>NW_024423897.1:34183611-34624190 GCF_017311325.1 Ursus maritimus
CGGGGGCGGCGAAGGAAGCCGACGGGGAGGGACCGGCTGGCCGTGGGAGGGAGGGAGGCTCGACCCGCCCGGGGATGGAATTACAATCGAGTGGAAGAGAGAGGGGCAGGCTCTGAGACAATTTACTCTTCGCCCACCTCTGGGACCGACAGCCCGCCCATCACCCTCTAACGACCCCCGGCTCAGCCCTTCCCGGCTGGTGACCTAGATTGGGGCGCTAGGAGGGGCCGACAGGGCGGGAGTTAGGGGACTGTGAGTCCAGGACCCTCTGCCGCGGTCCTGACCCTGAAATCTTGCGGCGCTTCCCCCTCCCCCGGCTCTACACTCCTCCCCTCCTCCAGCCGCGCCCCTCTAGGTCACTTCCACCCAGCTTGGAGACTTTTTCCAACACCTCCAAAGGTTGCTCTGGTCTGTCCAGCGCACTTGGGGGGAGGGAGGGTGTCTGCGGTTTGCAAGTCGGGGAGGATAAGAGGAAGAGGGGGCGGGGCCGGCCGAGTCTAGGGCGCTAAGAAGATAAATGGGATTTAAGGCGCGCAGATGGAGAGCCGAGGCCCCGCCACTCGGCTGGAAACGCGGGGTGCAGATTAGGGCCCAGCGCGGGGGAGCGGGGTCCCCTCCCTGCAGAGGAAGGCAACTTGAGACCCTCCGGGGGAAGAGATGAAAGTCCAGGTTAAGCCTGGCGTCGGGGGAGGGACGCGAGCTAAAGCCCCCTGGCGGACGAAGACCAGACCCGACCCGGCACACGCCTGCTGAGCTGGGGTTGGGGGCCGGCGGGAGGTCCTGGCCACTGATTCCGGGACCTGGGTTCCCGGGTCAGCTCCCTTCTCCTCTGCATTTGCTGCCCCAAGACTCAGTAAAATACGCCTTTTGTCGGGTGTCCTCGTGGCGCTGCGAGAAGCGAGACCCCGGGACCCAAGTCCAGTTACACACTAACATGCCGATCTTCACGCCAGTGAGAAGAGAAAGCAGATAAAATAAATAAACCAAGAGAGAGTAAGCCTGGAAGAAAACACAGGCTTGGCCAATTCCTGGGGAAAGATCAAAGGCCCTAGGAAGTGCCCCGCAGAGGGAGTCAGCAGTTGCTGGCTGGGAGGACCTTGCAACAGCCCCACCATGCAGCCCAGCTGAGGCTGGTGAGTGTCCTGGTGAGTGTCCTGGCCCTTCATTGTTAACCTAGGCTTGGGAGAGCAGGAGGCAACCAGGTTGACCAATACCTCTCCCGCCCCCCCCCCCCAAAGATTTCTCCTCCTCTGTTTAGGAATGAAGTACGCCCTGGCTAGAGGGTTTGTAATGAGCCCAATCTTGTTAGCAAAGCTTGAGACTATGGTCCCTTACGTGTCCTCGTTCTCAGGTGTGCAACTGCCCATGATAAATTCAAATCGACTCCGACTCGAGTATTTGTAAGTCTTAGCTGTGACACCAGAGCTTGTCCTTTTACACGGAGCTAGAGTAGAAAAGTGGAACAGATGGTGCTCTTCACTTCCAAGGTGCTAACTAGGCCATGTTTGGAAGCCCAGCAATGTGACTGCCCCCAGGACTGCTAGTCTCAAATGTAGCAGAATCATAGACCCTTGGGGCTGTCAGGACCTCCAGGGGTCATCTAGTCCCTTACCTCCATCCAACGCAGAAATCTGCCTTCATCATCTTTGGCAGGTCATTTACCCAGGTTCACACCTCCACGTGTGACAGAGAGATCCTAGCTCATCTCCCACCTGGAAGATGCTGGATAGCTCCTTTTATGAGAAAGTGATTTTTTAAACGATTTCTTTATTTATTTGAGAGCAAGGCAGCATGAGCAGGGGGAGGGGCATAGGGAGAGGGAGGGAGCATCTCAAGCCAACTCCCTGCAGGTGGGGCTCAATCCTAGGACCCCAAGACCATGACTTGAACCAAAACCACGAGTCCACCACTGAACTAACTGAGCCACCCAGGCGCCCCATGAGAAAGTGACTTTTTATATCAGACCTAAGGTAGCACCCAGAACCAAGCGTTACCATGAAGATAACTTCCATGTTGGTTCTGCTCTTTCCCACTTAAAAACAGTTCTCTCTGACGTAAAAACTGGAAGTAATAATAATCACCATCATGGCCAGCATTTATGTTAACACCCACTATGTACCAGACCCTCTCTGAAGTGCTTTAGAATCCCCATAACAACCACACCAGGTAGGTATTGTTATTGGTACTATTCCCATTTGACAGATGAGGAAACTAAAGCATGACAAAGGTAAGTAACTTTCTCAAAAATCATGCCGCTCCCAAGACAGAGCTTCGGCTGAATCCAGGTGGTCTGGTTCCAGTGTCCAGGCTTTTAAGGAGACAGAGGGAGAGCAGACAGAAGTGGACCAAGAATCAGGAGATCTTGGTGTTTACTCTTAGGCTCTGCCCATAGTGTATCTTGGTAAAACGAAGGGGCTAGATGAAATCATTGATACCTTCCGGGTTTTGCTTGTCTTGATCATCTGATGAACAGCACCATCCAATCCAAGCCAGTGTTGCTCGGAATGTGCCTTCTAAACAACGTGAACGAACTGTCCATTGCGAATTTTGCAACCCCGAGTATCATCCTCCTTGCATATCCCTGACCTCTGCCCATATTACCTCTTCATCCCTGGCCCTAGGCCTCCCTTTGATCTTTTGCAGATGGCCATAGATGATTTGGAAAGATGGCTTGGTTTCTTCAGAGGCCCCTCTTGTTTCTTCCTTGCAGGATTACCTTCAATTATATTATTATATTTTACTTCTGAGCGCCTCCAAATGCTCTGAACCCTCAGGCCATTGAGATAAGGCCTTACTTCCTGAGATCTGCTTGTTACAAATCTGTACCTGGGGCCTACTGAACTTATTTCCTTCCTTTGAGAGTCAAATCACACCCCCCAAGGTTCCCCCTCCTACCAGTCTGACAACCAGTTTATGGCACTTCTAACTCTGACTGAAGATAAATGGACACTTGCCTTTCACTTCCTTCCTGCCTTCTGGGAGGAGGGGAACTAAAGAGGGCAAAGAGGCTTTGAATGTTTCATTTTAAAAAATCTGTTCAAATTCACCAGAGGTCTAAACTCAATTAATAAGGTCACCAGCAGAAGAGTGATCTGCCTGCTTTGCTCAATATCATAGGAGAAGAGTCTGACCTTTGCCCCTTGGAATGGATTTGGAGGGTGTTAAGATGATAGTAAAGGCAAAGTTACCAACGACAGAATGTTGAGGAAGTCCCTCCATGACAGTGCGGAAGAGCCAGCAGCCAAGAATTAGCCTTAGATTTATTTTTTTGGAGAGGTTATATGTACATATGAAATTTGAAAATGTACATATAAAATCTGAAATGTGCATCAGTCAGAGTGTATAGTGATGAATAAGTTTCACCCGCCCCTCCCCGAAGCAACCACTATTACCAGTTTCTTGTGTATCCTTCCAGAGATATTCTATGAACATACAAGCAAATAAATACGCTTATACTTAACACAAGCAGGAGCATCCTGCACATGCTTTTTAACCTGAAAATCTGCCCAAATCAGCAAATAGAGATCTGCCCAAATCTGCCTTCCTCTAACTGACTGCCGAATACTATTCTGTTGTGTGATGCACAATTTATTTGTTCTTTCTTTGTTGTTTCCTATTGTGTCACTATAGACAATACTGCAGGGCATGACCTTGAATAACAGTTTGCACATGTTATAATAGACTGTGGGGTACATTTCTAGACTAGCCATCGCTCAGCAGAAGAGTAAATGCCTTTTCATTTTGCTGATTTGGCCAAATTTCCTCCCTAGGAGAGTGTACAAATTTACATTCCCACAAGCAATATAGAAGCGTGACTAATTCCGCAAAATCTCAACACAGTAGCTTGTCAAACTAGAACTGTATATTATTTCCATGTATGTTACATGTTTCAGTCATCATTCAACATATAAAGAAGAGTACAGAAGTGACAAGCATACCGATGATGAATTATAGCCAAGTGGGCACACCTGTAAAACTAGCGCCCAGCTCAAGAACTAGAATACTCCCAGACCTCCAGGAATCCTTCCTCAGGTTTCCCTCAAGATGCATACGTTTCAGAAGAAGGATGAGAAGAGTTCAGACCTCCCATTTAAATACACAAATAAAAATGACAATTACACAAATAAAAAGAGATCAGTGGAAAATGTAAGCATTCTCCACCCCCACTATGAAACAAGCATTAATTGAGATTTGATCCCACTATGTGTAAGGCTCTGTGCTGAGAACAGAAAATATAATGTCTTCTGCACTCAAAAAGACAGTTCAGAGAAGAGAGTTGCACAGCTCACTTTTCCACAAAGCAGGACAGGCACTAGATAAGAGTGCGAACAACATGCTGTTGGTGTGTCAAGAGAGGAAGACGCTACAAATGCTATATTACAAATGATAACCTACATCACAATATACTATAAAATATAGCCATCGACCTCAGAAATGTTTAAATCATGTTTCCTACACAGAATGGGATTCTGCCAGGAACAGAACTGGAGTTAACAAGGGCAAATTACCTGGTAGTCCCCAGTCTGTCCTTCCTTCTGCATACATTTCTGGAAGCATAAATTAAAAATGGCTGGGGAATTACAGTTAAGTTAGGCAACCTGATTCTCCAGCCTTTTATTTTAAAGTAAACTTTTTAACGAAGTATAAAAATGCATAGATCCTACCTACATGTATAATTCAATGGGTCATCATAAAGTGAACAAACCCAAGGGATAAGCCCCCAGATCATGAAATAGAACAATTCCAGACCTTAAAAGCCTTTATAGCCTTCCTACTAGTTATAACCTACCCCACAATGAAAAAGGAAACCATTTTCCTAACTTCTAACATCTAGATTAGTTTTGCCTGTTTTTGTTTTGAACTTTATATAAATGGAATCCAGTAATTGAATCCAGTGACATAATAATTTATGTCCAGCCCCTTTTATTCACCATCATGTTTGAGATTTTTATCCAAGCTGTGCTTATTCCCTCTCATTGGTGTGCAGTGCCCATTACACACGTATACTGCAATTTGCTTACACACTACTGCTGGTGAACACTTGGGCTGTTTTCTGGTTTGGAGCTACAACCAAAAATGTCTCTGTAACTGTTCTTGTATGCATCTCTGGTATACCTAAGTATGCATTCCCATTACGTGCAATTCCTGGGTTATATGGTAAGTAGGGGTTTAGGTTTGGAAGATATTCTCACGCAGACTGTCAAAGTCGCTACACCAATTTATACTCCCACTGGCAGTGGAGGAGTTTCAGTCATTCCACGATCTCATTGACACATGGTATTGTTTTGTCTTTTTCATTGTAGTCATTCTGATGAGTGTGTAATAATATCGCACTGCTGTTTAATTTGTGTTTTCTTAAAAACTAATGAAGTCAAGTACCTTTTCACTTATATATCAGCTATTAGAAATCCTAGTTTGTGGGGGCTCCTCGGTGGCTCAGTTGGTTAAGCATCTGACCTTTGATCTCAGTTCAGGTCTTGATTTCAGGGTTGTGAGTTTAAGCCCCACACTGGGCTCCACATTGGACATGGAGCCTACAAGGGAGGGAGGGAGGGAGGGAGGGAGGAAAGAAAGAAATCCTATTTTGTGAAGTGTCTATTCATGTATTTTGCCCATTTTTCCATTGATTTCTCAACCTATTTCTTATTGATTTTTGGAAGTTGTGTATATGGTCTGGATACTAGTCATAGGGTTTTTTTGGTTGGTGGTGGATGTTTATATTGAAAATATTTTTCGCACTCTGTCTTGTCTTTTAACTCTCTTAATAATGACACTGAATGAACAAAAGCCCTAGTTTTAATGTACAGTTGATCAATTTTTTTTTCATTAGTCGCTAGCATTTTTAATATCCTGTTTAAGAAATCTTTATCTACCTCAAGGTCATGAAGACATCAGTGCATGTTTTCTCCTAAAAGTGCTATTGCTTACCTTCCGCATTTAGATCTGCAGGGCATTTTTGCGTATGATGTAGGGCAGTCCTCAAGCCTGTCTGACTGGATGCTCCCTCCTGATTTAGATGTGAGCAGGGGCATCTTCACAGGGAGATGGGGCTTCCAGAGTATGGCTTTGGGGGGGTATCTCTTCCTCTGCAAGCATCAGCCAAGCTGATAGTCAAGGCTAACACTGTGACTACACTTCTCACCGGGTGTATCGAGTAGATAGCGACCTTGCATTATGTTTTTTGGAGCATAAACAAAGCCCACCTGCTCCAAAATATCTCACCTACATATTTCTCTTGGTTTCCTTGAAATATCTACCATTTGAAATATTCCCATGAGTGCAGAGTACAACCTGTTAATGACTTATATCCATTCTATCCCAAATAGCACTGGAGAAAGATGGAAGAGATGCTTTAAGAACTTTTATCCAGGTGATTCTCTTAACACGGACATATTCTTCCTGAAAAGGAGAAAGGGCTTATTAATACTGTGCCTGTGAACAAAGAGGTAAGGACTCATTTATTAGCTAATTTAGCGGTCACCCACGATATCAGTTCCAGGGTCCATAGCCGGTAGAGTGCAGGAGTTTGAGAGTGACTTGGGAAGGGGGAATTGGTGGTGGGCGAGGTTCCAAATGTGAGATATGGATTGGTTATAATAGCACAACTCTGGAAGCCATAAACAAACATTTCACTAAAGAAGAGATGAGTAAAACACAGTATGGAATATAATGGAGCAGTATTCAGTCATCTAAAAAGGGACGGACTTAGAGCTTCGTGGACTAAAATGGACAAAGCGGACAAAGCAAGCTGCGGAACGGAGAGCAGGTGTTCACAGAGTGGTGGGAAGGGGATTTGGCGGTCGGGCACAGATGCAGGGGAAATTGGCAATGCGTTATTTTTTTCACTGATTGTATTTTTAAATATTATAAGGGTTAAAAATAAAGTGCAATACATTTTAAAAGAAGGTAGGTCAGTCGAGGTGGAGCAACAGGAGGGATGATGGGGACTGAGAAACCGAGAGAAGAGATACAGGTCTCACCCATCTTGGGAGAGGGAGGCAATGAAGAGTTTGAGACAGGCACTCCCAAAGGGGAGGAGGGCATGAAAGCAGACCTCACAAATCCTGGGATTCTGTCTGGTGTGCTAGATTTCATGTGCAAGAAAAAAACTAAGAGCTACCGTCTTCCAGAAATGCCGGGAGAGCCTGTAGCACATGGAAGATAGGAGCTCCCTACACAACACAACAAAACACGGGAGCTCCACAGTGGCCGCAGGCAACTGCTCGGCACACTGAGAGGCAACTTCTCAGAGCGCAGGCAGGCCATTTCAAAATGCAGGGCTTGCTCGGGGACGACGCGACGTCCAGAACATCTCAGGGGACTGGAGGTCAGGACTCCTGCACTCCAGCCCTGGCCCTGGCACTAACTGTCGACAGGACTTTGGTGATTCGATTGACCTCTTTAGACCTGATTTTTCTCCTCTATCAACCCAGGGTGCCAGGTAAGATGAGTCTCAGCTTGTCCTAGTGCGCACAACTATCAGCTTCCACTGAAGACCCTCTTGACTTGTCCCAAGTTGGACAGATGTCACTACTTAAAAACAAAAAGGAGTCTTGTGAAAGGCTTGTTCTCAGAAAAAAATTGGAAGTTGGAAATCGATGGTCTTTTGCCAAAAAAAAAGAAAGAAAGAAAAAAATAGAACACGAAACAAAACATTTAATACACATGCACACACACATATACACACATGCACATACATACACACACAGATGGCAGGACAAAAGCAATTCCTTGCTTCAGAGAAGACTGTAGGAAGCAGACTCAAAGTTTCCAAGTAGGCCACATCCAGTGCATTCAGACAGAGGAAATGGGGAGGTGTGAGAAAGGAGGGGCAGGGAAGACCAGGGCTGGGAGGTGGGCGTAGGAAGCAGAGGAATGCTGGCTCCGTTTCTGGGTTAGTTAGTGACACTGCAAATAAATACAAATGTTCTGATGCCAAGAGAAAACCTGTGGAAAGAAGCAAAAGGCCAATCTTTCCATCTGAGTTTGATTATATTTTTATTTTTGCATTTCTTAAGAGAGGAAGTGAGGAGGAGGAGGGGACTGGAAGATTTGAAGGTATGGTCTGATCGGTGTTACCAAGCAGAAGGTGTCAAGGAGGTGACAAATAGCTGGGTGAGGGGGACACTTGGTTTGTACCCAGCCCCAGGGGAGGAGGAGGGGTGACAGAAAAAGGTTTAAGCAAGAGAAGAAGTTGTATGGCTTGTCAGGATGGCCTTGCTGTGGGATGAAGGAGGAATGGGACAGCTTCAAAGGCTGATCTGAAAAGTAGGAGGGGATGGCTTAGATTCATGACAATATGAAGTTAATCGACAACACGAAGAAAGATCAACAGTGAACGATGAAGGAGAAGTTAGCCTCGGTTTCCTCCCCTGTGGAATGGGATGTGACACCTACTGGAAAGGCTGTGCCCATTAGATGGGATGCCCCAGTGGACTGTGCGTACCACGCACTTGGCACTCTCTGAATGTTGACTTTATTTCATTTCATCACTCACATTTATCACAGAGACAAGCGAAGTGCTCTCCAGAGTTAAATTCCAGAAGCGCTAGCAGATTAGCAATGGAGACTTGGGGCCAAAGATGAAGCTTTGATCCAGACACTTTCAACATGAACTGGAAATAACAGAAAATCAAGGTTTTTGTTTTGAGACAATGAAAGACATCTCCCAAAAGATTGTGACATCCTAGATAGGGATTCTCCCAGGAAGGAATAATAGCTGAGCCATCAAAATAAATGAAGATACACACAGGACAGACCTACAATTGGTAGGATGCCAGGTAGCCCTAGCTGCTCCTGGGAACATCTAGCCTATTCATATTTTCCCTCAGCTTTCATACCTCTTAATTGATTCAGTATGCGTGTTTTTCATGTTTCCTATTTCCTTCTTTATTTATTAC
Organism: Ursus maritimus; assembly: GCF_017311325.1. Lineage (NCBI taxonomy): Eukaryota > Metazoa > Chordata > Mammalia > Carnivora > Ursidae > Ursus > Ursus maritimus. The sequence goes on from NW_024423897.1 coordinate 34,192,512, forward strand.
TCATTACATGTCCCTGGATGAGTCACACGGCTTCCCTGACATTAGTTTCCTGGGCTGAACTTGAATAGAACTCAAGATCCTTCCCAGCTTGGACAATCTTGCATCCGTGTTTGGGCATGGTGGCCCCAGGAACATCCTTCTCAGTCATGTCTAGACCCCAACAACTTATCCTGGGAAATGCTACCATGGCTCTGGTATTGGAGCCAAAGGAATAGACCAAAGTGGTTGTGGAGATGTTGATTTGCACGTAGTTGGTGAACTAGAGAACTTCATCTCTCTCTAGGGATGGTTTTAATCGTCCTTTGTTCCTGAGCTCTACTATAATCACGAGTTTAATTGGAAAAAAGCAACAACATGCAATTCAAGCTCTCCACTTTCAATGGAGTGAAAAGCAGATGACAGCAATCTAAGTACTTTATTTTGAATGCCTAAGAAAGTATAAGTGCATATTTACATGTGCCCCCATACGTCCTCACCATGCAGGTATACGCCTGGACTTTTCCAAGCAGTAGAGAACTATATGGAGGGAAGTTAGGACAAAGAAAAAACCCAGAACTCAAGAAAATAAACTGAGTGGAGAGTGGAGAAAGGAACAGAAGTGGAAGATACGGACAGGAAGAACATCTCACCCATATTCCAAAAAGTCCACAGAATGGTAGCTCACAAGTTTGATAGCACAGTTTCGAATTTTAACTATTTAGCATTTGAATGACAAGTCAAACAGATAAACAAAATTACCAGTTCAAACTGATGGCTCTTTACAAGTGTGCCCTTCTACAAAAAATCTGAACTTATGTAAAAGGTTCATTTGGGGCATAACTGGGATTTTTTTCACGATTTTTAAAAAAACTTTTAGGAAAGTAGTCACAACAGGGAGATTTTTCCAAATGTTTCGATTGCGAGTAGAATAGATACTTAAGCCAAAGTGTTAGCTTTAATTTCAATTTATATGTACTCAAGTATAAAGATAAAACATTATTGAAATGAAAGTATAAGCCAGTGAAGAAAGTGGAATATATATATCCAAATTGATATTTCATTAAAAAATTTTTTAAATGTAACTAATAGATTATTGGAAGAAAACAATTATACTTAGGGGAAAAAAAATCATTCTTAAAATGTTCTCCATCTTCCTCTCCCACATTTGCTTAGGAAGCCAAACCACATGTTCTGTAACAGAGAACAGAAATACTCCAAACTCTCCTTACCTTTCCAAGGCACTGAAACAAAGTCCTCTCTTCCTGTAGCATTTGCTCGGCCGAAAAAGACTTTAATAGCAAATTATCTCTGAGATTATTGGGATGTTAAAGAACTGAGAATCAACTTTTTAAATCTCTAAAGGATCTAAAATTCTGTCAAATGTGTCAAATTCATGATTAAACAACGCTCTAATAAGTTTATCAGATTTGAAAGCTAGGTGAGCAGGAAATGTTGGGGAGGAGAAGGTGTGATGGTATTTTATCCTCAAACATTCAAATGAGACTATTATTTAGTTTGTAAAACAAGGAAGTATAAAGGACAGTTTGCAAGCTGTAAATTTTCTAAATTATAGTTTAACATGTGAGTGACAGTCATTAGAATCTAAAATCGTAGCTCATCCAAATGTATTATTAAGGGTTTGTTTTGTGTTATATTTTCATTAATGTAAATTAATATGACTGTAGGTAGTAAGTTGATTTTCCTTTTAAAATAACACTTCTTCAGGGCCTTCAGGGTGGCTCAGTTGGTTGAGCGTCCAACTCTGGATTTCAGCTCAGGTCATGACCTCAGGGTCATGAATTCAAGCCCCCTGTCAGGCTTCATGCTAAGCATGGAGTCTGCTTGAGAGTCTCTCTCTCCCTCTCCCTCTGCTGCTCCCCCTGCTTGCATGCTCACTCTCTCTCTCTAAGTAAATAAATCTTTAAAAATTAATAAAACAATACCTTCTCCTTCCTCCCCAAATTTTTGACTTGATCATGTAGTTAGCCTGTTCAGAATTACTGGGAACATGATTTATATCTCCCCAAACAATAATTAGTCAATGCAGCAGTATCTAAATAAAACTAGATCATTTAAAAGCTAATAAAATGTCAAAAAAAATCATTTTCCCTTAAATCTTAAAAAAAGAAAAAAGCAGATTTCAGTTTCTTGAACAGTCATGTCGCAAACGAAAGGCTGTATTACTCAAGAGGACCACTGAGTGATGAAAAACCACCAGCTGCTTTTAGGCCAGCGAGATTCTGACATTAGCAAAATTTCTTTTAGACCTGTCAGGCCAGAGCTGTGCTAGGAACCAATGTTCAGCGGATGGAGCTCACCGGCCTGGCAGCTACAGAGCTTCTTGACTCCCTCACCCTGAGCACCAGGAATACAGAAGCAAGAAAATGGGCGGCACACCTGAAGTGGGCTGAGCAAAGGAGAACTTCCAGTTCTTGGCCTGGCCCAGCCCCTTCTTGCCCCCGGTAGTTCAGCTGAGAACTGGTTCCCAGCAGGCATGAAGTTGGCCCCTCAGCGACCTGTCTTCATTCCCAACTTCTGGCTCCTCCATCCCAGAGTACTGCTATGTGATTTGTCAAGCCCACCAGTGTATGATATTAAAGAGTCTGCAATAAATTATTTATGCTGATTTTAACAAGAACCCTATTCCCAAGCAAAGTGCAAATGAGAGATAACAGTTTTGCCTTTCTGAGGGGATATTTGCATTTTCACAGAATATCAAAGCAAGAGATGCAAACGGTGGCTCTCAACCAGGGGTTCATTACTTGGATGCACAGTAGAATCTTGTGGGGCGAATTTCATAAAATATCCATGCCTGGGCTCCATCTCCACAGATTCTGATTTAATTGGTCAGGGGTGAGGCCTCAGCGTCGGGGTTTTCAGAAGCTCCCCAAGGGATTTTAGTGTGCAGTCGACATTGGGAACTGTTGATCTAGAGAATCTAGAGCGAGAGGGTACGACCCTGAAACTGGAAGGTGAAGGCTGCTGAGCACTTGGGGGGCAGTCAGGAGGAAGACGCTGCAGCCAGGACTGCTCTGCCAGACGGGAGGCTGGTCTGTAGCAGCACTTCTCAAACTGCAACGTGTACGCTCATCTGTTGGGGTCTTGTCAAAGTGAAGATCACGATCCAGTAGGTCTGGGTGGCTCCCAAGATTCCGCATTTCCAACAAGCTCCCAGATGATGCCCATGCTGCTTGCTGATCCAGAGGCCATGTCTGAGTGGCAAGGAACTCGATGACACTGAAGATCCCTTCTGATCCCAAGATTCTAAGATTCTCTGAATTGAGAACAACAGGACTGGAGGAGGAGATATTTTTCCAGAGAGGGAGTCTGAAGGCTTAACCCACAGGGCATTCTATTTGCCTCGCCCTGAAACGATGATGAACTAATCTGCCAGGAGCATAACTCCCTCCTTGTACAGTCTGAGGAGTCAGGTTGCTATAGACCCAGCGGAAAAGCAAATGTGCTAAGGAAACATTTCAGAGGTCAAAGGGAGCCAAGGAGCCTACTCAAACACTCTCCTGAGTGGACCTGGCGTAAGCTTGGGAATCCAGGCATAAGAGTACGGTATAAAAAGGTGGGAACAGGGGCACCTGGGTGGCACAGCAGTTGGGCATCTGCCTTCGGCTCAGGGCGTGATCCCGGTGTTGTGGGATCGAGCCCCATATCAGGCTCCTCCGCTATGAGCCTGCTTCTTCCTCTCCCACTCCCCCTGCTTGTGTTTCCTCTCTCACTGGCTGTCTCGATCTCTGTCAAATAAATAAATAAAATCTTAAAAAAAAAAAAAAAAGGTGGGAACAAGAGGTGGACATATGATATTTAAATATATCAAATGACTTCAAACACTTTATATTTTACATTTTAAAAATTATGAAACCATATTTGGACAAAAGAAATAAAGATAAATGTAGTAAATGCATATACAGGAAAATCATACTAGCCTTAAGTGAATTGATACATTAGGTTGGGATGATCTATTCTTTAAGGCAATTTTAAAAATCAAAAACATGGGGGCACCTGGGTGGCTCATCTGGTTAAATGTCTGCCTTCGGCTCAGGTCATGATCCTGGGGTCCTGAGATTGAACCGTGCATTGGGTTCCCTGCTCAGCGGGGAGCCTGCTTCTCTCTCTGCCCCTATCCCTGCTTGTGCTCTCTCTCTGTGTTAAATAAATAAATAAAATCTTTAAAAAATAATAAAATAAAATAAAAAACAAAAAGGTATTGTTTTTATTCCAAAGCAATTTTAAAGTCTTTCAGGGATTCAATAAAATGTTTTTCCCTTTGATGTTCTTCATTATCAAATATTCTGTTTAAAGGGAGTATCACCTTTTGGATTGTTGGTTTACCGAAGAGATTCTTACCCGCGCTGAGACCATGCCCATGCACCATTATCAGATGAAGACGAGGATGTAAACTGCAACTGGAGAAGAAACAAAATCTAGAGTCAGAAAGTCTCCTCATGGGACTTCGGAAGCCAGCGATTTTACAAAACACCAAAAGCCGAACTGCATGGTGAGCGCAGTAACTTTCAAAGCCCTCTTGGATTCTTAAGAGCGGTCTAGAGCAGTGGTTTTTAAAGTGGTGTCTGGGGGGGGCGCCTGGGTGGCTCAGTCGTTGGGTGTCTGCCTTCGGCTCAGGGCGTGATCCCGGGGCTCTGGGATCGAGCCCCGCATCGGGCTCCCTGCTCAGCGGGAGGCCTGCTTCTCCCTCTCACACTCCCCCTTGTGTTCCCTCTCTCGCTGCCTGTCAAATAAATAAATAAAATCTTTAATAAATAAATAAATAAATAAGTAAATAAATAAATAAATAAAGTGTCTGGGGACTTCTGGGTGGGGTCTCTGAGACCTTTTCAGGGAGTCTGTCAGGTTGAACCTATTCTTATGATGATATTAAGATGTAATTTTTGCCTTTTTGACTTGTATGAGTCATGAGTATGTGGCGGAGATTTCCAGAGGCTGCAAGTCATGTCATATCTCAACAGACTGAATGCACAAGCAGCTGGGAGAATGCAGCTCTCTTCTATTAAACCTGATGTTAAAGAGATGTGCAGAAATGGGAAACAATGTCATTGTCACTAATGTTTTATTTTGAAAAATATAGTTTAAAATATGGTATTTACATGAACATATGGGTTTATTTAACTACTTTTTAAAATATACTTTTTTAATTTCTCAGCTTTAATTTTTATGACAGTAAATATCGACAGATATAACCCATGTAAACAAAAGCTTTTTGGTGTCTTCAATAATATTTCAGAATGTAAAAGGTCCTGAGACCAAAAAAAAAAGCTCTGAACCATTAGTCTAGGGGCCTTGTTCTCAAAATATGATCCACGGCCTGGCAGCACTGGCCTTGTTCTAGTGTCAAAGTATGGTTCACGGACCAGAATCTTGGTACCACCTCAGACCTACTGAATCAGAACCTGCATTTTCGCAAGGTCGCCAGGTGATTCATGGGCACAGTTAGGTTGAAAAGCACTGGACTATACCTTTTATTTATTCTGTCAATCCGAATCTTGATACCACACAATGATTAAAAAAAAGTAGCCTCTTTGAATTCCATATTAACTACTCCCTAGCTGGGTGAAGTTAGGCGAATTACATAGTCACTTTGTGCCTCGGTTTCCCCATCTGTAAAGTGGGGAAATAACAATACCTAGGTCACAGAGTTGTTGTGGAGATAGAGGCACTAATAATATGTAAAGGCGGAGAAGCATGCCTGGCCTGTAATCAGCATTCCACAAATACTGCGTGCTGAGTAGATTTTCTGAAAGTTCTAGCTGCTATGCCTTCTTCAGGGAGCATACAGATCAGTGGAAGACACAGATCCCAGCAGCTGCCACACAGTGAAGCCACCAGTGGACTCCTGGTGTGTTCCAAAAGGCAGCGGGAGCCCCAGGTCTGCACTAGGAAGCCATGGATTTTATTCTGAAACTCCAAGGACAATGGGCATTTTCAAATGGACAAGCATGGAGAAGGCACGTTCCGTAGTAGGAAGAGCAAGGGAAACGGCAGAGAAGCCAAGGAGAATATGACATGATTGAGGAACTACGTTCTCCTCACCACAAGCCTTTGAGTTCCACAGATGAGGAAACTGAGGCACAGAGAGGTTAAGTAACTGGCCCAACATCATGGAGCTAGTAAGAGAAGCAGTCAGGAGCCAAAGGCAGGTGGGCTCCCAAACCCATGTAATTCTCCACCATGTGTAACAGTCTCTGTCCACGATGCCAACACTCAGAGATTTTTGAAATTTGTTCTATGGCTAGTAAGTGACCTGTGTGTGCAAATGCTCATTGTGCTGTTCAAATCTGGATGGATTCCAATCAGGAGGGTTTATTTGCTAGACAGAGGAATCCAGACATCACCTTGTAAACCACAAGGGAGCCGTAGAGACTTGTTTGGCCAGGCTGAGCAGTGGGGGGTGGGGGGGGCAGAGACTCTCTAATTTCAAGATTATAAAGTTTGGTCCATTGGATGTTATAGCAAATTACATTCATGCAAGTGATATGATGAAGATCTTCCAAGAAGGCAAGAAAAAAGAATACCTCAAAGAGCATGAACATGAGCGAGATCCTGCTGAAAGTCTGCCAGCATCCGCGAGCTGAGGGCTTTGCCTCCATCCACGCATTGGGCATTTTTCTCAAAGGAGGACTCTGTTAAACTCTACTTGGAGATCTGGGGTTTAAATTGATCCTTAGGTCATGTGACCTCTGACCAACAGCTGTATGTGTTTCAATCAACAGGAAAATCAGTTTAAAAACCATGGTGGGGCTTGGAAAAGTCATGAAATGGGCTATCTGCACACATTCCTTTCTCCTTTACCCCACCGAGCTGTGAACAAGCCAGTTGTCAAGGTAAAGCCTCAGCAAATGCCTTTCGCTGCCCCCTCCATAGCCTGAACCCACATCCTTCGCCCTGCGAAAGGGATCTTCCCTCAAGTAACTTCCATTAGTGGCCGGCCAGAGGGATGGGGCTTCCCTTCTGCCTCTGAAGGGGCAGCTGTCCATCCACATAAGGAGGCAAATCCACACATTTGGGTAATTAAAGTAAGTTGGGGGAAATCCATATTAAAGGCAAAACTATAGGGCCATTAAGAAGATTAGTGGTTGTCAGGGGCTGCGGTGGGTGGAGAGGCACGATGTATTTTGTGGGGGGAATATAAAACTGTTATATATATTGGCTGTGGTTACCCAATTGTATGAGTTTTCCAACTTTTCTAGAACCGTATACTGTACTTAAATTATACAATTAGCCAGATGTTTAAAAGATTGCATATTATTTCTTTTCTATTTTTTAATTTGTTCTTTCTATATTTCCTTAACATTCTTTCATAGCTAGTATTTCCTGCGTGCTCAGTATTTGTCAGGTATAAAGCTAAATGTTTAATATTCTGTTGAACCATTTCAAATTGCAATTTTCATCGGTCAAAAGATGGTCAAATATCAGCTATTTCATGTGCTTTAAACTTAATACTTACCACAACCCTTTGGGGTAGATACTATTATTATCTTCATTTTGAGGTACAGAATGAGGCTCAGGGTGGTTAAGTAATTTTCCACAAAATACGGTGAGGAATGAAGCCAGTTCCAAAAGATACATATGCTTCATGGAGCAAAGTGGTAAAACACAGAGATTCCCAAAGGAAGAAAAAAGACCCACCCATCATACCATCACCCAAAGTGATAACATCTTGGTGCATTATCATCAAATTATTTTCCTAAGCATTCAATAAAAATTATTCTGATGCATTTTTTTTAATCATTGAAGAAGAGAGATACAGACATTGAATAACTACAGTGGAGTTATAAATGAAGATTTTTGTCTTATTTCAGCTTGCCAGGCATTTTGATAACTGAAAACCAGCTTAATGCTATTTTCCGCACTAACAGTTTTAATTTTTACAATTCATCTTCTCTTCTCATTTTCTACCCCTTAACGGTGGCGTCAATGTCACATATTTTAGATGGCTATTGATAATTATCGCGAGTTTCCAACGCAATGGTAGCACTTAGAAAGAGCCTAAGAATACAGGTGTCCATGTAACTAATTACCACATGAATTTATCTCAAGGGCCTCCTTATCGTCTCCCTCCTGCAAGTCATTGATAACTTGCCGGCTCCAGATGAATTCACGTTGTCAGAAATAGAGAAAGAGCATTGTAGAGTTAATTCCAGCTGCCAGAGAAGCTCAATAAGCCCCCAAGAAGCTTTTGAAAAATCAAAAAACTCTTAAAAAGGTCTTTAAAAGTAGTTTCTCATGTTTGGCCCAACAGAGTGATAATGCTTCTTTAAAGATAGCGGGCATATGAGCCAATCAATACGCTATTAAGACACTGACAGCACTGAGATAGGATTACATGGTGAAGAAATTGTGAAACCTTTAACTTTTCATTTTCAGCAAGAAGAATTGAGGGAAGTGGCTTTTTTAAATTTATTTTTATCTGAATAGCCTTAGGTAATACAATTTTTTCATTTCAGATCAGGAAGTTCACCCTCAGTCCACATGTAACCAAGGGATCAAGTGAACTCAGTATCTCTTTTTATAACATAACTTTATTCTCAAGTCTGGTCCAGCTTCCTGGTTTGGTGGGAAAATACAACTACTTAACTCATAAAGACTTTTTCCAATTATTGCCCTTATTCCATTATTGAAACTACAGGAGCTTAGCCAGATTAACTTACAAAGTAATCTGGCTGCATTTACACGTTAACTTGAGGTCTGCAACACTTTCTAAATGGAAGTCAGTGGTCTATAAGAGATTTTTAAGAGTGCAAGGATCTGTAGAAGTCTTTGTATTCCACTCCTAATTTCATAGATAATAAAACAGAGACCCAGAGAAGTTGACTTAAGACCACACAGATGGATGGATGATACTGGGAGTTCGAAATCATCCTAAAACCCCAACCCATATAATAGACTAATGACTTTCTACTCTAGGTGTACCTTAGTCATCACTTCAGGGAGCTTAAAAAAAGCCCTGATGTCCAAGCTGCACCCCAAACTAATTAAATTAGACTCTCTGGAGTGGGACCCAGGCATCAGTGTTTTTTAGACTTTGGGGGAAAGTCTGATGTTCATTCTCCCAAGTGCAGGGAACCATTGGATAGAGTTTCTTGCTATGGTGAGTGTTCATTTTTATAAAGTCAGAGATATCATTACTAGAAGCATTTGATGTGCATGCGTTTGAACATACTCCAGATCAACTCTTGTGCCTTCAATTTTAATGACATGTGGAAGTCATTAGCATTATTTTACAAATATTCTTAGCTCTCTGTCTTCCGGGTACTTGGTAGGATTACACTTCCCGGCCTCTTGTGATTAAGTGGGGCATGTGACCAATGCTGGTAAATAAGTTGAGAACAAACATGACTTTGGGCTGGAGCACTTAATTGCTGGTTCAAGCCCCTCCAAAGTTCTTATTCTGTCCGTCACAATAATTAGCCATGTTTCACAGAGTGGCAATTCTGTAATCCTGGGTCCCAGAGTGAAGTCAATACTCACAATGGATATATCATATGGATGAAAAATAGATCTGGGTGGGTTTTGTTTTCTTTTAAAGCCACTGAGATTTTGAGGTTGTGTGTTACCACAGGATAACTTAACCCAGCTTGAAAGATTCACTACATAACCCCAAAGTTAGTATTCTAGGGAAAATAAATTATTTTAAAAATTAACTTATTTTCTCCCCCAAAATCTGTATTCAAGATTTCATTGTTTTCCTCTTTCCACTGAGAATGGATCATAAATATTAAATCCCAAACTCAAATTTTTGGAAGTTTTGTCTTGTTCCTAACCCTGAGAGTGCTATTTCCACGTATCATCAAAAGTCAACTAGAAGAATCACACAGAAGATTCCCAGATGTTCAGAAATGAGAAGCTGTCTTTAAGAGACTTAAGTCTTTTCAACACACATGGGAATTTCTCTAACATTATTGCTGTTGTGATATTCACCAATGGACGCACACTTGAAATTATGTTTGTCTTTTTACACCATTAAGTTGTTGCTTTAAAGTTGTTTAGAATTTAAAAGTCTGGAGCGCCTGGGTGGCTTAGTCAGTTAGCATCTGCCTTCAGCTCAGGTCATGATCCCAGGGTCCTGGGATCAAGCCCCGCATCGGGCTCCCTTGTCAATGGGGAGTCTGCTTCTCACTCTTCCCCTCCCTCTGCCCTCCTTCCCCCACTCATGTTCTCCCTCTCTCTCTGTCTCAAATAAATAAAATAAAACTTGAAAAAAAAATTTTTTTAAATCTCCAATGGGGCCACTCACTTGCTATTAAAATCTAAACAGTTATATGACTTATGACCTAAGTCACTGGCAGATAATCACTCTGGGGTATGGAAAGAAGACCTCTAACTTACTCCTTGAGCTCAAATCTTAACATTCTTATACCTGAGTATAATATCTGTCCCCCTTTTTCCTTCCCTACAAGATTTGGTAATAACACGGGTCCACTGGAGCCCATGTATGTGAAAAGACTGTCTTGGAGGAAAGGCCCCAACTCAACCTGCAGGTGGAAGAGGCAAAATGCACCAGCACCAACTATGGGCTTAATCCAGCCAAGATGGTATCATGGGATGGGGAGAAATAAATTATGGGTAACTGAGGGTCAGAGCCATCGCGATAAGTGGCTAAGAAAAGGCTGGAGAGACACCACACCAGTTCTAGTAATCCCTAGCCAATTAATAATAAGTGAACTTCCCATGCAGCCGAACACAACTGAGAGAACAATCCAGTACTGTAAGGGTGAAGTGGGGTGAATTTGTTGACCTAATAATGAGCTTCTTCCTCTTTAACTAACATGTATGAATCTATGACCAGCACTGGAGCCTTGTTACACTGTGCTATAGTTATAGGCTTCTAAGTCAGGGTGGTCCTTCAAAGGCTTCTTTGAGCCTGTAGGGTCTCATTTTATGCAGTTGATGAAACAGATCCATTTTCAACATTTACCTTCATTCCTTTGATTCCTCTGGGAAATGTCTTCCCACCCTCAGGAACCAATCCTGCAGCTCAATGGTAGCTCCACAACTTCAAGAATAAAACACACATGAAGAAAGGAGGTGAAGTTAGTTTGCAAAACAGTCAAGAACTTTCTAAGAAAGAGGAAATACATTTCTATTGACCAAAAATTAAAATCTGCTATTTGCTCCAAAAATATGATCCATGAGTGGTGACTGGGAAGTTACTGTGGTGTAGACAAGGGACTATCACATCTGGAAAATGAACAGCTTCAGATTCAACCAATTCTGCAACTGTGAGAAAATGAGATACACTTTCAGATCTTAGGCTTTTTATTCTGTAAAACGAGATAATAATATTCTATCTTAGCTGTTGCATTGGGATCCATTTGGATAACATACTTTTCAAACTCTGGGCTTAATATTGTTATTGATATAAGAGTATCTGAAGGTTTAATCATAATCACTAATGAAAATGGGTTCTGAGAAGCAATTAAATTCCAAAATTGGCAACGTTCTGGAAAAGTATGTTAGTTTTAATAAATACTCCAAAGCTCTTATTGCCCGAGTAGGACTTGCACATTTCAGGGGTGTCATCTTGTAACTAATAAGTAGTCCATACTTCAGAGGCTGTAAGCCTTTCAGCTATCTTTATCCCTGATCCACACCAGAGATTTTGCTAAGTAGCAAAATATATATTAGTGATGGATTTTCATTGCCAAAAACAGCACTGCTTAATATATGTGGATTGGCTAGTGCAGGGGTCAGAAAACCTGTTTTGTAAAGGTTTGTTGTTATTTTTGGCTTTGCAAGTAAACGGCCTCTGTCACAGTCACTCAACTCTGCCATTGTAGCACAGAATGAGCCACAGACAATATGTAAATGAATTGGCATGGCTATGTTCCAACAAAACTTTATTGACAGGCACAGACCAGATTTGGCCTGTACACCAGAGTTTGTCAACTGCTAAACTAGAATAGTGTAGAAACACTGCCTGTCCTTGAATGGACAGGGTTTAAGGATAAAGATCTCTTCACACATTAAAATGTTTCCCAAGGTTGAGTTCTAAAATAGTCCTAAGTCCACTGTTGGCTTGGAGGATTCTGGTTACCTGATGGCAACTACAAGGTTAACTGAACCCTGTCTCTACAATGTTATGGCATTTGCCCTGAATGTGCCATTTAAATGGGGAGTAATTGGTGTACTTACAAGGGCAAAGATCTGAAGTCATTGAGTTGCATGCTTTCATGCCTGCCTGTCAATCACTGTTGTGTGGCAGCATAATCTGTCTAAGTCTTGCTTTTCTTACTTGTAGCATGATGATGGGCTTGGAGATCTGTAGTCCTCACTCACCTCTGATAATGGATATACATCCAACATGAATAAAAGAACTTGAAAACTCTATGCTGCCAAATTGGCTTAGGCCAGTTCACAACAGAAGTAGAAAACAGACAGAAGGGAGACATATCACCAATTAAGGAAAGAAGAACTGATTCTAGAGAAAGGCAAAGTGCAAGCAAAACAGCCCTACTCCATGAGGTCATAACAGCACAGGCTTCCGTGTCATTCGGAACCCAGTCCTTCAAAGTCAAAGATGACATTATCTCTGCATGTCTTTGGGGCTGGAGAGACCACCCCCAGATTTAACAGCCCTTTCAACTCAGTGGAAGACAGTTCTCTGACTTGGGGCAGCAATTACTTTGACAAAGGTTATTATTGTTGGCAACTTTGCTGCTTTGAATTCTGGTATGTGCTTAGAAAGATCCCCTCCTTTCCAGCTGCTGGTCACCAGGCAGAATTTCCAACAACCCTTTTATAGGGCTTGTAAGGATTAAGTGGAACAAAGTATGTGAGGCCTGGCTTTTAGTAAACACTCTATAAATGTGAGGTGTTTATTATCACCTCCCAAGTATAATGAGGCTTCTGTCCCACAGAGACCTTGGACTTCTTTTTTTTTAGTCCGCAGTCTTCCCCTTGTGATTTTGTTCATAGAATTCTATAATTTTAGGACAAAAAAGGGCATTCAAGACCATCTAACCCAATTTCCTAATGTAATTTTGAAAACCTGATCCCTGATTGGTGACAAAGTTCCTTATCTATACATTCCCACATGGAGACATAAACCACATTAATACTTAAAGCAGGCTTTAAAATTATGTAGCCAACAAAAGGGAACTAGAATGCATTCATCTATTTCAACCAGAACATGGGTCAAAAAATAGTTAGGGGCGCCTGGGTGGCTCAGCCATTAAGCATCTGCCTTCGGCTCAGGTCATGATCCCAGGGTTCTGGGATCGAGCCCTGCTTTGGGCTCCCTGCTCGGCTGGAGGCCTGCTTCTCCTCCTCACACTCCCCTTGCTTGTGTTCCCTCTCTTGCTGTCTCTCTCTGTCAAATAAATAAATAAAATCTTTTAAAAAAATAGTTAAAAACTACAGAAAAATAAAACATGGAGTAACTTTGTTAACTGTCAAATCACTGTAATATAAATATTTCACTTTTTTTTTTAAAGATTTTTATTTATTTATTTGTCAGAGAGACAGGGAGAGAGAGCACACACGCAAGCAGGGGGAGTGGCAGGAAGAGGGAGAAGCAGGCTCCCCACTGAGCAAGGAGCCTGATGTGGGGCTCCATCCCAAGACCCTGGGATCATGACCTGAGCCAAAGGCAGACGCTTGACTGACTGAGCCACCCAGGGATCCCAATATAAATATTTCAAATAAAAATACTCTTTCCTTCATCCTCCAGGATTAGGGAGCCCATCTATTTCATGAAATAATTTCTGAAAGCATCATGAAAATTTCATTCATTCATTCACACATTCAGTCAACACATTTTCATAAAATACCTACACTGTTAGGTTCTCCTTATAATGTTAGGACTCATAATCATAAATGTATAACTCCTAAAACTGTACCTCCAGCCATAACCAGCCTCTCTCTTTGCCTTTCCGTGTCCTTCCCCAGTTGTGTAGAGATGACCTGAACTTCATTCATTCAGTGAATATTCTTCAGGCCCGATTCAGAGTCAGTCATAATTCTGGGTATATAGGACACAGCAGTGAATAAGGCAGACACACCGCTGCTCCTATGAAGTTGATGTTCTCAGAACTTTCCATAGTGAGTAGTCTTTCGACCTAAACATGCCGAAACTTAATTCATTCAGATTCCACTAACAGTTGTGAAATTCATACTGTTTACCAGTATTTACACATGCGTCCTCTTTCTCACTCACAACAACCCTGTAAAGAAAGCACTGCTATCCTAATTTGTCCACAGTCACACAGTTCTAGTAAGTGGTGGAGCAAGAACTCAAACACAGGTCTTGTAACTTCAGGCCCTGTGGGGTTGGTCTCTCTCTCTCTCTCTCCACGTTTGTACAATGATCTTTCCCAGGTAGCTGCCCTTCCCCAACCTGTGCATTTCCTGGCACCTTCAGCCAGGCTGGCCTTAATTCTTAATGTCACTAGCCTACCCCCCTCACTCCTCTCACACCTCCCCCTGCCCAAGCCCCACCATCTTTGCATCTTGTAAATTTGTGATCTTTAGGTCTAGGCTGTTGTATCTACTTAGCCCTTCAGTTCGGCCCAGAGAGGCTGAACAAGCTGCTGGCTCTGTGCTTCATGGGAATTCTCTGGGGGAAGCTTCCCCTAGTGGTAAAGTCTGACACTGGTCATTGCAAAGACATTATAATGTAACTACAGTCCTTCGTGATATCTATCAGATTAAAAATGCCCCTATCTTCTGCTCCTTGGTATTTGGTTAACAGGCACTCTCACAAGCACAACATGGCATTACTGGGCATATCGCCTCACTGGGACATTGTGATAGCCAAAGACTGGAAACTACTTAAATGTCCATTAATAGGGTCTGGTTAAACAGAATGTGGTACGTCGGTAAAATGAAATACTATACAGAAAATGGAGGAAGTTCCTTATGTATTCATATAGAAAGACCTTCTAGACAATGTCATTAAGTTAAAAAAAAAAAGGTTCCAAAGAGAATTTATAGTATAATATTACATTTGTATGGAAAATGAATATATACATGTTTATTTAAATACATCTGGAAAACTTTTGAAATGATATACAGTTGACTCTTGAACAACACAGGTTTGAACTGTGCAAGCCCACTTACACATGGATTTGTTTTTTCAATAACTGCAGTACAATAAATGTATTTTCTCTTCTTTATAATTTTCTTAATAGGATTTTCTTTTCTCTAGCTTACTTTATTGTAAAAACACAGTATATAGTACATATAACATACAAAATATGTGTCAACTGTTTATCAGTAAGGCTTCTGGTCACAGTAGGCTGTTAGTTGTTAGGTTCTTGGAGTCAAAGTTACACGTGGATTTTTGACTCCATGGTGGGGGGGAGGTCAGCCCCTAACTGCCTTGTTGTTCAAGGGACAACTGTATAGGAAAAGTAAACAGTGATGACTTCTAGAGAAGGAAACTCGGTTTCCAGAAGGCAAGGGAGAAAGAAAGACTTATTTTTTTCACTAGATGATCTTTTATATTGTTTGGACATTATAAGCATTGAATTATCTATTCGACAATAAATTAAATTATTTTAAAAATTTAAAAATGAGATGCCCCAGGGAGATTTGGGCAGCTCAAGAACAAAGCCAATTTTAAGAGCCTTAGATGCTTCCTTGAAGCTCAAGTGTTGGAACCTAGGAATGCTCGTTAAGGTGTTTTGTTTGCCCATATGCCTCTGCAAAAGGCTAAAAGTCAAATATCAGTGCATTAGCTACTGATAAGTAGATTGAGTTTAAAAAGAATTGCATGTGTTACAGATGTGATTTTAATTTGAATTTCTATAACCATCAACCTCATTAGGCTTATGAACCCATTGCTCTCCAGTAATGTACAAGCAAATACTTACAACATCATTAGGAGCCCATTAAAATAGAACCACAGAAAAATATTTTCCAGTTAAACAAACCAGGAAAAGCAAAGGGAAAAAAAAAAAGTCATTTACAGCTGAACTTATAGCCAGAAGCATATGCTTGACCACTGGCAATCAATCTCCTAAGTCATTTAATTACCAAATCTGATGACCACATCAAAATTTCTTTTTGGTTTAAAGCCAACTTAAAAAAATAAATACATATCTTTTTGATGCCATGGCTTCTGCATTGGAAGAAATATCAATCTGAAAAGAAAATGACAGAATGCTGTTGAGTCTTCTAGGGCTCGCTGCTTTAAGGCTCCTGGGTAAAGAGCTGGTTAGCAGCCTTTTCACACGACCGTGGCACATGGAGGCAGATGCTGCTCCCCACCAGGTCCATTATGCCCCTTCCCAGGATGGACGTGGATACAGTCATAGGAGAGCTTGGTCTAAGAATGTTGGGGAATGAGGTGCTTTCTTTCTGCTGAGGATCACAGAGATGAAAGCCCGGGGGCCAGATGCCTGCCAGTTAGATGCAGAAACCTTTCAGAATTAACGTCAACTTGAATGTTAGCTTCCGCCCTACTTACCCCACTACGGGAGACTGCTGAAACAAGCCGTTCACGTCTGTTGATTTCGCACCCATACTACAGTTGAATGTGAACTGGTGGGAGAGTGGGAGAAGGAAAGAAGGAAGGGGAGGAATCTGCTCCAAGCAGTCATTCAGGACTGCTGGGTCCTTCTGTCTTGTGACCCCAGCACCCCCAGGGCAGAGACTCCAATGTTTTTGTGTGATGGAACCCACTGGGCAGTCTGGTGAAGCTTGAGGACCATTCCCACCTAACTGCCAGGGAGGTTGGGACAGGCAGCCCCACTGTGTGCCTGGAAGGAAAAGGACAAAGGTTTGGTGAGGGATTACCCATTTCTGCCACAGGAGACTTCGCCATTCAAGAGAGTGGAAGAAAGTCCTGAAATAGTACATACCGTACCTTTCAGAAAGGAAACAGTCTCCTACAAACAACAAGACTCTTTTCTAGAAACTTCGATTTTAAGGAAAATGGTTTCACATGAATGAAATTTTTTTAAAAAAGAATTTATCCCAAATTCGGTAATTTAGATACCAAGAAACCATTTTTTAGAATCTGAGCTCTAGGTAACAGTTCAGCCTTTGAACACTGGTTTGGGGCTGTTCAATGGCCCCCCTTGGGCTGCCAGGTCTCCCTGTGGTGCTCCTGACCTGCCCGGGACTTTGGCAACACCTAATGGTTTGTTTGTTTTAAATATTTATTTATTTATTTATTTATTTGAGAGACAGAGCGCACAAGTGGGAGGAGGGGCAGAGGGAGAGGGAGATAAGCAGACTCCACGCTGAGTGGGGAGCCCCACTCAAGTTCGATTCCAGGACCCTGAGATCACCAGGATCTGAGCTGCAGTAGAGTTGGAGGCTCAACCAACTGAGCCACCCAGGCGCCCCCTAATGGTTTAAAAGAAGAATATGTGAGGGTCACAGAACAGAGTGGATCACAGTTGTTTTGGAGACTGAATCTGAAGTTTTTACTTTATTCTCACAATGGGGAAAAATATGTGTTAGACTCTTTTTCATTCTGAATGTTCAGTAATTCCCTATATCATGGACAGAGCGTGATTCTGACCTCAGGAATATTTATGCATACAGCAGGGCCAAGACCGAAGAATGGCCATCTGCCCTGGGCATTAGGATTTCCATCCCCACTTAGCCTGCATTAAAACGTCGGGGCTTCATTCTACAGCAAACACACTTGCTCTGTTTCCAGTAGACAGACCTGTGTCTTGTCCCTTCTTGGCCCCCAGAGATTTTCCCTGTTCCCCTGCGTGCCGGAGGGCAGGCTTTAGCAAATCGATCCACATGCTTGTTTTCACTATTTCCAAAGGTGGTGCCTCTTCCATAACCTGGCAAATCCTATGAAAAGAATGAACAGGGAAACTGTGATGAAGCCCTGCAAGGGATACGGGCTGGCTTCACTGGGAATCAGCAGCCTTCAGCCAGTATTTGGAGCCATTCAAGTGTCTGCTCCCCGTGAGCGAGCTCGCTCAGCTGAGGGCTGAGTTCTCACCTCCTGTGTGATGACAGACATGGAAAGTGACAGAGTGGCCTCTGGGAAAACCACCTCATTCCATTCCCAGATCAAGGAGAGGGGCCAAAGATTTGGACATGTATGGGGTGACCGCTGACACAATTTATTGTCAGAAAGCGTTTAATTCTCCAGCCGCGCTCTGCCGAAATGATATCAGCATCTGCCCTTACTAATGAGCCCCCAGACATGTGGTTTCTGCTGGAGAGTAAAAGAAATCACAGCCTTCCTAGCACAAGCATTGATTGACAGCATTATTTATTCCATTGTGGTAGAGTCCAGAATAATACAAAGAATGGGAGGGTTTTATTTGTTAAATTCTTGTGGGAATTCAAATACCAGCTTATTCAGAATTTAAGATGGCACACCAAATAAGCACCAGTAAAGGCTAAATAGATTTCATGCAATTATACATTAATTTATTTTATAACTCTATTATACATACACGATAGTTTTCACTTAATAATTATACTATTGCCTGTTACTACGTTCATCGTCCAAAAACATTCCAGTGATACTTTTTCAGAAACCCTAGTGGAAAGAGTTTCTTGATTCTGCATCAAGTAGGTAATGTTTGCAGACAGGGAGCCTCATTTTCCCCACAGTCATTAGAAAGCGTGGCAGACTTCTATTTAAACATGTATGAAACATACACAGTGAGCGCACACAGAGTATGCCATCCCAAATGCAGCCCAGACTGTCCTGGACTTGGCGGAACTTAGGTCAAGGTCAAACACCTGTGCCTTGTGTCTGGGGTGGGGCAAGGGTGTAGGTGCGCGATGCCTGACTATGTGTCACCTGGACTGGCCGTCTCGCTAACTAGCATGAAACAATACTGCGTAAACAGCCAATTCTCAATTACTTGGGGGATCTTGTTCAGCTATGGAATTATCCAAAACCTCCACACTGTTTTCTTTTTCCCCTGATTAGGATTAGCCCTAGAAGGTGATGATGTAATCTGCAATTTTACCTCTTTACAAACGTTTCGATGGGGGAAATATAAAAATCTATTGGGGATGGGGGAGAGAGAGAGAACCGTTAGCTAGTTATCGCGATTATTTTCACTGAAATTGATTCGTCATTATAGCCAGTAATCAAATGTTTCCCAATTCCCTGTCCTCAAAGTACTTTCTTTCTCTCCCACCTCCTTCTCTCTCCCTTTCTTTGTTGGCCCACTTCCTTCCAAGACAGAGAGGTGCTAAAAATCAGCAAAGTCAACATCTCTTTTTCATTTACCAAGTATGTGTGCTCATATACACTTTCCGATTTGATCCTCACAAGAAGGTCAGGATTTCCTTATTTTTCTAATGAGGAAATTGAGGATCAGAGAGGCTAAGGGACTTATCCAAGGCCACACAGCTAATAAACAGCTGAGATTCAAACGCAGGTTTTGTGATTGGGATGTTGCCAGCTTCTGTCCACCAGATTGGCCCACCTAAGATAGCATATTCTTCTATGTGAGCTGCTGGTTAACGGTAACGGGCCAGCCGTAGGTTAATGCTGAATGAGAACTTTCTGCAGCAAGAGTAGGTTGACCTATAAACTATTTTCATTACATAGCATTCACCATCCATGGAGAGTCTGGAAATAATTCAGAGATGTAGAACTGAGACAAAAAAGCAAACGCAGAGGGCAAGTATGTTGTTTCCTTTGGCTTGGGTGGAGAAGGGGAAGTTAAGGCAGAAATCTACACAGTGACCACATATTCTCTGGACTTGACAAAATCCTACTGCTAAAGATCACTGTCCCTTAACCTTTGCAAGTTTCGAGGGCCACCTTATACCTTACCTTCCAAAATCTGCAAACTTACTGGTGCTTATTTATGAAATCATGGGCTTTTGAAAAATAAGAAATGAAAATAATCAGATGGGATAATATCAATTACCTAGCCCTGTGCTGGGCACACAGTAGGTGCTCAGTATGACAGCTGCTATACTGCCATCGACATTACTGTTGCGGATGTTAGAACGAGTCTGCTTTTCTCCTTATCATGAAATAGCCAAGCTATATTTCTTTACTTTGCCTCTGATACAACACATATAAACACTTTGTCTGAAACTGTGTATCTTATTATTAAAGATAAGGGCAGTGACTGATGGTGACAACCAAGCCAGCTTTCATACCAAGTCCACTTTGATCTAGAATACATTATAATTCCAATGCTTGGACACACCTACCAGGGCTGCTACTAAATACATAACTGGATTATTAGAGAAGTATTACTACACAGCCACAGAGAGTCAATAAACTATGATGATAAACTGTGCCCAAGAATATATTTTCTTTCCTCCTTCCTTCCTCCTTCCCCTTCTTGTCTCCCCCCAACCAGGATGGTTCATGTGCTATGTCACAGTTAAATACTTTGAAAGATAAAACACAAATCATCTGTGAGTAGTAATCAGATTTGTATACAGTGGTTTGGCTGATGTTTTGTTTCTCAATCCTCTCATTGTTTGATGATTGTTGTCTCCACTGGGATTTAAGCGTGGAAAGCCACTCCCTGCAAATCCTCTCCAAGCCTGAATTTCCTCTCTCGGGATTTCTTTTGGGAACAGCCGTCTCTGTTCCCAAAAGCCTGTTTAAAAAGTCAAACAGTCCTGGGAAGAGCGACACTCAAACCCTTGCAGCTTGGGGTCGCAAAGTTTATTGGATGCTTTCTGTTTTTGACCTGAGTTATCCAAGGACTTCGAGAATGTTGAGCAAAGGGATGAGGAGGTGAAGAATAGTAGTGGGGGAGGGAGAATTTCTAAAGATAAGCATTACGTACCTTCCCATTTGCTCCAGGACCAGTCTTAGCTCTGAGTTCATTAACTGCAATGCAAACACCTTCCAGTAAAGCCAGCCTGAACCTCTCTGAGCCTCCTGCAGACCAGCTGACTTCTACAAACAGGACTGCCACAAGGATTACCAAATAAACAAACAAGTGGGTTCACAGCAAGTGACTCAAGCCAAACTCTTCCATCTTCCCACAAAGCCTCTGGGCCTGCTTGGTCCGTGCCCACTCCTGTCAGTCCCAAGTTGTCCCTGTTCCAGTGAAAGACCACTCCTCCCTTTGTGCTCAGGATCTGGCCTCCTTCACTGTCTCAAAGACTTTGCTTCTGTGGTAATTTCTTTCCTTCTCCGCCTTCTTTTTCCTCTATTCATTTATTCCCCCTTTACATAAACATACCTCCCTCTCTCAGCTCTCCTTTTAGCCCCCTTTGCCCCTCCATCTTTCCTATCGGTTCTCCAGACAGACTGTCCATGGCTTTGCCTTGCCTCTCCTCACCTCACTTTCCGAACCACCCCTCTCCCTGATCTCACCCAGCCCCAAGACTTTAAGCAGCATCAGTATGCTGACAATGCTCATATTTACATTTCCAGCCTCAACCTGTCCCCGCCACCCCACACTTAGCCCTCTTTGGACTAGATATATCTGTGAGGATGACTAACGAGTTCTGAAAAGAGAACTCTTGATTTCTGCATCTCCCCAGCCCAAAGTTACTCCTCCCTCCATCTTAACCATTTCAATAAAACAGTCTATTTTCCAACCAGGAAATCAAGGGAAAAAGCTAAGAGAACACTTTTTTTTTCTCCTCATGACAAATCCAGTGGGAAATCCTGTCACCTCTCCCTCCAAAGCACATCCCAATTCTATCCAATTATCTTCTTCTCCACTGGTACCACTTTTGCCCACACCATTACCATGTTTCTCCTAAAATAACCTCCTACAGACTCCCAGATTCCTTATTTGTCTACACAACCATGCTTCATGATGTCAGAATTATCTTTATAAAATATAAATAGCAAACCCCTAAACAGTTTCCCATTTTACTTAGAATAAAATCAAAACTTTGTATTATAATAACCAGGGATGCCATAAAAAACCCCTAAATGGACATAAATGAAAAACATTTAAGCTCAGCAACACAAGTGTAGATGATGAGAGATTATCCCAAAGCCGACAGAGCAAAAATTCCTTGCCCCTTAACCCAGCCGTTACACCTGGGTGACACAGCTTCCTTACAGAGTCACTGCCTCCTGTTAGAGTCGGGCTGCCTCACGATGTGGAGGCTGGGCTCCTAGTGTAAGCACACTGGGAGGTGGGAGCACCAGCTGGAAGTGCTTTCTTTTTATGACCTAGCCGTGCTTATATCCTAGAACAGTTCGTATCCTGGGAGTAAGTAAATGTTAAATTCTACAGCGTTATACATGACTTGTAGGTACTCTGCCTCCCAAACAAGTGTGAGAACTACTGGTGTTGCCCGGCTGTTTCATTTTGTAATTCATGGACCCCAGGACTAAAGAGATGGTTGTGATCGCCTATTGGGAGATTGCCTAAAGCACAGCCATTACCAATCTCTTTCCCTCTCTGCCCGACTTCAGAGGCCATTTAGAGCAGGAATTGGAGACTGATGTTAAAGGGTGCAAGAGATTGGGCAAGTACGTGGGTGCCACTGACACGTGGGATGGGCTTGGAGAAGGTTTGGGGTCACCTGGGTTTCCCCTTGACATGAAACTGGAAGAGTTTTGTGTGGCAGTGGGAAATGGAGGGAGTACAGGATGAGCAGAAGGGGACAGTGACAGGAAGGGGTAAAGCAAGGCAGCGTTTCTCCAAGTGCGGCTGGTAGACCAGCTGCATGAGCATCAGGACCTCCTGGAGTGTCACGGTGCAGGTTCCTGGGCCCCTCACCTTCTGAATCCCAATCTCTGGGAGTGCGGCCATAATATAACGGGCTTTCAGTGGTTACTTATGCACCCCAACATTTGAGAATTCCTGAGACAGATGATGAAACTAACTCTGGTTTATAAAATTGAGCCTGGCTCAGAACTACGTTACCAGCAAAAGGGGCGTGAATATCTGTGTGTCACCAGGACAAAGCTCATCAAATACAGAGGAAAGATACTCTAGCAATGAAAGAGAAATAACGATTTAAGTTTTTCTCAAAATAAAAACGTAATTAAGGGAAATGACTAATTAAATCTCAAAGTTTTCAGTTTGTACCCTTAAAACCTGGTTCGGCAATATTTGACAGCCTATTGCCATTGGCATTTTTAATAAATGAATCTCACCAAAAGAAAGTTTACAGCTTGACTTCAAAAACTCCTCCCATCCACATCCAGTGCTTCACAGAACTCAACAGGGGAAGGAACACATCTCTTTTCTGCGACATTCAGCTGATTTGCACATGCAAGAGTCAGGAAGCATACATTTCCATAGAAGCCTAAAGATGAAAAGCCAGAACACTATTTGCATTGGGGGCACTTAAGATGTGATCCCATTCTGCTTTGCCCCACCACCCGTCCATGGTTTCCATTAATATCTTCTCTGCCTCCTCTCTGAAATCCTTCATCATCAATGGCTTATTGTTAAAAAACTCTCTTCCTTAGCTTCAGGCCACTTTTACAGATGGCTCCGTGTTCCCCTGCCCCCAACCAAGCATTCCTTTTTTCCTGACCACGAAAGAATGAACTTCCTGATAACGTACAACCATTTCAAGGATGTGAAGACTCTCTGTCCACACCACTGGGATTTACTACTCAGGTCTCACTGGCCTGGTAAATCACCCTCACCCATCTAACGAACACCCCAATATGTCACCGAGACTCCCAGAGAGCTTTGTCCTAGGCAGCTAACAATCTCCATGGCAATAGCCGACCATCTGCTTCACTTTTCCAGGTAAGTTTTCTCTCCCTGGGGAGGGCTGATGCTGGAGCCTGTATTATTAGATCACACTTTGCATTCTTACCCCACATATTGTGTTTAAAAAGATGTTCTCTAACTTTGTCTCTGAAAGCAAAATCCCTGCTCTTACTGTGGATGTCTCTGCCTCCTCTGCGCCCTGCCCTTCTCCTCCGCACCCCCCCCCCCACGTTGGTGGGCTGCACGTTGGCGGGCTATCAAACAACTTCAATACAGTTGCACTTTGTTTGCTCCATATCGATGTTTTTGGCTTTCTGAGAGGCGGTATTGTGCTAGGCGGGACTATTTGATTGGAGAATTGTTTAGGCTGTGGCAAGTCGAATAGTTAAACAGGATTTTTTATGGAGTTAAATTTCAAGGCAAAAAGAAGGCATCATTAATGCACAGAAAAGAAAAAAATGAACAAGTTGGCATAGATAGGACACTTAGGTCATACTAAAACAAGAGTCAACACAGCTTCATCTCAGCTTCCCTGAACTGGAATTTCAACTTGGAATCCAACTGCTGAACATTTCAGTGCAAAGAGGTGGAATCAGGAAAATTTAAAAAAATACATGCTCATGAGTATAAACCAAAACGTTCATCAGTACTTCCTAAAATCCAATGTCTTCATTTCTTTGTCATTCTTCCTCGTGTTTCCCATCATGTGGGCTCAGCCAGGGGGATTGCCTTTCTTTCTCTACTGCTCTTTATACAACTTACAGAGATTAGAAGGCATAAGCTTTATGTCGAAATGGCACCAAATTCTGATGCTACAGTGAAGCACATCTTAGTGGAAGAGAGAGGCGGGATGGACTCAGACCCCTGCTGGAGACAATATAATCTAATGAAAGGCAGGAGTGGCTGGGAGCTAGAGACCAGGTTCTGAACTTGACTTTCCCACTCTCTGGATGGTCTTCGGTGAACCTTTTAACTCATGTAGGTATCAATGTTCTCGTCTCTGAATAAGTTGAATGAATTCAAATTTCTTTATAGCTCCAAATTTAGAAGCTACTACCACTCCAGGACTAATCTTTCTTTTTACGTTTCTGGTGCATCTTGCAGAGGAAACTAAGCATGGTTTTCTCAACCGCATGAGTGCCACAGGAAATCGCTTGCCAGTGTTATTAGAATGAATCAAAAACTAGTTTGTTCATCTCATTTTCCTTTGCTGTCAGAAAATATCTGTGCTCCTCATGCTCAAAACGCTTCACGTTGAAATAGTGGAGCTGCCCGCGTAGCAACTTTATTTTGTACGACGTCTTTCCTCTACACCGAATCCCCAGGCCCTTCACAGAGCTTCTGGAAGTCACACAATTAGGGAATTACAGAGACAGGGGAGAAAGGAGGTTGAGGAACATGCAAGGAAGAAAAAACATGAAATGTGGACTTTTCCCCCCACAAATTTCATATGTATGCTGATATAAAGAAATTCTGTCCCCACTAGAGAATAATGTGGGCTAAAAATCCCAATCGCCCAGGGCTTTTTAGATGCGATGGGACTTGTTCTCTTTGCTATTGCGTGTATTATGAGTTCAAACGACTCAAACAAAATCTTATTAATTTGAAAGGCCACATTTTCAAGTGGATATGCTGGTGGTTCCAAAATTTGTAAGCTTAGAAACCTGGGTAGCATTTGGCCTCTGAATCTCAAACCAGAACACATCAAAGTAACACTGGTGTGTCAGGAAAAGAAAATTTCCATAATAAAAACCTTGCCTCAAACCAGAGGTTTATTGAATATCAAAACGGTGCTTTTCAGTTCAGTTCAGAATTACTAACGGGTTAGATATACCCAGCACAGATGTTAACATGACATGACAAACATTTAGAAATAAGAAGCTCCCATGTCCTGATCGTCCAGATGCCAGAATTACGTCCTCCCCTTAGACACACATGTAGAAAGAGGTAAATGCATCCCATGCCATGGCTGATGCTCATTCATTCTCCGCGCCGTCAGTAATTAGTGTAAATTAATTGTTTTAAATTATAATTACTGTATAATTATATGTATGTAAAATATTGTCATTATTATCAACCACCATAAATAATTAATAATAAATTAATGGTGTGTATTGATGTTGGCACCTCTTTTTTCCAACACACTTGAGTTAATTTTGTCAAAAAGAAATAGCTGTTACCTTCTTAGATTATAAAAGCAATATATACTCAAAGTTTAAAAAAAAAGGAAAGAAAAAGCAAGAAAGCAAGCAAAGCACATTGGAAGAAATAATATTATTTAGTCCACAAAGCCTTCTCAACCCTCTAAATTTCTGAAATGTGTTAACCATATGTACTACTTACTTGGGTTCTCTGAAACATAGCATCTTGACTTGAGACTTTTTTTGGGGGGCAGTCCCCTCCTCTCTGGCTCTGCCCAATAGAAGAGGGAGTTCCTGTACTTCCCAAAGCCCCTTATCCCATTCTGGCCCCAGAGCCTCTTTTGTCTCCTTTATACAACATGAGTTCAAGTGCACTCCGTATCTCTTCCCACCCACTCAGCTTCTTGAGGGACCCCACTCCCTCCTGCCTTGACCCCAGAAGAGTGAGCCTTGAAAAGTTGACCTATGCCTTGGAAAAGCTGGTCCATCTACATGGAGTCTGGGGGGTGAGATGTCAATAAGAGGTGAGAGAGAGAGAAGGCCACCACTTTGTACAACTCCTGGGAGTGCACTCGTGCTGCATTCTGTGTGAAGAGTGCCCATGCAGCCCCCGACAGAAGTGGATGGTACCTCGGGAGCCATGTGACAAGCTGGCTTGCTGGCCAGCGTGCGCAGAGGAGGACCGTGAGCTGGCACAGAGTACGCACTCAGCACACGCTCTCCGTTATTGTTGGGGGGGAGGGGCAATGGCTCACACCACGGAGGCTCATCTGCGAGGCCTCCTAACGTGGCTGCCACTTGGCTTTGTCTGTGCTGGTCACACAGAAGTCCACCCACAAATTAGAATGACCCGTGGCTCATCTTGAAACAGACACCAGTTGCCCATTCTAGGACAATACAAAAATCCTCCACCTTGTAAAATAATTCCACCCAATGCCGAAGTGTGGTGCAAGTCTGCTGGTCTGAGCCAGCAGACTCTTCTACACCTCAGCTGCCCTACGCTATAAATCGAACGTGCAATCTGGAAGTGTTCTAACAATGAGCATGGAAAAAAGTAAAAGGCTTATGGAGACTACACATCATGCTTTATAATTCACATAATTTCTGTCACACTCCCTATACCTTGTTTTGTGCCAATTTGAATCTTTTTAAAATTGAATTGATAACACTGATGAAATGCCCAACCTTTCTCTTCTACTTTCTCACATTTAAAACTCGTCCCACTTCTAGGTCTGACTGAGATTCAGAACTGTGGCAGAGTGATCAACATTTGTACTGTTCCCTCTTCCTCCATTCCCTTTCAGTCTTCCCTCAAGCCACGGAACCTTGAACCCTGGCTGCTCTGGCTTCTCCATTTCCAGGAAATGTTCATGTAGGAGCCTTCTCCTACACCCGTTTTCAAAATGTATCTCTCTTAGGCCTCGTTCATGTACCTTCCAGGTAATAAAACTTGCTGCGCTGGTCTTTATTTATGACTGCTAATAACTTAACGTAGTACCCTTCCTGTAACCACGCACCTGCGTGCATTTGCATGTACGCACATTTTAATAAAAGCCTTTAGTACTTTCCCCACAGGAATGAGCAGTGATGAAATCTTAAAGTGGCCACAGATGCAGATATTTGGGGTTAAGATCGCCTAAAACTATAACTGAAGTAACAACAGGGCGAACTGCATTGTTACCATCTTCATTCAAGAAGAACCCTTTCCTGTCCCCGAACGAAATACCCTAGATACAGTTAGTGGTCACCTATCACTTCTCCCCATCACAGGGGACTATCTTCCCATGGCAAAAACAGTGAAGATCCTACCCCTGAAGAGGAAGAGGTCCTTGTATTCTTAAAACTCCAGAATTTGACCTGGAAAGAATCTTAGTGGCTGTCTTATTAGTCAGCAGGTTAGCTGCTGCTTCAGTAACAAACAGCCCTGAATCTCAGTGGCTTGAAAAACAAAAACAAGTGTATTGAATGCTTATGCTCCATGAGGATCAACCAGGGGTTCTGCTCTGCATTTTCCACGCTCTGAGACTCAGCTGAGAGAGCATCCACTTTCTGGGACATTTCTGGTTGCCATGGGAGAAGGAAAGATGGAGGCGGGGGGAAAGAAGGAGAGCATGTGCACAAGCTATTAACATACGGTTGGAAGATCCCCTAACAGTTGCTCCAACACTCCATTCACCCACGCAAGTCCATGGCCACACTTACTTCTATGTGGGTGTGGAAGCACAATTCTACTGTCTGCCTGGAAGGGCAGTCCGAATATTTATGAAAATCCGAATGGATTAACTTGGAGTATCAAATATCAACATTTTACAGTAAAATGCCAAGAACAGAGCTTGGCATTTAGCAAAAGCTATTGTTATTGTTCTTGCTCTCTATGAGAAAACAGATCCCACAACATGAAATGAAGACCTGAGGTCACACAGCTAACTGGGAACAGAACAGAGATGAGAACACATATTTATTGAATTCAAATTGGAGGTTTTTTTCTCTTAGTTCATCTGAATGCCTAGAAAAGACATGATCAAACACAATGATTGGACCACCGCATTCAAGCAGATGACCACGATGGGTTTCGCTTTGTTTTCAGAGGGGGTTACTTTTCTAGAATGGAGGTCAGCCAACTTTTTCGGTAAAGGGCCAGTTAGTAAATGTTTTAGGCTTTGCAGGCCATAGGGTCCCTGTCATGCTACTCAACGTGGCCACCATAGCACAAAGCAGCCACAGACAATAGGTAAACCAGTGGGCATGTCTGTGTTCCACTAGAACTTGATAAACTAGACAGCGGCTGGATTTGACCAGCAAGGTGTACGTTGCCCAACCCTCTTCCACAGCATCCTTCACTGGAGAAAGCCGGGTCAATGGAAAGTCAGAACAAACCCAAAGAAACCTTATGCAGGTTACCTCGCTCCTCTCCCTGGGTTTCCTCTTCAGTACAAAACCTACCCTACAGGGCTGTTGTGGGCCAACAGGTCGCTATGTGCAAGTACTTAGGAGAGCCCCCAGCACGCAGCAAGTCCTCAAGCCCCCTCCGTGGAGCAGTGTCACTGCCCCTTACTCTGGGCCGGCCACTGTCCCCTGTGCTGGAGGGTGTGTGGCAAACAAAACAAAGTCCCTGCTCTCCTGAAACTGGTCCTCTGGCCCAGCAAGTCAGACAAAGAAGCAAGCAAATATGTAAGATGTCCAGAGGTGATAAAGGCTGAAAAGTAGCAGGTCAGAAGGTGCAACGGGGGCAGGGACAAGATTCCCAGCAGACAACTTCACGTAGGGAGGAAGCAAGTCATGTGGATTCCTGGAGATGCGTGCGGCAAGCATGCATCAACACAGGTAAGAGCAAGGGCAAATCCCTGAGGCAGGAGCCTGCGTGCGTGGTCCGGAGGTGAGAGGGCGCCTACGGCCTATGGAAATCCGCAGGGACCGGTGGGGATAAAGCTGAGTCCGGGGCAAGGTGAGGAGGACAGGTAACAGACCCTGGGGAGGACTTCGGATGTCATTCTGCACGAGATGGGGAATATGATCATCATCGATTCTGCCCATATTTTCATCACTCTGCCCTCCTCCCCCCCTCCCTTCTCCCGCTGGTCCTCCTGCCCTCCCTCTCCCCATCTACCTCTGCCGCTTTGTCTGTGCTCCTCTAGGGGCTTTTTTGGCCTTTCTAATCTTCTTTTGGGTAACACTTAGCTCAGCTGGTGGCATGTGAAACCAAAGAGCTCACTGTCCCTGGGACTAATCCAAAGGGAAGGCTGGCCCAGGCCAGGGCCTTCGAGGAGGATTTAACCTACTTCCTCGGATGCTGGGCATCAGACAGAAACGGCTTAGGAAGAACAAGATGAAAATGAATATTTTATTGTTATTTTTTAAACAAGATCCCAAAGCATTTAAAGAAATATACAAGTTGTACTGGGTTTGATGGGAATATGGTGGGGAAAAGATGGATGCCTAATCAATCCCTTCCATCCTTTTGGCATGAGTTTGTGAGTAGGTGTGTGTTTATCCCAGGATTCAGGTTATAACCAACTCCTGATTACCAGGGCTAATGGATGTGACATAAATATTCCAAGTAGCTAAAAGTTGTTAAGTGCTTTCCACAGATACATTTGTAAGATAAACTGTTGTGTTCTGTTTAAACAAATATTATATATCATATGATATATATCACATATAATATATATACATCATATTATATATGATGATATATTATGATATATACATTATATATTTTATATACATATGACATGTACATATAGTGATATATATATACACACATACACATATATATATCATATATATGATGGTGGATCTTTGGGTATATATTCCACATAGAGAGGAATGGGAAATGGCAAGGAGAGAGGGAAAAAGGGAAAACAGAGAGAGAGGGAGGGAGAGAGAAAGGAAGGGAGAGACAACACAATATGACGATCAATAAATCAATAATCAGGGTTGCTGTGTAAGGTGCAGATTAAATCCAAGCACGAGAGCCCCTGGCGAAAAGTGCTGTGGGTGCAGACATCCTGCTGTGCTCAGACATCTGCAGCTACATCTGCGTGCAGGGAAGCACTTTTTAAAATGAATTTACAGGAAGACCATATGTGGGCTCGTGGCTCTTGTGTGCTTCTCAAACTCGAATGTGATACGAATCACCTGTGGAATCTGATTCAAACATAGGTTCTGACCCTGTGGGTCAGGAGCAGAGCCTGAAACTCTGCATTTCTGATAAGCTCCCAGGTTTCACCCATAGTGCTCTTCCTGGGCTATGCTCGAGTGCGATTTTTAACGTAACAATAAACTCAAAAGTTTAAGTTACATTCAATTTATTGCATTAAATGGTAACATTTGTAATAACATATCTTGGTCAGAAATAGACAGGTGTGTCATTTCTGGGCTGAGGACCTCTGAAGTTTCTAAAACGAAATTTCCAAGGTAAATTTACTTGGGAAAATGTTAACAAATCTACGGGGAAAAAATTCCAAATGTAGTCCGAGAGTTGGCCTAAGGTATGCAGATATCTGCAACCCAAATGGATGCTGATCTGTTGTTCCAGCTTGGACCCTCTGGAATGAGCATGGTATGAGGCCTGTCGTGAAAGTGCCAGAATATTTGGCCAAGTTGTGCTGGGAAGTGACTTAGGACCAAACAGGGTGGGCTTGTTAGCGCTTGTTGGCCTTGAGCGCCATCTCGTGGTGAAAGCAAGAAAAAATGGTTTGTAATCCAGACACAACCAAATACAGTGTAATTCTCACCTATACACAATGCTGTTGTGTGTTAGGTATTCTAATTCAGAACACTGAATCTTATAAAAATATTGGTTTTCTAAAATGTATGAGTTGGAGTTTATAAATTTCTTTTTTATGTTTCTTTTTTGTAAAGTTGAAATTCTTGCTAAATTCAACACATTGAGTTTCTGCAAATGTACTGGTATCTACTCTTCTTTGCCATGTGGCCATTGCCAGATTCCTTAATATTTCAAGATCCTGAGTTCTAAGTCTGTAAATGGGAATAATAAATCTTCATGACATTATGGTGTTGATTAAACCCGTGCTGGGCCCCAGTGCCCGGTAAGCGCTCAACAGTGAGAGAACAAAAAGTGGAAGTAATTATGATTACTGGCTCTAGTAGAAAAAATAACAACAATGATAAAAAAAAAACAAAAAAACCCACAACATTTTATTATTTCCAATTTACAAACTAGGAAAATGAGGTTTAGAGGGCAAGTGATTTGTCCAAGATAATAAATCCAATGTCAGATCTAGATATCAAATGTGGGTCTTTTAACTCTAGATCATGGATTCGTTTGATGACAAAGCTGCTTTCATCGTATGTATTAATCTGATAAAGGACAAAAAACATTAGCCAGCTTTCACTAATTATGAATGACTTCACTAATGCTGAATTAACAAATAACTCCAAAGTCTCAGGAGCACACCTAATACAAAGGCTTATTTCTTTTTTCTTTTAAGATTTTTAAAAATGTATTTACTTGAGAGAGAGAGAGCATGGATGGGGGAGACGGGCAGAAGGAGAGGGAGTAGCAGACTTCCCACTAAGCAGGGAGCCCGACTTGGGACTCCATCCCAGGATCCCGACCATGACCTGAGCCGAAGGCAGACACTTAACCCACGGAGCCACCCAGGCGCCCTAACAAAAGCCTATTTCTTGCTCGTGTTCCACGACCTTCACCGATTGCCTGACCTGTGACTGCTCCTACCGGCTGCGGGTGGATGAAGTGAGCAGAGTTGAAGGTCCACTGGTGAAACTGGAGGGAAAGTGAAGTATTTTTAATTACTTCCATATTTTCTATGAAGTTATGGGGTGAGGTCACCTAATGACCACAAGGCAAGGAAAAAATATTGGCAATGCAAGGAGAGATAAGCTCGGACTGTGTATTTATTAGGAAAATGCAGGACATTGTTTAGTGGTGAGAGTCCATTTGAGCTACCGGCCTTAAGTATGAAGTGGGCTTGGCCAACGCTGCTGTGTGATTCCCTTCAGGAACCCTGAGCCTGCCTGGGTTCCGGGGAGCACTAGGCAGAAAGTTGGGCTGAGGTCTTGCTGGGTGAATACAATGTTGGGAGAGAAAGGCAAGGGAGGTAAGAATGTTTTAATATTTTTTTTCAAAAACGTAAACTTCTAAGTCTGAGGAAACTTGGAGTCCACGTAGTTCCTTCTGTCCCTTCTCTCCCCTTATGCCCATTCTACAGGTGAAAAATGGAGGCTGTAAGTAGACAACTGACGGCCTGAAGGTCATGAAAGGAAGCGGATAAGATCCTGGAAAGTAATCCTTTGTGAGCAGTTAAGAATGATCACATGGCGTCCCATTGCCATGGCCGCTCCTGTGCCTGACTTCCTTCATGCCCCACTGCTTCTGCCTCAAGAGCGCCCCCATGCCACCAGCATTTACCAAAATGAAGGTTTCGTCCACATCCTGGCTCTTCATGGCTGTAGTGTGGCAGCTCCCATCTCAGGAGATGGGAATGTGGTAGATGGAGTTCAGTGGCCCCAACTTTTCATCCTTCTCCATATTTATACTATTTATCACATGACTTTGCAGTTCTTCCTACTAGAAGCAAAGTGTACTCCCCCATCCTCTGACTTAGGCTGTGGCCATGCGACATGCTTTGCCCAGCGGGATGTTAGAAGATATGAGGCTTGACTTGTGCTTGGCCAGGTGGACTTCTGTCCTCTCTAGGAGAAGAACATGCTCAAGAATCCCGCCGATCCAAGGGTGAGGAGAGACTCAGAGCAGAACTGCAACCAACCTGCAGCCTTGAGCCCAGCCCCGCCTGGATCAGTCGCCTCCAGCTGCCCTGCAGCTGTGTGAGCAGAAATAAATAATCCCGCTTTTGCGCTTATTTGTTATATAGCATTTCTGTGGCACTCGGTTACTATATAGAAGTATCCTTTTGAAAACTGATGAATCACTCAATTTCACCTCTGAAACTAATAAAAAAAAAGAAAATTGATTATGCTTGCTTTCTTGACATTCACTTTTCTCCTAAACATAGGGCATCACAGAACTTGTAGGTAACAGAGGAACTCGGTTACTAGCTCTGCTCGGAAAGCTTTGCCATGGCAGCGCGCCATTTCCAACTCAACATGTACAAGCCTTGTGGGAAGAGAATAATGTTTACATGCATATGCCAACCCCCTGGAAAAAAGTGAGGAGAAGGAAGTCACTTTTGCTCAGATTTGGGGTTTTTCATTTTCATTTACCATCACACAGCAGCTGTAAGAGAGATGACAAAGAGGAGTGGCCAAGTGAGAGTGTGAAGAGAGGGACGTGGAGAAGGAGGTGGGTGGGTAAGAACAGGAGGGGAGACGGGAAGGCTGGAAAGAAAATGCAGACATAAAGGGAAAGGGGCAGATTTCTCGCTGGCAAATCCAAGGAGTTGGGGATGAGGAGAATAACTGGGAAGGCGGCTCTCCCCATGGCAGAGTGCTAACAGATATGTTTGTTTTTGTAAACATAAGGTGTGATATAGCATAACAACTAAATTTCTGAACTGTTTCACAATGTATGTAGCTGATTTCATGTCTTTCCGTATTTCATGCTGTAGGACATTTCAGACAGTTACAGCACCCACCCACCCCGCCCCACCCTTGCCCTGCCCCACCTTTGGGACATTATGTTGGAATTAGGCAGGTGACAACATAAGCAACGTGGGCCCCCCACTCTGCTTCCCCACTGCCGACACTGTTGATACTGGGAAGTGACGACTGAGCTGTAAGGTGGTAAGAATAGAATAGAGAAAGAGAAGAAAGAAGAGCCAGCCAGACTGGTCACTGGGGGATGGTCACTCATTCTGCTCCAACAGCCATGCTGCACTCCTGATGTCAGCCCAGCCGAGCCCAGCCCCCACTCAGAAGCCATGGTTGTCTGGACTCCCTTCTGCAGCCTGAGGGTGGGAGTGGAGCATGCGTTTGCGGGCTGGAAAGTAGGTGGATGACGTGACCACCATTTCCTCTACCACGTCTAAACTGTGTTCATGGGATCTGGTTTTGCCTGATCATGCCTCTGTTCTTTTCCTGGTTCCCATATTTCTGTCTAAAAGTCTCCTAACTCTCTAGGTAACTGTACCCACAGATATCCTTCAGGAAGCATGAAAGTTCAGGTTCCCCTTGGAGATAACCCATTGGGGCCACCAGAACAATGCCCTTGAAAGTTATTTGGTCCAAAGACATCACTTTCATTCACTTAATTTCCAGTGCGCTCTCCTGAGTGGAGGAGTAAAGGGGAGCTACACAGGTCAAGGCTGGCAGTGGTGCGCAGACCCAAGCACACTCATGGGGAGTCACCAAGCAAATAAACCCCATGCGAAAAAAGAACGGTTGAGAACCATATTTCCAATGCATCTCCTGCCTTAAGGCGTACTATGTCCAAGCTTTCCCACAGAGTATTATGTACCCCATTCTGAAGGTTTTGGGGCGAACCAGGGCCCATACTATTCCTTAATGCCACAAGCCTTTGAATCTTTCCTTTTGTCTAGACAAATTCCTCAAACATTTTTTCAGCGAGGCTCTACCTCTGAGCCCTCGCAGACGCAGGTGGCTTGCTAGAATACTGCCGCTGCCCTCTGCCTTCAGTTCCTCCACCGCTGGGGTGTGGACTGTTAAATTTTGGTTTCGCCACTTTCGCCACTGTGTTAAATTTTGGTTTTCACCCCCACTTTGGGAAAAATGTTTTGCCTCTCTTCTTCCATTTCCTTACCTGTAAAATGTGGCAAATAATAGGATGTCATTTGCAGGGTGGTTGCAATGTTCAAATAGTAAATTAAGTACCTAGAACAATACCTAAAACAGTATGTGTTCAATAAACCATTAGTAGCTGATTTTGCCAACAAAACAAATCTAATAATAGTAAGAATAACGACAGTAATAATGACCCTTGTTTGAGGACTTATTATATATCAAGCAGTATTCTATGCATGTTTTCCTATATTAGGTTGGTGGTTAAGGTTCTGAAGCCAAAACTGTATGATCAGATAAGGGGACTGGACAAGATCAGATAAGCAGAATCAATGTATTGAATTCCTCAGGAAAATAAATTTAAAAAATCAGCTGGAAAGGAAAAAATGACTTATGGTTGGTGGAATTTAGATATCAACGTAAGACAAGGGGTGCGGTGCCGAGAATGATATTCATGCCTGGACATTTCCAGTACCCTTCAAATAACACCTCATAGAGCCGGCCCTGGAAGAAGTCTTCCTCGGCCAAGTACAAGATGAGCTTTCTGGGGCTATAGTTTCAGGTGTTTGGGGGCCGATACAGGGGTAGTGATGGAATGAGCCTTCCCTCTGTACCAGGGCACGTATGCTGCCCCTAGTCTCCTGGCCCAGAAAGGATATCTGCTTCTATAACCTCAGCCCCTGATACGAGACGTGGCACGGATGCGACACCAAATAGTAAACGGGGAGAAAAGTAATCGCTTGAGCTTTGCCTGGATTGGATTCAATTTCTGCCTAGAGCATTTCAGTTGTAATTCACTAAACCTTGGTCAGAGTCTCGGGAGAACAAGACAGTACAATTCTGAAAAGCAATCAAAAAGCGACTGCCACGTTATTGGGAGGTTCTACGGTGCGTTTCTAAGCCAGTGCTAATCTGATAAATGCGTGCGACGAACTGTGGAAGTGAGAACATGACTGTCCACATTCTCTATGCCGAAGGGATAAAACGGCCATTTTCCCCTTTATTTCATATGAAAAAGGAATCACAAATAATCTGTTATTTTGTACCTTTGTATAAAACATGGAAGTCTGTATGGCTAATGGCATCTGTTAGCAGCGAGAAAGCACTCAGAGAATTATGATCCTTGGCTTGCCAGACCACAGTTTCAATAAAATGCAAGGAGGAGTTCCAGACTTTTAAGTCAAAAGACCCGGATCAGGAGCCCAAACTCGGCCATTCAGCACTTTGTGAAGTGAGGGTATTCGTTCCTATTTTACACCATCGTGCGAGGTTTAAATGAGATAATGTTTGTGTAAAGCACTGTGTGACGTGTATGAATGAATGAGTACAAGGCAGGAAATAGGGACAGCAAATATTTTCACTTCGGTTTGGGAAATTACTGGACAGATTTTTTTTTCTTGCAATTTAACCGCAGAGGAGAAGAAAGGGATAAAGAAAGGGGGGTCATCAGAAGGGGGAATGAAGCATGAGAGACTATGGACTCTGAGAAACAAACTGAGGGCTTCAGAGGGGAGGGGGTGGGGGAATGGGATAGACTGGTGATGGGCAGTAAGGAGGGCACGTATTGCATGGTGCACTGGGTGTTATATGCAAGTAATGAATCATCGAACTTTACATCAGAAAACAGGGATGTACTGTATGGTGACTAACATAATATAATAAAAAAATATTACTATTTAAAAAACCCCCACAAATGTAATGATTACATTATGAGTACAACTATTACAGCATAGCAAAAGCAGTAGAATCATCGAGGAGGGATGATACTGTAAGATCTTAGGGTTACCATTTGGAATATCAATTCACATCAACCAGTGTTTGCTCAGAACATCTGCTGAGTGTGTGGAACTTAGCTAGTTGCTGTAGAAAATACAATGATTACGATGTGATTACAATCTAATGGAAATTGGATGTGATAAAATAAGTGAATTACATACTAGATGGAAAATTACAAGTGCCAAAAGATGTTCAAAAAGCGATAACTAATCACAAATAGTTCATAGATTACCTCTGGATGGGGGATCAAAGTTAAGGCTTCACGGAGGAGAAGGCATTAGGGATGTACTCTGGAGGAGGGATAGTGTATCATCCTGGGCGTAATCTGGAAAACAGATACCAAGCTAAACATTTCTAACATAGAGGATTTAATTCAGGAATTAGTTACAAAAACACTGAATGAGCCAAGGAAACAAAAACAGAAAGACCAGGCAAACCAGAGATTTGTAGCTGAAGGAAGAAGCTTCCATCCCTATGACTGCAGAAACAAAGAGGGGGTGATCTTACTTATGGCCAGCAGCTCATTCTCCTGCACTACTGGGGGTGCCCCCCAGCTGTCTGGGACTGCTGCAGAGGGGCCTTTACTTGGAACAGTCCTGGAACCACGGACCCCCACAGCTGGCACTGGGACATCCCTGGCAGGAATCATCACCCCTGAGTCTTTCAAGTAGCACTAATTTATACGAGTACCTTCCTCACCAACCCAGGAATGTTGTCTTACTTTTAAAAAGAATTTTAGGGGCACCTGGGTGGCTCAGTTGGTTAAGTGTCTGCCTTTGGCTCAGGTCATGATCCCAGAGTCCTGGGATCGAGCGGGGAGTCAGACTTCCCACTCAGCGGGAAGTCTGGTTGTTCCTCTCCCTCTGCCCCTCCCCTGCGCTCTTGCTCTTGCGCGCTCTCTCGCTCTCTCACTCACTCTATCTCAAATAAATAAAATCTTTAAAACAAATTTTTTTGGTAGGGCCTTTGGGGTCTTTGGGGTCCTTCCAAGCATAAAATATCTTACTCCACAGGTAAGGATTCTTCTGTTGAAATATTGATTTTAACTATATACTCACGGACAGGTAAAATAACCAGGATGTGCTTGGGATCTCACAAAGCCATATTTGATGTGGATTTGGACAAAATATCACTCATCAATGCTTCAATGGCCTCCATAAGCCCCCTCTTCAGGCTCTAAGAATTTGTTAGCTTATAGTCAGTGTCAAAATAGTGCCTTCCCCAGTACCCAGTTAGTCTGGTAAGTGGTCTCTGGGTATCTTTGGAAGGCCGTGAGGAAGAGCTGTAGTGTGTCCTTGACGTGTTACTACAGAGTCCTTCTAAAGGCACCCAACTCCTTCACGTGCTGCCTCTGGCTCCCTAGTGTCACTTTCTGCCATGGTGGCCTAGCTCAAGTCAGACACATGGTCACAAGATCTAGAAGTTGCTTATTTAATATCATACGGGATGAATTTTATTGATAACTTTCAAATTAGGCATCAGAGCCTGAGAGAGAAGTTCTCAATTTAGTCTATCAAAATACTTCAGGTGTTTCGTTGAGTCAGGGATGTCGCTTTACCACCAGGTGTCCAACAGGATGGACTTTTCCAGGTGGTCAGTGGGCTGGAGTACTTGAACCAAGCAGAGTATCTTGCTCACCACTCTGTCAATAGGAGGGTCACCCATTATCAAGTGCTGTTGGGTTCGACACTTCTTCATCAATGGTAAAGAGACCTCAAAGACTCTGGCCTTTGCTCTCCAGACACTATAATTCTTTGCGATCTGATGGGCCAAATCTGAAAGAAGTGAGATCTTCCCAGACCCAAGTCCTCTTTGTAGGGCAGGGGTCCTCCTTCATACTAAACAGGTAAACTGTGAATCAGCAGAGCATGCTATCACGTCAGTGTTTACAGAGTCTAAAGTCTCAATTCTGTCACTAAACTGATCACTTTACCCAAAAATGTGAAATCAAGAAGAAAAAAAATATGGATTTCCCCTGTGACCCAGTTAAATTGAGCCCTTTGGGTGCTCCATTTGTCACAGCTGATTCTTCCCCAACAGGTGGACACCTGGACACCTGGCTTTGCTGCCTTGCAGGCAGGGGTCAGGCACGGGCACCCTACCTGCCTCTCTGGGGTCAATTCTCTGCCCACATTGAAGTGGCTCCCCCTTCCACTGTTCCTAGGCCTGATTCCCTGATGGGAGTCAGGGTCTGAGAGGGCAGTGGGTGTCTCAGTGTTCAGAGGTCAGTTTCTGGCCATGTGTCTATATTACCCAAATTGTGGCAAATCCACAGTCTCTCACCCTGAAAGTTACTTTTGCTTATACAAATCAAGTAGGACTTTGGTGAATTATCCATATACTCATGGAACTTCAGAATCAATTAACTTCCGCCAATGATTCTTGTGAGTCAGATCATTGCTATTACCAAGTCAGCTCCGCTGCCCATTACAGTAAACACACACCTTTGTCTCTGTCCAGTAAGTGCTTCTATGGAGAGCCCAAGTGGCTCTCCAACCCCACTGAAATCAGGGAACACATTTCAACTGTAGAGCCTCCCACGAGCATACCCACTCCACGTTCAAGAGCCATAAAAGCAACACTCAGAGACGGCGGGTCTCCTTCCCGATGGTATTTCCGAAGGTGTGAGTGAAGAGCATGGTCCCTGGACCCTCTCGAGAGACACAGAGGATGGATGCCGCTAACTGTACTCCAGCATTCCCACTTTCACTTCTGGTTCTACATCATCATAAGAAATTTATCTCATCTTGACGTCATTTAGTGGCTTCAGACTATTAACCTAGCTAACAACAGGGATCGCTTCCAGATGGTTGAACTAAATTCACTGGTAAGGGCTCTTTTATTGATAAGCCCAGTCCCAGCTAAAATTAACCCCTTCCCTCCTTGGTCAGGCAACCCAAGAATACACTCTTGTTATTCCCCAGATTTTTTGCTGACAAAATTAGGAAAGTGCCACATTTTGGGGATAGGGGCTCTATAAGCTTTATCTAGATTTGTCTTTATAAGTGCACCCTGAGGGCATAGCTACTCTTGGGGTGGGGGAGACTTTACCACCTCTTGTTGGTTTTCTTAACCCCCAAAAACCTGCCCATACCTCTGTAAATAGTCTCCTCACTAAGAAATCCGCAGCTAAACCCCTTGAGTGTTTCATCTGATACCATCTGAGTGTTTCAAGGGATCTGTCACTCCCTCAAAATACAGAACCCAGAAGAGAGTTTTTGACTGCTGGAGCCTCGGTCATCCCCTATGTCCTGATATCCAGGGAGAGAGGAGAAGCACTATGTGCCCCTGCTTCTGTGTGAAGGGAGTTCTGCCTCTCACCAGACCCATGGTCATGGGATTTCTCCAAAACAGAAATAGTGATCAATTTTCAAAAATACAAATGTCTACATACTAATAAGTAGTTCTGCTTGTACATAAAGGGTGTGGGGGGTGTGTAGGAAACAAGGCTACAAAAGGAGATAAGGAATTTTTTAATTAAGGACGGCTTGAATGTAGGCAAAGGAATAGATACATCATGAGATGGGAAATGGGGAGCCATTGACAGTCTTGGACAGGGAAATGACATGGTGTGATCTGTGCTTCAGCAAGATTCATTGGACAGAAGAGCGAAAATAAATCACTGGAAGGAGAGAATTTTATGCTCTCTGTTGGACTGCAAGCTTCATGAGGACAGGGACTTGTGAACTGTTTAATGTTTCTTTTCCTAGAGATTAGCCCAGTGCCCAGCAAACAGTGAGTATTCGAGCAGTATTTATGACTGAGAGCCAAGAAGCAAGGACTAATTAGGAAGCTACTGAGTTAGCCAGTTAGCCCTGGTGAGAAACGTTAGCCCTGAATGGAAGGAATCAATCTTAGGAGGTACATATTGTTTCCATTTTCCAGAGGTTTAAATGCATTAAGTAAAAAGTCTGCATTCATACATGTAACAAATAGCAGAGTTGGGATTTGAACCCATGTTCAACTCACCCACTACAACGTGCTATGGGGTGGGGAGGCTGCGTAGCAGTAAGAAGAGGATAGATGTAAGAGATGTCAGCAAGTGACTAGGTCCAGTGGGTGGGATGGAAGCACGAGGCAAAGTTGAGGGATTTCAGGTTCTGCACTGGAATCACCAGGAGAACGGTGACACCATTAAAAGCAATGTAGAAGTCAAGGACAGGCACCCCCAAGGACAGGATGCTGGGGTTGGCTTTGGACATGCTATGTGAGGGTATGGAGGGACAACTGGATGGAGTTCTTCATGGGGCAGTTGGATATGTCGGGACCCTGGGACAGAGGGAGCAGTAAGGAAATGGATTTGCAAGTGGCCCATTGAGATAATGATTTGAAGGCATGGTCACAGAGGAGCAAAAGTTAGCCAAGGACAGGATACGAATGTACATGGTCTAGGCATGACCTGTGGGTGGTGGTGAGTACATACACATCCCAAGGTATGTCCTAAAAGTAGGTCTCCCTTACTAACTCTTCCTATCAGCAGTTTTCTTGTGATTTCCACGTTTATTTAAGTGGGGTGTGTTGGCAGGGGGTGAAAAACATACAGAGGATCTCTGACCAATGAAGGATTGCTCTTGGTGTGACTTGGGTTCTGTATGTGAATACCTTGCTCCGTCTTCTTAAGGAGACTTGAAAGAGCCAAGTGAGGAGCTGCAAATGCTGATCATTCCCCACCCAGGGGCTGAAAACCCAAGCTCCAGAAGCCAGGAGTCCTCAGGTCAGCCACCTGTTAGGGGGGGCTTCATCCGGCCAATCTCCAGGCACGGCCTCCAGGATCAGGTTCTGTGTCCACACGTGGGGATCCCCTCTCCTCTCCGTCCATGCTTCCCTGACTCCCCTGAAGATTTACTGGGCAGGGCCACCTCATCTGATGGGTCTTGGCTGAGGCTTTCTAAGAAGCCAGGGTCCCCCATGAAAACTAGTCAGTATTGAAATGCTCCTTCTCAGGCCATGCTACCCGATTACAGCCTCGTCAGACGTGGCCACCTCTGTCTTTCTACATCAAACCAAAAAACAACCTCAGATTTCTGTTTGAACACAGATAATCTAAAACGGCTGAACTCTAACTGCACGCAACATTCTATAGTGGTTTCAAAGTACCCTGATTAATTTAGGAAAGCATTTTACCCTAACTTAGTTATAAACGACTGAAAATGTGCTTTTGCATCTGTTTAGGATGACATTTCATGGGCATCTACCCTACATAGCATTTCCATGACAATAAACACATAGACTTGTTATTTGATAGTTGCATAATTGTGGTTTTCTTCTGCTTGTTCTCACAGAGGTGGAGAGCTGCTTGTGTGCTATTTGTTCCCTTCTTTTTTTTCCAGGGGAAAAAATGTAAAACGCATCAAACCAGAGAGAAAGAAACAGTCAATATGCCATTGCTGCATGTAAGCTGCATGTGTTATTTGCCAGCTCGTTCTCTGAATTCTCCTGTGAAGCACTTTGCCGGCTGGTTGGGCTCTGTGCACTCTAAGTGGCAATGCATACCAGTGACCACCAGAGGGCAGTCATGCCCTCATTATACCTCCAGAAGGCTAGCTCTCCTCCATCCACAAAATGAGCATCCTGGGGTGATCGGCTCTTGCAATCTATAACTTCAACCATCTCTCTCAACCACTGAATAAGTAATTGCTATGCTGTAAAATGATCTGCATGTGCTCTGCAGTCAAGACTGCTGGGTTAAATCCCAGCCCTGCCACTTTCTAGCTGTGTGACCTTGGATGAATTACTTAACCTCTCTGGGGCTGTTTCCTTCCTGTTTGTAAAATGAGGATATTAATAATCCCTATCTCGTAGCCTTGTTGTGAACATTTAATGAGCTAATATTTGTCAAGCTCTAAGAACAGAACCTAAGAACAGGCACACGATAAGCTATTATATTTGTTGTTGTTACTGATTATGTTACTTTAACCCTTTTATTTTCTCTTTCAGGGTCCCAACTGAACTGCCCAAGGAGAAGGGACATGATTCAGGAGAAAGGAGGGAAAACTTTGGTGAGTCTCAGGCCATGCCAGGAATCTCTGGATGGTGGAGAAGGGGTGTCAGAGATGTCAGCACTCCGGCAGGAGACCAGGAAAATGGTTCTAGGGAGGTCGGAAGGGGCAAAGCCTGACTTA
Source organism: Ursus maritimus (assembly GCF_017311325.1). Classification (NCBI taxonomy): domain Eukaryota; kingdom Metazoa; phylum Chordata; class Mammalia; order Carnivora; family Ursidae; genus Ursus; species Ursus maritimus. The sequence goes on from NW_024423897.1 coordinate 34,235,292, forward strand.
GTTTGCCTGTTCCTTCCCAAAGCCAGAATGACAGACCCAAGCTTGAGCCACAGCCAGGCCAGCATGTGTCTGGGACAAGAAGGGCTTGAGGCAAGGGAAGAGATGTTCTTCCCAGCAGCATTCAAGCATGGTCCAATTAGCTGAACCCCGGGGAGGTGCCTGCTGCCTGGGCACCCCTCCTCACAGTCCGGGTGAAGGACAAAAGCAGGACACCAGCTCTGAAAGTGAGGCCTTGGGGTTCTTTACAACCAGTGCCAGAGGCCAGGGAGAAGGGTGGATGTTTTAGCTGCCTTTAGCAAAGGCTCTAATGTGAGAGTGAGGCAGAGGGGGATTCACAGCAGAATCTGGAGACTTTTCAGAGACCTTTGGGAATGATCTGGAGGTAAGTTCTGGGTAAGCTTCCTGAAGGCAGGGACCACATCTTAGCCATCCCTGTACACTAGCAACTGTGCCTGCCATAGATAGGGCTGTGAATAAATACTCCGGCTCTTTCTCCTCCTGACACACGATAGGACTGTATTCGCCTGCCGTCCTGAAGTCGATATAACCGTGTGACTTCCTTGGGCTAATGAACTGTATGTAGAAGCTTTACGAGCCAATGCAGACTCCACCATGCTCTTTCTCCCCTCTGACCCAGCAGTTCAGGGCTGCTCCATCAGCCTGCGTCCCACTGTGACTTCAGTGAGCAGAGCGCCCCCTATGCTGACCTGTGGTAGATCGCAGCATGAGTCAGAAATCAACCTTTGTTGCTTTAGGCCATTAAACGCTGGGGCTATGGCAGCATGACGCGGCTCACCTTGGCACGGCCCTCTGCCATGTACGCACGCCCTTCCCACATCCCACCGCCTCATTCGATTCTCTGGAAAGCGCTGTGAGGTAGAACCATTACCCCACTTTTCCAGATGATGAAACTGGCTCCCAGAAGGGCAAGTATTCAGGGTCTCAGAGCAGAGGGACAGAGCCAGGAATCCAGCGCAAGTCCCAGGACTCCGCCGCCCGCCCTAGTGTGACGCCTGATGGCGCACAAACGTGGACAGACGTAATGAGAACGGTAATACCGGCCAGCACAGCCCGGTCATCGCCACCACGCAGCTGTCACGAGGATGTCTCTCTTGGCACCATGAACATGTATGTCCGGCACAGCTAGTTCCAGGAAGAGCGAAGGTCAGTAAGAAACGGTGCGTACAGTGTCTCAGAGAGGACAGACATCGGGAAATGTCACCTCGGGAAGGCTGTCTTGCTGTTAGTGGTCACCGAACACTCACTAGAGTGGCTTTCAAGCCAGTTTCTCTAACACCACTCCCTTCCCCAGCAAGTCCCTCACCACGATCACCCCAAGGCTGGCGCTCTCACTCTTTGTACCAACCCCCCCTCCACTCACACTGACCTGTTCCAGTGCTTCAGTCACTCAGGGCCCTTTGTCCCCCCTGGGAAACTAAGCCGGGAGCGGGCTGTGGGTGGACTGTGCCTCCCACCGTACGCTAACGTGCTCTCCCCGCATGCGTCCAGCGGGGAGCCGGCTGGTCCAGGAGGTGTCTGGGCACTGGCAGACTCTTTCATTACACCTCAAATGACATCCTGTAATTGGCAGTCGATTCCACCCAGCCTCCCACCATCCATCCATCCTCCACTGCTAACTTTGACGGGATCAAAGGAGCCCTGTGTATTTTCCTAATCTCCCTAATCCTCCTAACTATCCCTGTGAGGATGCAGGTATCATCACCACCAGGTTTCAGATGAAACGAAGGCCCAGAAAGTTTTAGTGACAGGCCCAAGGTCACCCCTGTGAGTGGTGGCAGAGATGGGAATAGAACTCAGGCCGGCAGATCTCCCGGGGCCATCAGTCTCCATCAGACCCTGCGTCTCGCTGAATTCCCCCCGCAGTTTTAATTGAATATCATGTTCTTCACTTCCTGCCCTAAACAGAGCAACAGCTGCCACTCACCCTCCCAGGCCGGCTGGCGGGACTTCAGTGGTGGGTGAAGTTATCCCGGGATATAAAGTGGGCGAAGCGTTTCAGGATAAAAGGGCCCATCCAAACGGAAGATATTCACGAAGGTATAAAAGCGATGCCTAGACTTCACTGCTTTCCCTGACTTTCAAATGACATCGTGTCGTGTCGGGCACCAGGCTAGGAGGGAAATCTGCGTGGGAGGGTGAGTATGGGAGTTAGAAGGAGGGGATCCTGCAGAGGAAAAAAAGATGTGTGTGTAATTGGATGAAAATGTCTTCACATAAGAAAAAAAAATAGAGTAAGGTTATTGGTGAGAAGCCAATGTATGGCACTGTTGGACCGTCCGCAGTTCATCTTCTTTTCTTGGGGATGATACTATAGGGTTTCAGGAGGATTAAAAGGAGGAGGACCGTAATCCGCTGCACCCTGTTCCATCCACTGGACGGTCTCTACACCAGGAGCTCTAAAACTTGGGGTGTATCAGAATGGCCTGGGCAGCTGGGGAGAGGCTCGGTTTCTACCCTGTCCTGGGAGGTGTGGCTGACCTGAAGGGAAGGCCCATGGCTATGCCCCTGCCCCCACTCCCCTGCACTTCGGGAAGGTCCTGTCCCGTGGAGGACAGAGGAGCCAGCCTGCAGGCAGGGGCCTGAGATCTGCGCGCAGCATTAGGTCTGCTCAGCCCCAGGCAGCGTGAGGCTCCCCATCACACTCCAGTGCACGGAGGACCCACGAGGAGAGGGGACTCTCACCCTTAGAAATCTGAGCGGTTTGGTCCAGGCCAGGAGGAAATTGAAAAACTTCCCAACCAAAACGTTTACTTCCCGAGGAGATAAAAAGCAGCTCAGGGTCATAAATCCGTGCCAACATCCAGGACCCAGAGGTCAGGCCGGAGGCCCAGAAGGGGATCAACGTGCCCTGAGAATGAGGAATGCAAGGGGCGAGATCCCCGGCCCTCAGGGTGCACAGCTTTTCCACAGACGCTCGGGTCACGGGAGCCCAAGGCGTGCCAGCAGACACCTCGTGGGAGGCAGGGGCTCCGGCTTCCTGCCGTTCCCACACAGCGAGGCAGCGGGGTCCTGGGCATCTGGGCCACCCGGAACCCCGGTTCCGCCACCGCCTGTGTTTTGCAAAGTGGCATTTTTCCCGGAACCCAGCTTAGTCAAGTTCACCGAAAAGGAAGCAAATCATCAGGGAAGACGGTGTAAACAACCGGCAGCCTCTGTTTTCTAAACCAAGAACCTGAGCTGAACCAAATGGCTGGAGGCCCAGGTGCCCAGCCCCCAGCCCCAGAGAGGGGCTGTCTGCCCAACTGTGCCCCAAACTGGGCAAACAGGTCCCTGAGAAGGCAGCCCTAATTACCCTCAGGAACCCGTGAAGTGTTCGGGAAATCATGACTTACGACTGCCACGGCAAGGACTGAATTATGACTCAGGATGCCTTTGACTGAACTTCCATCGGCAAGGGCTTCTTATTTTAACACCAATATCCCTGCTCTGGGTAGCATTACCCATGCTCCCTCTCCCCTTCAAGGCTTCCCACGGTTATGAAAATCTGCAGAAAAATGTCCTTAGAATCAAGGAAATGCTTTATGTTTTTCTCACCTAACCTTTAAGATTTGAGTAACACAGAGACTGGTAAGGGGGAGGTCATTTCCAAGGGCAAAAGGTGGGCCTGCACATCCTAAAACGTCTTTATTTCTGTATTTTAATCATTTTCCACCGCTAGAGAATGAGGTAGATAATCACCCTCTGAAGTGAGGGGGAGAACCTAACGTGAACTTAAAATAGAGCTTGCTCCCCTCAAGGATGGCACCGTAACGTGGGAGAAGGCCTTGCACCTTCCTGGGGCTCCGTTTTCCCTCCATAATACAGCTGTCATTCCACCCAGTAAGCAAATCACGACTCTTAACTGCCTCCCCAGGGCCTCGAGCTCCACCTCTGAAAGGCATAGAAAGCTGAGCAAAACATTAATGTGTGACTGCCGGCCATAAAGTCAAGAAGTCAGTTTAAGAGCCTATGGAAGTTCGACGGGCAAGCCTCACAAAGACATAAGTAAACATTCAGACATATCATTATTCAGCAAAGAGCTGATTTTCTTCTAGAGCCATCATCACAAAAGACCACCTCACATCTCTGAAATGGTGTTACAAATAAAACAGAAATCAGAATAAGGAGAGGTGGTCAGGTGTAGGAAGAGGCCAATGATCTGGACACGGCTAGCCCCGATTCTGTCCCAGCACTAACTAGTTCACTATCTTGGGCAAGACATCTGTCAGTCTGGCCCTTGCTTTCATTAAGTTTATGTTTTGTTTCTTAACTGTAAAAACCACATAACATAAACTTGCCCTTTTAACAATTTTCAAGTGTACAGTACAGGACTGTTAAACCTTCTGCCATGCACAGTGTCGTACTACGGATTCTGGCACTTTCTCATCTTATGTTAATGAAACTGTATCCACTAAACAACAGCTCTGTGTTTTCCCCTGCTCCGGCCGCTGGCCACCACCGTTCTACTTTCTGTTCCAATCGGTATGACTGCTTTAGATACCTCATATAAGTGGAGTCACGCAGTCTTTTTGTGATTGGCTTACTTACGTTAATATAACGTCCTTGAGTTTTAGCCATGTCATTGCACATGCCAAGATTTCCTTCCTAAAACCTGAAGAATATCCCACGGCAGGTATATACTACATTTTCTTTATCCATTCATCAATCAATGGGCAGTTAGGACGCTTCCTGATCTTGGCTATTGTGAATAATGTGGAAATTAACATGAGTGTACAAATATCTCTTCGCTTTCCTGTTTTCAATTCTTTTGGATATATACTCAGAAGTGAGATTGCTGGATCATAGGTAGCTCTATTTTTAATTTTTTGAGAAACCCCAATGCCACTTTTCATAACAGCTGCATCATTTTGTAATCCTACCAACAGTTTACAAAAGTTCCAATTTCTCCACATCCTTGTCAACACTTGTTATTTTCTGTTTTGTTCTTGTTTGGGTTGTTTTTGTTTTTGTTTTTGTTTTTGTTTTTTAATAGTGGCCATCCTAACAGGTGTGAAATGATATCTTATTGTGTTTTTTATTTGCATTTACCTGATGATTAGTGATACTGAGCAACTTTTCATATGCTCTTTGGCTATTTCCTTATCTTCTTGGGTAAAATCCATTCAAGTCCTTTGCCCATTTAATTAGGTTATTTGGTTTTTTAAATTGGGTTGTAGGAGGTTTTTTTAAATATATTCTGAATATTAATCCCTCATACAATATAAAGTTTGCAAATATTTTCTCCCATTCTGGAGGTTGCCTTTTTATTCCACTTATTACTTCCTCTGCCGTGCAGAAATTTTTAAGTTTAATGTAGTACTGCTTATCTATTTTTGCTTTTGTTACCTATGTTTTTGGTGTCGTATACAAGCAATCATTGCCTACTACAATGTAATGAAGATATTCTCTATGTTTTCTTCTGGGTATTTTAAAGTTTCAGGTCTAACATTTAGGTCTTCAGTCCATTTTGAGTTAGTTTTTGTATATGGTGTAAGATAAGGGTCCATGTTCATTTTGCATGTGGATATCCAGTTTTCCCCACACCATTTGCTGAAGAGAATAGCCTTTCCCCACTGCACAGCCTTAGTATCCTTGTCAAAGATCATCTGATCATTTATATGAGGATTTACTTCCTATCTCTCTATTCAGTTCCATTGGTCTATGTTTCTTCATACCAATGCCATACTGTTTTGATTATGATAGCTTTGCAATATGCTTCAAAATCAGAAAGTACAAGGCCTCCAGTTTTGTTCTTTTGTCTCAACACTGTTTTGGTCATTTGGGGATCCTTTGAGATACTATATAAATTTCACAACTTTTTTTCTCTTTATGGAAAAATGCCATTTTGATCGGGATTTTGATAGGGATTGTACTGAATATGTTTATGGGCTTTGGGAAGTATGGATATTTTAACAGTATTAAGTCCTCTAGTCCATGAACATGAGATCTCTTTCCATTTATTTCTGTCCTCTTTAACTTCTTTCATCAGTGTTTTGTAGTTTTTAGTGTATGAGTCTTTCACCTCCTTGGTTAAGCCTTTTTTCCAAAGTATTTTATTCTTTTTGATGCTATTGTAAACAGTATTTTTTTTTCTTAATTTCCTTTTTGAATTGTTCACTGTCGATACACAGACATGCAATGGACTTTTTAGTGATGGTTTTATATCCTGCAACTCTACTGAATTCGTTTATTCTGTTTCTTTTTTGTGTGGCATCTTTAGGGTTTTCTACGTATAAGATCATGTCATCTGCAAACAGAAATAATTTTACTTCTTCCTTTCTAATTTGAATGTCTTCTATTTCTTTTTCTTGTTTAATGGGTCTGGCTGGGACATCTTTTGTATTTCCGTGGTATCAGCTGTAATGTCTCCTCTTTCATCTCTGATTTTAGTTATTTGTCATCACGTTAAAAGGTGATTGTTGAGTTAGATTATTTCTAAGGCCTTTCTATCTCTCAAATTCTTTGGCACCTCAAAGGAACATTTAAAAATGTATTATAAAATATTTAAGAGATACAAAATGATATAAAAAGAATACAATGACTACTTACTTGACTTAAAAAATAAAAGTTGTCAGTGTAATAGACAACCTTTAGTGTATCCTTCCCTAAATGTGTTCTCTATCCCAGAAAAATACACCATCCCAAATTTTGTGCTTTTCATTCTCACACATTTCTTTATACTTCTATCATACACATATATACAGATCCATGAAAATTATGTGGCATTTTTGCCTACTTTTAACTTTTATCAGTAGTGTCATATGATATTTATTAGTCTACAAGTGACTTTTGTTCTCTTAACATTTTGTTTGTGACCTTTCTTTTTTCATGTTGATGCATGTAACACTTGGTCATCTTCAGCCCTGTCTAGCAATGATTATATGACGAGGCCACTAATTATTTATGCACTGCTGATGGACATTAGGTTGTTTGCATTGTTGTTGTTTTTTTAAACAATGCACTCACAGGATACTTGCTATAATAGTGGACTACTTGGGGCATAGGGAATGCACATCTTCACCTTGACTAAATAATGCCAATTTTTTCCTAAAGTACTTGAACTGATGTATATTCCCACCAGCAGGGCACAAGATTTCCCACTATGTAACATTCATACCATCCCTCTATAATGTCAGGCATTTTATGCCCAATTTGATGGACATAAAATGGTCACCTGTTGTAGTTTCACTTGCCTTTTACTGATAATCATCACAATAGTTATTCTGTCATATGTTTAGCAGCCATTCATGTCCCTCCTCTGTGAATTGCCTCTTCATATTCTTTGCCTAGCTTTGATTTTTAATGTGGATGGACTGTATTCACTCCCTATCCCAGGACAGTCATGAATTGTATGACCAGACCTCACTATTGTGCAATGCATTCTTGAGGAATTTCTAACATAGCTCCCACTTGTGCCACAAGAATTTGCAGACGAGCATCACCTTTCCTTAGGTGCATTCAGTGTATCCATATTTTCTTCACACCAGCCAGTGCAGGTGGAGACTGAGTCTCCAGTTAGAGAACTGAGCCTCAGGGTCCTCATAGCACTTGTTGCTGAGCTGATGCTGATTCTATCCAGATGGCCATGTGCATCACCTGGTCTGGAGAGGCCTAAGCACGCACTGGAAGGAGGCTGTACACACTAATTCTCCACAGCAAGAGTCGTGGAGTTAGGGCTCATGCTCTAATACTTACAATGTCCTGGGTTTTATGAAGAAATGTGTATTCCTGGTATTTTTCACAGTTGCAAAATGCTAACATTTGTTTAAAGACATGTCACAAGTGAAGCCAAAAGAAACATGCCCAAGGTTGAATTTGGGATTTCTCTCCCTGCAGCTTTGGAGCAGAGGGTTCACCAAAGAAGGGTCAGCAATGAAGAGGCAAAAAGCCTATTGTGTGAATTTTTGTTTAACTCTTCTTATGGAAAACTAATTTTTTCCACCAGGGATTTAAACAGATCAGGACACAAGAGGTGCTGGGCATACAGGATAAATTGACCTCAGTTTGCAAATCTGTCTAGCCTCTGATTTGTGTCAGTTATTGCTGCTGTCACTTCCAATTGCTATCCCAGCTACAGTTAGGTGGGCTGGTTTGCAAAGCATAATGCTAATGTAGACTGGCATGTCCACTGTGGATACATTCTCATTGGAGAAGACTAAATGCTCATTGATAGAGCCCAAAGTAAAAAACAGAAGTTGCAGCTTTGACACTGAGACACAATTCATAGGACATTCAAGAGGCAGAGAGGAGAGGGTTTTATTTTTCATAGCCCCCAAGTCCCTCAAAAAATATGTGTACACACACACACACACACACAATTCAGAAAAGCATAGCTAGCTCATGCAGCCCTCATTCTGCTGAGTTCAGTTTATCCTATTTCTACTTCTCAGTAGCAAGAAAAGCCAAAAGTCAGGGGAATGAAGAACAATAACAACAAAAAGCAAGAAAAATTCTATCAGGCCTAAAATTCATAAAAGAATGAGCAAAAATGTTTACCAGAAAAATCACAAAGCAAACCAATATGCCATCAATATGTTAGTCAATTAATACATAATTATTGAGCACAAGTTATTCTGCATCTTCTGGATTGGAAGGCTCCTGTGGGTTCCCGAGGGCTGGTGAGAATAGGCCTTTAGGAACAGCCCACACTTGGATGGCTGTTTCGATTTTCAATCAGCATCTTACACACAGCCAACAAAGGAAATATAGGGACATATAGCTAAACAGAGAATAAACAGAAGACCATGCAAGCCTTGGGCAAAGAGAATCTTTGAAATATATGAACCTTGACAAATCGATCCATCTGCAACTATTTGTCTAGGACTCAGGATAGAGAGTCCATGTCTATGTCCTATCAATAGTAGAATAGTATCTCTCCCTCTGTGCTTCAGTTTGCTCAGCTGTAAACTGGGGATAATAGTACCTACCCTGAAGGACTGTGGAGAGTGTGAAATGAAGTAACACATTTGAAGAATGTAGAACAGTTTCTGGTGTGGTGATCAGGCAGTCAATATTAAGGAAGAAGACGAATCATAAGCACATAGAAACTGAACAACAATAAAGACATCAGTACAAGAGATGTCACACACAGGGCATTATTAATTGCCAAACAAGTGCTTCTCACCCCTGAATGTCAAACCTGAGGGCACAGAGCTACGAGACAGCCAAAAGGAGTTCGGTTTCTCTCACTGGCCAAGCACCTGCCTTTTGCACGTGTCTGAGAAGCTGCGAACTGGGTCCCTCTAGAGACACCATGAATTGGGATGGGCTTTTGGGGAAAAAAACCCAGAGCTACCCCTTAGCATGGAGGTGGTGCAGTAGAGTGCTGGATAGCATAGCTTTGGTGCCAGACCGCCCAAGTTCAAAGCCCAGCACTGGCATTTACTACTCATAGGCTCCTGGGAAAGTTATTAAATTTGAGTCTCAGTTTCCTTGTATGTAAATGAAGAATGATAATATCATCTATTTCATAGGTTGGTATGAAGATTAAATGAAAGCATTCACATTATGCTTGTAATTAAATACTTGGCACATACAAATAACATTTCTCATCTAAATTGAATGCTAAACCAGCTGCTTCATCAAGATCTCCAAGGAAAGAAATTCCATAACCTGCCCCAATGTTCAAAACTTCCTCCTGTGAGGAAATCCTCCCTTTATAAAGTTTATATAATTGGAGAGGGCCATTAGAGATTTTTATAAACCAACTCATTCTACAGATGAGGAAATTGAAGCCTGAGAAGTTTAAGCAACTTGCCTAAAGTCATCCAGATGGTTAGTGGCAGTGCTGGGCCTGCTCCCAGTTCTCCTGACACCCGGATCCATACTCTTCCTACAAAGGCTACATTTATTGCTTCCATCTGTAGGCCCTCTCCTCCTGTGATTCCAGACTCAGGCAGAGCATTCCAAGCCCTCCAGGGTCTGGATGTCATCTGCCTGGTGGGGCACCCAGCACATAACATCCCTTCTCCCCACATGGGCTTTGGGAAAATTGTGAAATAAAACAAGGGCGCAAACATAGCTGGAACACCACCTTTATTAGTGATAAAGGCTAAACTGGAGAATATAGCTTAGTATGAGAGCCAGTAGGCCTGTCAACTGACCTCCCACCCCCCATTAGGCAGACTCCCACACACAGCTCCAGCCATGTGGACTGGAGCACGGAGGAGCAGATTTCCATGTGGTAGACAGTTCTGATCCCGAGAGGAAGACGGAGGACAGGGCTGAACAGAACGTGCTCAAGCATTCTTCTGCAATGTGCCCATCAGAGATGTCACTGCACCTCCTTAAGGGTGGACAGAAGTTGGGAGTGTGGGTAGGGAAAATCCCCTATTGTAGAAACCAAGAGTGGGAAAAGACTTCCTTTTCTAGTTCCAACTCTTTCCACTGTCCTTCCCTTGCTCCCTACTCTGGCCCTATAAACGATTTGTAAGCTTTTGGCCCCTACTCACTGCTCCTATTGTATAGAAGGTGATGTGTGAACTGAGTCTTGAAAGATGGGAGGGCACTGGACACTAGGGGACCCAGAGAACACAGGCAATCTGTTCAAAAGGAGTAATGTGCTTGACAAATTGCCTAAAATAACCAAGAGTGGGGACATTCTGAGCTTATGGGATCCTTTGGGGACCTGACTGCTGATCAGTGTCCGAATGTGGTTAGAATGGGATCTGAGACTTGCTTTTATTGTTGCCTACCACCCTGTAGCCAGGTTGTGTAGGAAGAAGACATGAAGATCCACCTGCCCCTAATTGTTGGAGGTGAGCGATACTTAGCGCTGGAGTCCATACATTGCTAACGGCCAAAGTGGCTTCAGGCCCTTTTGCAACAGTCCTTAACGATTCTTTCCATTCTTAAAAATCCCCTTCATTTTTTTCACCTTCTTGCTATCTTCCCCATCCCCAGTTCTGTCAAATCACACCCAGTAAAAGGAATGGGCACCAAGAATATTAACAATCAAACACTTACTCTATGCCCTTTATATGCATTGCTTCATTTAATCTACATTTACAATAATGCAGATATCATTATCCCATTTAGTAAAAGCTGAATCTCAGAGGGGTTAAGAAACCACCCCAACATCACCCAGCTAGTAAGTGATAAGGCTGAGGTTTCAAAAGCTTGGCATCAAGAACTCATGCTCTCTTCAGCAGACAACTTCACACGCTATTTTGAAAGGAGCTAATAACTGTCGGCACTTTATGCTCTTACACCAGATGGCTTCACCCCAGGTGTTTCAAAAAATTGAAAAACAATCATAATGACCTGTGATCACCTTTTGCTTCCAGGCCCATCCTTCTGCTGAGAACAGGGAGAACTCTTTTTCCCTGGGGCAGAGAAGTTAGCTTCTGCTCTCCAACTGCTCTCCAGCAAACCTTACCTATGGTTAGACCGTGCTGGACTGACAAGAGAGAAGACAGACATGGATCCATATGGTGTCAAGAACCACCTGAGGCCCATACGGATACGCTTCATTTGATTATTTTGAACCATTATCACCTCCAAAGCCAATGCATGGATGGCCCTCCTGTTTGCACAAACTCTTTCCTGCTGGCCTTTGTTGACTTCTTTGCTGTGTTGTCCCTTCTTCTTACCCAGAATTTGGCCTGATTTTCCCTGCATCAGGAGGCATTGTTTACCATAAGCCTGAAGACCTTGTGAATATCCCTGAAACTTACACAGGTTAGGCCTCAAAGAAATTTCTCTGGTGTCTTCCTGTTATTCTGTTATAGACACTTCTATAAAAGAACGTGTTATTAGAATCCTACTTGCTCAGTGTCCTCTGTCTCTGACTTACAGGGCACTCACTGTAATACTCTGCATTCCATTCTGGGCATCACAGAGTGAGTTCAGAGGACAGTGATCCTGATAGGGAAAATTCAGGAGGTCAAGCATATGAGGCTAGTTCAAGGACTATAGGGGGAAAGTCAAGACAGAGAGTTAAGTTCCCAATTTGAGGAACTTATTGTTCTGAAAATAGAGCTATGACAATTAAAATGTAAAAGGAGGACATTAAAAGGAAAGGCTATATTCTAAATTAAGAGACATTTCGTGCAATAGATATTTAAAACAGAATGGTAAAATAATCCATGGCTAGAAGCCAAATTCTGGAGTTCAGCTTCTGTGGAATAATAGGGAATTAAAATAGGTAAATTAAATTAAACTGTATTGGGTACATTGGTCACAGTGAAAGAGAGAATTTATAAATTGGAAGGCAGTTCTGAAGAATTCACTCAGAACAAAGCTTGGAAAGAGAAAGAGATAAATTGTGAAAGAGCTGGAAGAGACAAGGAGGTAGACTGGTTAAGTTCCAATATAGTGTCTATCATTTCAGTGAAAGAAAAAGAGTGGTTGGGGGAGAAGAAATATTTGAAGTAATGGCTAAGAATTTTGAAGAACTGAAGAAGGTCATGAATCCTCCAATTGAAAGCACATACTATATATAGGAAAGCATTTAAAAAAATTAAACAAAACAAAACCAGATACTTCATGGTGACGGTGAAGAACACCAAAGATAAGGAGAAAATCCTAAGCTGAGGGGGACAGTGACCTGTCTTCAGATATCTGAAAAGCGGTGTCTCGGAAGAAGAGTTATTTGGAATACCTCTGAGCCCCTCAGAGGGTGACCCAGAACCTAGGAATAAAAAATCACAGGGAAGTGGATTTTAAGTGACTTGAAGAAGGAACTTTCTAATAACAAGGACTTTCCAGAATGCATAGCTTGCCTTATAATAAGGAAGCGAGTTCTCTCACTAGAAATTTTTCTTCTTACATAAAGTCCCCCATTTTAAAGGGCACTGGAAGAAAAGTAGGCAGACACGGGAGGTACTGGATGGCTTGGGGCCCAGGGGGGTAGGACCAGAGCTATCTGAGTGGCTTACGCACTGCAAAATGGAGCCCGAAGGATGCAGGGAATGAGAGAGAAAAGAGCAGTGCCCAAAGGGGAAATGGGATTTTACCTCTGTAATGGTTCACTTGGGTCTATCGTCTTGTCATTCTCTTTCTTTCTTTTTTTTTATATAATAATATTTTTATTATGTTAGTCACCATACAGTACATCCCTGGTTTTTGATGTAAAGTTCGAAGATTCATTAGTTGCGAACGATTCATATACCTTTCCTCAAATTCTACTCCACAACCCCCTCTAGAGTCAGGCAATTTTCCTTCATTGACCTGTTCCTTCTCCTACCTGGATCTTTTAGCAGAGCTATTTGCCATCTTCAGACTCACTGTCCCCATCACCTTTTCCAGAGATTAGACAGCCAACATAAAACTGACCAGCAATTTCCATTTATGAAGGTGTCACTGAAAGATTCTATTTCTGATCCCTTCCCTGATGTAGAAGACAGAGTGACTACTCCAAAATCATAACTCAGACAGTAGACTTTGGTTTTACAAGGCTCTATTATGTATACTAATCTCATTTAATTTTTACTAAAAAAAGGTAAAGCAGTCATTATCGTTACCAGGAAATCAAGGATCAAGAAGCTTAGGTAAGGTGTCAAAAACCAACACTCAGCCACAAATCAAGTGCCAGGGTCTCCAAATCAAGAGATGGCTAATCACCCCAGATGGTTGAAGCCATCTGGTGTAAAAGCAAATCAAGAAGAGATGGCTCTAATTTTCCAAGCTGCTTCCAGGAGGAAGATTTTGTCTACTGGGCATTGCATCTTACCTGTCTGGCCTCCATATTACCAAGTGGGCTCTATATGTCCCTAACACTCCCCAGCTGACACTCAAGAGATATTCCCATAGAGCCATGGTTATGGTAGTTGAGAGAATTAGTAACAGCACCTAGCATTAATCCCTGGGAAAGAGAAGGCATTCAGTAAATGTGTATTGCATTGAATGAGAATTATAGCTCAGACTTGTTATAGCGCTAAGTCAACCACCAGTGGGGTGTCCACGGAAACCAACCAGTATTTTTCTACCCCCAATGCTCACTCTGGTCTAGCTACTCTGACCTTCTTGTTGTTCCTTGAACATAAAAGTTCACTCTTGAGTCTGGAACTTTCCTCCCCTACTCTCTCCCTCCTTCAGGTTGCTCTCAAATAAGGCCTTCCTGAGTTAGAATCCCAGACCCATCCTGGCACTCGTCATTCCCCTTCCCTAGTTTATTCCTTTCCATGGCATTTAGGATCACCCAACAGCGTATATTTTACTTATCTGTGTGGTTTATCTGCCTCCCCTGACCAGGGTACACACTCCTTGAGGACAAGGGTTTTTACACGTGCTCCCTGCAGGTTCCCCAGCATGTAGACTAGTGCCTGCCGTATAGGAGTGCTCAAGATGTATTTGCTGAATGAACGAATGAATTCATTTACAATATTGTTTCTGTGGACTTCCAGTTTCAAACAACAAATTTTCAAGCTGACTTTTGGAACATAAGCCAGTTCAAATTTATGGATCTTCTGGAAATTTTTTGTGTACTAATAATGAAATACAGAAATAATTTTTAATAAGCCCAGTTTCCCCTCAGGTCAAGTTGTGCACTGTCCAAACCTTGAGATAGGTATGAGGAAGAAGACTCATAGAGCCCCCTGGGTCAGCTTGTAGCTGTGTGGGGACAGAGCGGGTGCTTTGCTGAATGGGACCTGGGGTGAGAGGCCTAGAACTGGAAAAGAGAAAAAGACACCCAGAAGGAGAACACTAACCCAAGAGCCTGGAAACCGAGAGCTTACTTTGAGTCTTGGACTGTGGTGGGCAGTGTGGGCCAGACAGTCTCAGTCGTGATCCCAAGGAATCAACAAAGCAGGGAGGGGACAATTGAAGGGGAGGAACCCAAGGGGCACACAGGAGAATGGGGAGTGTATGTTATAGCAAGAGCGCCAAGGAGGAAGACAGCGGGGCTTCTGGGGTTTTCAGAGAAGGGTGATTGGAGGAGGTGGTCCTGCTCCTGACCTTGAAATGCAGGTGGGTCCACAGCCTCAGGAGAGAAGGGGCAAGGCAGGCTTGCTCCCACCTGGGCCAGGAGAACTGGTGCTGCAGAAACAGGGCTCAGGGCGCTATACACACAAAGCTCTGTGTTAGCATATCTAAAAATACCCACCCTCTATTTTTTTCTTTCCCTCTTGGTGCCTCTTCTTCCCACCCTCCTTCCTATTTTCTTCCTTCTCTGATTATCCCTTCTGGCAACCCTTGGACTCATTTGCTCATCCCACCAGGGAATCTCTTACCCAAGGGATGGGTCAAACTCTTGCTGGACTCCCTGCTGTTCAGGTACAGGTTGGCAGCAGCTCCAAAGGCTCCCCGCCCCCCTCAACTCAGTCCTTTCAAATGCCAATTAACAGGTGTCAGCAATGCTGGCCTGGACTAAGAGACCCATGTCTGCATAACAACCCAACTATTTTGGCTCTCCAGCCCGTGAGCATAAATATGGTGGTGTTTGAGCCCTTGGGGCCCGTGGAGTTTACAAGTATGCTGTCAAGATCTCCTCACTGGGCTAGCGCTTGAAGTGCTGCCAAAAAGCCAGGGGACTCCTGTGCTTTTATGTGCTCCCAAGCGCAGGCCGCCCTGGCTCCGGGAGGAGCCCTCTGGGGACCGCGTGTCGGTGTGAATCTCAAACAGCAAGCTGACATTCCGGTTGGGAGTGTGACAGTGCATGCTTGGGTGATGATGCCAGGGCGGCAGGTGACACGGGTCCGCTGCAGAGGGGGAGAGGAGCCGGAGTGGCTTCCAGTTACATGTCCTCAGAGCTCTGAAGGATGGCACCAGGGCCGGGGGAACAGTTACAAAACGAGGTTACAAAATCCGGATGTCCTGATCAAACTGAGACCACTGAGATGGGGCGTTGGGAGCACAGACTACACCGGTGTTCCCCCAAAGCATCTGACTTGGGCTAATCTAGGATTAAAACACTGCAAACCAGAGAAACAGACCACTGTCAACCAGGGAGAGCACATCCGCACCATCTCTCAAACAGAGAGACAAAGAGGAGGCATCCCTATGATGCACCCTAGAGCCTCCCTGAGGAATTCCTCTTTCGGGACCATCTTCCCCCACCCCCCCAACCCCACCAGGCCTCTTGCCCGCCACTGAGGTCCTCACTCAGGGTAAACATCTGAAAACAGAGCGGCTGCCAGGGAGGAGAAAAAAGAGGCGAGGGTGGAATGGGATGGGGTGGGGCATGGCGACAGGAAGAGCTCAAAAGATTCTCAGGTTGGGCGACTACCAAGGTTGGCTTGTCCCCAGGGCAGTTTGGCCCTGGCCCTGCGGGCGGGAGGGAGCCGGTGTAACACGCGCTTCTACCGCTGGGGGCAGCATGTCCTCCGCCTTTACCACCGCGCCTCAGGCTCTGCTCAGGGTTCAGATTTAACTTTGTGGGACCTTTAATAAACTGCGTTTCACTCCAACAGAACTGTTTCGGAGGGCTTGAACAAACTTTGCAACGTCTGCTTTGTGGTCTGCACAGAAGGTGGGAAAAAGCCACAGTAGGAGGCCTGATCGAGGGGCTACTGAGATCTCCCCCTCAGGATCAGCCTGGTTACGCTTTTGTGATCACTGTTCTAGAATCTCCATGGAGGAAGGCTTTCCTCATTTCCCCAGCTCTTTTGCCACTCTTTGCAGAAGCCTAGCATATTATAGATTTTACATTCATGAGGACCAACGCCCGGAGAGAGGCAGATCAAGATCGTACAAGATCACATACTTTCCCTTGGTCCCTAATAATCTTTCTGCTACAGCATTCCTTGTTCTATCTTGTACACAACCCATTAACATATTGAGACAATAAAGTACGTTAAGTATGCATCGTTGGAAATATTTCCTCTTCTCTGAAGTAGACTATGAACTTTTTGTGAGAGGGGGATGGCCTTTATTCCTTCACTCCCTGGTCCTAATTTAGCTTATTAACTTCTGTGCAATGCCTATTCAAGGTGCTCCTGCCCCTGACGATTTGAGGGGAAAAGAGAGAGCCTGCACAGCTCCGAACTGCTCTGAGAAATGTGCAGATGAGCCTAACAAGAATCCCAAAGACAACGTAGAGTCCTGCCCCTCAACTGTCAGGATTTCGAGCACTCATCTGCTTACAAGCAAAAGCCAGATGCCTGTAGAGGTGAAAGAGGAAGTTTTCAAAAGGATGAGGTCAGTTCTCCTGAAAAGAAATATTATTGGATGAAGACAGAAAACAAATAATTTCACCCAACATGAGAAAATAATTTATTTCTCTGCTACATGGTGGCCAGAGGCCACTGAGCCCTAAAATCTGAAGGCCATGGAGGTTTGAGAAGGTTGTCGATGCATTCATTTTTATTGTACAGTGGCCCCAACATGGCCCAACAGGAGTGTCAAAGCCTCAAATCTTTGCCCTTTTTGGGGAAGGCCACTCTGGGCAGACATTTCGCTGATCATAATCACTTTTATATGTAACTGGACCTTAATTCATTTGGTAGTTTGAGCTACGGAAGGGCGGCACAGATTAGAGAGCTATGTCTGTAACTGACGAAATCTGCGCCTGGCATGCATTTGTGGGGAAATTAAAAATAAAATGAGGCTCATCTGAAAAATGCCTGGACTGGAATTAGTCGTCTTCTGACCGGTCACGCATGGAACTTGTCGGAGATGACCAGGACAGAAAAGTGAGACCAGGGCACAGATCGGGCCGTGCTGCCCGCCAGGCTCCTGGGAACCTGTCATAATTTATAATGGATTATCTTAGGAAATAGATGAGGATGGCTTGTGTTCAGGAGCCAGGAAGGACTACTTCGGTTTAAAAGGAAAAAAAAAGTCTCAAAAACATGTCTCAGAAATGCATGACCCATTGTTATTTATTCCACAAGATAATTAATGCCTTGACTTGGTTTGAATTAACTCATCCAGTCCTGCGCTATGAACATGACATTTTTGAAGGGAGTCAATACAGCCAGGCCAGGTAAATGGCTTCTCTTTCTAGCACTGGTGTTGGGGCTCCTGCTTGCACTCTTTGCCATAAGGTAGCTCTCCTTATGGAGTTTTCACAGTTTAAACTTTGAGTTTCAAAACCTGGGGCTTACCTACACACACACACACACACACACACACACACACAGGGTATATTCCCTCTGTGACTTCTCTTTCCCTCCATGCTGCCCTTGAGGCCCACTTCATGTAATGTCATCAAATGTAATTGCTCTGGACCAACTACATTTGGTTGCATAGAGAGGAGAAAGGGCAGGAGCCAGAAGCATTTGCTGACTTTTCTCTGGGCAGAGTGATAGGGCATGACCTAAATTCTGTTCACCCTCACAAAGACCCTTAAGGTACTATCACTCTGCTGATTTTATTGATAAGGCCACGGAGACATGGAGAGATTACATGACTGCCAAGGTCTACCACCCAGTAAGTGGCCCAGCTGGGCTTTGAACCCAGAATGCAGCGTACCAGCCTGGACCTGTACTCCAAGTCAAGTCAAGGGGAAGTCAGAATCCTGCTGTAACTGGGCAGAATCTGCAACGTCAGAAGAATTTCGATGCAGCAGCCAGCTCCACCACAATCCTTAGCTCACCTAACCTAGCCTTCAAATCCAGGCTTCTTTTTCTGGAACAATTATGAAAAAAATGCACTTTAAACTTGGAAAGGTAATATCAATTAAATAACTCACTTTCCATTGTCAGCCCAGTTTTTCTGCCTCAGTAGAAAGTCTAATGGGATGTTTCATAAGGATGACAGAGAGACGCTGAACGGGAGGCCGTGCACGTAGCTCCCTGGAAAGCTTGGCCATTACCGGCTAGCTTTGTTCTTTAATAGCAGCCATCTTTTTTTTTTTTTTTTTTAAGATTTTATTTGTTTATTTGACAGAGATAGAGACAGCCAGCGAGAGAGGGAACACAGCAGGGGGAGTGGGAGAGGAAGAAGCAGGTTCCCAGCAGAGGAGCCTGATGTGGGGCTTGATCTCATAACGCCGGGATCACGCCCTGAGCCGAAGGCAGACGCTTAACCGCTGTGCCACCCAGGCGCCCCTAATAGCAGCCATCTTTTGAGTGCACTGGAATAAACGTGCAAACTCGGGAGCACAGTAGCATTTCAGCCACACTGCGCGGGACACGGCCGCTAGCTCTTTCTTCAGAGGAACTGCATTTCGGCCTCTGTAGAAAGAAAGACCAAGAGGTGCTTTTGTCCAAAATGTATCCAAACAGGCCCCAGAGCCTCAGATTTCAGGGGAGGCTTCAGGGTGGGAAGGAGGGACTGACAAGAAGCCTAGGCGCAAAGTATAGTCACAGCTTTCCTGCATGACCCAACTATGTCTCACAGCAATGGAAAGAGTGTGTGTGTGTGTGTGTGTGTGTGTGTGTGTCTGAGTGAGAGAGAGAGAGAGGCACTCACTGGGCAAAGTTCCACGTGCTCCTCCACAATACCCCGTGTCGTCTACGGAGGAAAGGAAACAGGAGGTCATTCGCTGCTGAGAGAGTTCAGAAATGTGTCCCTGCTTAACTTTCCTCCTGCCTCACAGATGCATGAATTCTGCTACTGGGTGAAAAGAAAAAGGAACAACACTGAACAGGCACCTACCCTGTGCCACGCACCACGCAGGCTCCTTCTCCAATCTTCTTAATCCTCATAAATATCTCCTCTGAGATATTACTCTCTTTTTAGAGATGAAGAAATTGAAACTAAGGCAGGTTAGGTTACTTGCCAAATGTTACATAACCAGCAGGCAGCCCAAGATTCAAGTCCATGTGTGTCGGACTCCCAGGTTGAACTCTGCCACCTGTTAAAATAGGACGGTCTCTGGGAAAGGTGGCACACGGGACGCTGTCAGTCATGTACACCGTAGTCTAATGAATTGATCCTACCCCTTCCTGAGAGAAAGTTTTGCTTAAAAAGCCTAAAGGTCCTAGATTCCACGAAGGGGAAGAAAGTATATGAGAGAGAATGGTGATGACGAAGACGCAGATCTGTCACTTCCCAGTTTTGCACAGCCCTAAATTTCCTGGCAGCCTTAACAAGCAAGTGAAAGGGGGAAGGGAAGATGTGACATACAAGGTCTTTCTCAGACTCTCATTTCTGGAAACACAGTGCAGAATGGAAATGCTGCTAAGGTTCCAAGAGCAGCGATGTCGAGCAGGGAGACAGGGGCTTAGTGGTAATTGCACATAGCACAACTCCAGGTACAAAAGCTGCCGACCCTAGCCAGGCCACAGCATGGCCCAGGGGCTGCAGGGACTCCAGGGCTCTGGGAATGATTCCTCCTGGTCCCTCTCCTCAAAGCAGCCTGCTCAGCACCACACTCTTCGCCCCTGGGATGTGGCACTGTGGGTTAGAGCGCGGCACTGGAACTGGCTGTCTCACGTCCAAGCTGTGTGGCCTCCAGCCTGTTACCTGCCCTCCTGTTTCTTTGTCTGTAAAATGAAAATCAGAAGGCCCACCTCACAGGGCCGTTGTGAGAGTGATGGGCAGGCGGCCCTTAGTAAGTGGTAACTAACACGACACATAACCTGCAGTCAGCTTACACGGGGAATTGTGCTCGGAGAGCTGTGGGGCCAGGCTGACTTGAGCATCGAGGTCCCTTTAAGTCACTACCCAGTGTGAACCGAGGGTCAGTGGGAAGGGCTGTCAGCGCCAAACACCAAACTACCTTTTTTATCCAAAGCCACAATGTCTGAAATTCCACATTCAGGATACATTCTTTTGACAACTGCCCCAAACATCCTTTTCCTAATTCCTTTGATGGGCAACACATGAAATCTACCAATTAATTAAAGCTACCAACACCAGCTACCCACTGGGATTGTCTGGGTATAATAATAAATGCTCATGCCAGGGCCCCACCTCAGACCCCCCAAAATTAGAACCTCTGGAAGCGGCCCAGGCATTAAAAAAATACTTGCCAAATGTTTCTAAGTTACCAAATGTGTAGCCAAGGTTGAGACCCCGTGCATTAAACTATTTCACTCTGAAGAATATAAGCTCTGGGAGTCCAAGGAATACAGCACAGTGTCCTCAAAGCTTACCACCACACTTGGCACAAAAACAGTTAGCCTACAAGTTCATTGTTGCTGTTGTTGAATAAAAATAAAGATGCTGATGGCTCTAAATGGACTGCAGAGAGCTAGAGGCAAGGTGAGGGACAAAGGACTGAAAGGCACGGAGAGGAGAAATAGGCTCTGGGTTATTACAGAAGAGGAAGTCCCACTTCTAAGGAAATCAGCTGCTTTTACTCTAATGATATTTTTAACAGCAAAAGACAGACCTCTTGCGAGGGGCAGATCTTACACAAGGGGCAGATACTACACTAGGACTGGGGGGGGGAAGAAAAAAAATGCTTCTTCAAGTTTCTAGAAGTAACAGAATACAAAGAGATACATTTTTCAATTAAATATTTCCACAAATCCCGTTGGGAGTTGGAAGAAAGAGAAAACCACATGCTCTGGAAATCGGAGGGCTCTGGCTTCAAATCTCACGCCTCCCACTTATTAACCACACAACCTCGTAGAAGGAGGTTGGGGGGTTTTCTCTGTGTATTTTTAAAGCCTCTATGATCCTCACTTTCTCCACCTATAAAAGCACGAGGAATATGACAGATCCCCCAGAGCGGGTAAAGGAAGCTGGGTGAAACCGCCGGCATGCAGTAGGTGACAAATACATGTAAATTCCCTCTCTCTGCTCTCTCCTTTCCTCCATTCCATCCTAACAAACCAGAGGATGCAGGATTCTGGAGAGAACACCTTTTCAAAATCAGAAATCAGATTAATGATTGCTACACTTTTTTTTAAGTATGCTCCATGTCCGATGTGGGACTGGAACTCACGACCCTGAGATCAAGAGACGCATACTCCAAGACAAGCCTCTAGGGTAGAAGTAAAGCAGCTTATCTGGAGGGCACAAGGAAGTGTACTCCTCCCAGCAAATGATGGGTGAATGTACAAACTTGAGTTATTCGTGTATGTGTTTTGCCTCTAAGGTTTGAAGCTCTTTAAACGTAAGGTTTGTGCTTTCTTCTATTTTTTTGTTGCCCGTCGCACTTAGCATAAGCCTACCACACAGTAAGTTTTTGATAAATATTTCTTGATTCCAGCCCACTTAACTTTTTCTATTTTTCATAGTTATTTCCATCTTCCAATTCACCACCACCATGACTACCAGAGACAAAACAATCCTGTCTTCTAGTCACAAACTTCAGAAAGAAAATGCTTAAGATGGTGGCCAGACTGGATTCTCTAAGATCAAACACTAAAATCTGACATTTGGGAAACCCACTGTGGCAGGCTGAATAATTGTCCACCCTAAAACATTCATATCTTAATTCCCAGAACCTGTAAATCAAGACATTACCTTACATTTGCAGAGGTAATTCAGTTAAGGATGTTGAGATGGGAAGATTATCCCAGATTTCTGGGTAGGTCCACTATTGTAATCACAAGGGTCTCTTAATTATGGAAGAGGAAGACAGGATAATAACAGAGTCATGCAGTGTGAAAGCAACTCAACCAGCCACTCCTGACTTTAAAGATGGAAGAAGCCACGAGCCAAGAAATACAGGCGTCCTCCAGAAGCTGGGAAAGGCAAGGAAACAGATTCTTCTCTGGAGCCTCTAGAAGGAATACAAGCTGCTAACATCTTTACTTAAACCCACTGAAACCCATTTCAGACTTGGACCTCCTGAAACATAAGGTAATACATTTGTGTTGTTTTAAGCCACTTAAGTTTTTGGTAATCTGTTACAGAAGCAATAGAAAACTGATATACCATCTGTATGTTTTTTTCTGGAAACTTTTCTGATTGTACTATCAACTCTAGTTGAGAAAAATATTTCATAAGCCAAAGGATCTTCTGAACATACCACTTAATTGTCTGAACTACATCAATTTCCTCTCTGTCCATATATTAATACTCAATACTACAGACATAAAATCACTGGTAGGTGCCATATCTAACACAGGGTGTACCAGCATAAAAGTGTTCAAGTTAGAGGCTTCAGAACTTATTTTTCTCTACTTGTTTTATTCTTTAAATTTGTGATTCAGCATTTTGTACAATGGTGATAGTCAAACCATTCATTCACGAGTACAACGTGGACTACCACCAGTGACAGAATGGATGTTGGCCAATACACTCTACCAGTGCACACCAGGTGAAAGTGAGCCCCGATACTGAATGTCCTAAAAATTACAGGTATCTCCTTTTACATATGTATATGGATAAGGTCTAAAGAATTCATCTTTGCTATTTTATAATACCTCCCACTTCCCAATCCTCAATTAGAACCCATCATATATAGTAAGTCCTGGTGAGAACTTCTACTCAAACAGAGTTATGATAGCTGGGGAAGTGATTTCCAGAACTCTGGACCTGCCACCAAGAACCTGTGAAGTACAAAATAAAGACCTAAGTATTTTTTGGCAGAATTGCACACGTCATCTGGATAAAATCATCTAACCCAAAGGAATAAGGTAAGACTTTTCAGAAGACTCGTTAGTGAGAAGTGAAGGCAAACAGGTTCACCCATCAATCCTACCTTAATACCTACAAGCCACCCTTACAAAAAGTCACATCACACTCCTCAAACACATCTGTCCGCATTGTAGTGGCAGGAGAAGCTGAATTCCTGGAAAAGACAGTGCTGGTTTCCTGGCCACCATCCACTCCTCCCCTTCCTTCCTTTAGCTCAGGCCTTCCCCCTTTCCTTGACTCAGGGAGCAAATCCTGATGACTCTAAACTACTATAATTTCATCTCCCTCGTCAGTGATTGGTTCCAAGAAGCCTGGATCCAATCTTGGCCAATGTTACATAAGGACTTGCTTGGGGGATTCTGGGAAGATTTCCTTCCAGATAAAAACAGATATGTGGGAAGGCAGCCTCTCTCCTGCCAGTGTCCTGTAGATATCATATAGAACTGATGAAAGTCTGGATTATCTATTTGATAGATACCAACTACTGTAAAGTTGTCAATCTCATAAATTTAGGCTTTACTAAATGCGCATTTTCAATAAGAGTGATTTAACTGAATTTTCCTTTGTTTTAAAAGAATTTTAGAAAACCAATTCACAGTGTAAATAACATTTTAGGAGGATAGAGGTACTAAATAAAATGAATAAAGGCTGGATCCATGATATTATATTTTGTTCATTCATTCTTCTACTCAAGAATTGGTAAAGCTGGGCGCCTGGGTGGCATGGCGGTTAAGCGCCTGCCTTCGGCTCAGGGCGTGATCCCGGCGTTATGGGATCGAGCCCCATATCAGGCTCTTCCGCTATGAGCCTGCTTCTTCCTCTCCCACTCCCCCTGCTTGTGTTCCCTCTCTCGCTGGATGTCTCTATCTCTGTCAAATAAATAAATAAAATCTTAAAAAAAAAAAAAAAAGAATTGGTAAAGCTCCTTCAGTGGTGATTACAAAGTCCCATCTTTAAGGACTCAGAGAATCATATGACCAAATTGTGTCAAAATAATCTTTTTTTAAACAAAATATGCTTTCTCCTGGAATGGTGGATAAAGGCACTAATAATAGCATATCCTAATTTTATCAAGGGATTCAAAACATCTTCTAGGTGACATTTCTTTTAACATAAATTTTTGTATAAAATTTTCTAGAATTCAGTCATTAACAATAATGATTATTAAGACTGACATCTCGATAAGTCAAAATTCATGAGACACAAAGTTACTTTCCAGTGACTTCACAATGTCCTGTTCTGTGTGATGCACTTTGAAAGCCCCCCTTTTAAGTATAAAGTGCTACTGATTATTCCTTGCTTTGGAATAATTGTACAATGGAACACTGATTGATTCATATTTCTTAAAGGATTAGAAGGGGACAAAGGAAATAAAAATTCAGCTGATCAGTTTCAGACAAATCATTAGATTTGGTCCATATGTCAGTTCTCTTCTTATACCCAGAAATGCTCTTGGTATTATTTTTGGACAGTTGAACTTTAGAAATTCTGTATAATACTAGTGTCAGTGGATGCACAACGGAGTAATCATCACATGAGGACAGGATTTACAGACTGGCACTCCCTCTGAAAAAAATCAAACAGAAGGAAAGAGAGTCATGGTGGTGGGTTCATCTCTTGGCTATCCTTCCTGATGGGCAACTAGTTGGCGTTAAAAGTCTGGGCTCCACCAACTGTCATTGGTTGGTCAGCAGCAATTTCTCTCAGTGCTGTTCTCATGACGCAAGCAAACAGACACTACTTTTGTTCTACTTCACCCCCACGCCTGAAAGGCACAAATGCCTTCTTGATGGATTGGCTCCTGGAATTGTGCAGCCCCCACAGCTGATTTCCTTCCTGGCAAGTTGCCTCCTGGTAAACATCGACGGGATGAGCAAGAAGATGTGTGGGTACAGAGCAGTGATACAGGGCTTTGACTATGATTATGCTTTTGGTCATCAACATTTCCAAATTGCATATTATGAACACAGATTTTATTAGGGATGTTGAGGATGGAGGGAAAGGCTTGTGCATTTCTTTTTTTTTTTTTTAAGATTTTATTTATTTATTTGACAGAGATAGAAGCCAGCGAGAAAGGGAACACAAGCAGGGGGAGTGGGAGAGGAAGAAGCAGGCTCATAGCAGAGAAGCCTGATGTGGGGCTCGATCCCATAAAGCCGGGATCATACCCTGAGCCGAAGGCAGACGCTTAACATCTGCGCCACCCAGGCGCCCCAGGCTTGTGCATTTCTATTCAGAGAACAGTTATCAAACTTTCATTGCTTTAGAATTGGAGGAAGAAAGGATGCACAGTAGAGTCTTCCTATGCTTGAAAATAAGAGATTCACTTCTGGTTCAGCTACATTATTACCCCCTCCCTCTTGGCTTTCTTTTATAGACCTTTTACCCACATTGGAAGACTGTCATGTTTCTTTATTTTAGGGCAATTCTCCCAGATGCCAATTCTGAAGATTTGTTTCATAAGGGGGTAGAAGAAGATGGATGGTGGACAGGAAAGGGAAAAAGCCAAGTACAGTCGTGATTTTAGAGAAAATGTCACAAAGGGTATTTGAGCCTGATCTTTCAAAAGAACTCTGGAGTGTAGAGTAAACCTCCCAGTTTATCCCAAATTGAGGCAATGTGTCTGGACTTTCGTTCTTTTCTGCCAGTCAGTCATTGGCCAAGGGCTGCACAGGGAGATATAAACCCTCAGGTGCTCCGGCTTTCAGGATGCAGGCAAACAAAGGAGCAGTCTTCTGAGAGGGTCACAAGGAAACAAAATATGCAGAACCCCGAGACAAGAACACCAAAATGGTAAAATGGAGGGGGGATCTGAGAGGGGATCTGAGTAGAGCAGGGCAGAGTCCCCTACTCTCCTGGTCAGAGATGCCATATCCTTTAGCTGAAGTTTGTTCCAAAGCTGTCAATGCCTATCTCAGGAAACCAACAGAATCTGGTTTTTGTGACAGTCATAACAGGACCCAAACTCAATCAGTACATACAAAGTCTAAGTTACAGTCTGTACTTGGAAACTGATCCGGTCAAAGGAATCTTGAAAACCATTAGACTTACTGGCATTGGTTTTGCTCCTTTCTCTGTGTCCCTGATCCACCAACATCAATTCTCTCCATTTGCTTCAGCTTCACTAATCCTTTAAATTCATAAACACACCCTCCTTCAAAAAGGCTTCCCGATACAGTGAGGTGGCAGCACCACTGCTTGAATTCCTACCATTTAATGAACATTCAGAATCTGCCCCAGGTTACTCATTTTACCCCCCCCACACACACACACACATTTCACAAACTGCAAGATCCCTGGCAAAGCTCAGTCAGCGCCTCTGCTCAAGCAGAGTCTTACATTTGTCCCACTTGCCTCAGGCAATTTTTATGAGGGCATAAAGGTATTTGGGGTAAAAAAAAAGTATAAAAGAACTAAATGGTATAAGGTGACATGTTTATTAACTAGGCAATAGTAATATCATTCATCCATTTGAAGTTGCCTCTTCTTTCTCCAAAAGAAAAATATGCATTGGTTAATTTTTTTGTAATTTGTTTTACAGGTTGTGTTTTCTTCTAACACACAGATTTGTTTGTATGCATTTTGGAACAAAAATCCAGTTGTTCATTAAATTGCTGTACAGTCTTATGTATTATACTTTTTCATTCCTTTGTTTCAACTCAGAAAATATGGAAATATATTTCTGTGGGATGAGGAGGGGCATATGCTCGGTTTATTTAATAAGGACTGGTGAAAATTTATCCCAAATATTTCCCTACTAAGTCAAAAAAGTATAATCTCTTGCAAATAACTGAATGTAAAAGACCCATCAGATGGCCAGAGAGTAACTGAAAATGCTTCCTAAGTCATCCCTTACTCTGGAAATCAGAAAAAAGAAGACGTGAAGCAGCTCAGATCTGAGAACTCTGACACTTGGAAAATCACAAGTAAAGCTGGTGTCAAAGAATATAAACAAGGCCATTTCCAATTTATTCACACCTAATTCTTCAGCTCTTCATTCACTCACTCTCTCAACATCCATTAGGCAGCTAGTGTATGCAAAATTTGGGGCTGGGTGCTGAGCAGAACATTAGGCTTTTTCATGAAAGTCTGAATCACTTGGACCTGGGTTATTACTGAAATCATAGAGCAGTAAAGCACATTATATCAAGAGAACACAAAATTGAGAATTCGTTTTTTCTGATAGCTGAGTAATATTCCATTGTATATATGGACCACAACTTCTTAATCCAGTCATCTGTTGAAGGGCATCTCGGCTCCTTCCACGATTTAGCTATTGTGGACAATGCTGCTATGAACATTGGGGTGCATATGGTCTCAACATTTGCGGCAACATGGACGGCACTGGAGGAGATAATGCTAAGTGAAATAAGTCAAGCAGAGAAAGACAACTATCATATGATTTCTCTCATCTATGGAACATAAGAACTAGGATGATTGGTAGGGGAAGAAAGGGATAAAGAAAGGGGGGTAATCAGAAGGGGGAATGAAACATGAGAGACTATGGACTATGAGAAACAAACTGAGGGCCTCAGAGGGGAGGGGGGTGGGGGAATGGGATCGACCGGTGATGAGTAGTAATGAGGGCACGTATTGCATGGTGTACTGGGTGTTATACGCAACTAATGAATCATCGAACTTTACATCGGAAACCGGGAATGTACTGTATGGTGACTAACATAATATAATAAAAAATCATTTAAAAAAATAAATCAATAAATCAATCAATAAAAAGAGAACACAAAATTGAACAAAGCCACCTTTTAAAGGTCCCCTTTTAATATCAGGTTGACTGGCTCTTCCTATTTGCTCATCTGCTAACCTTTAGAAAGATTTGTCTTAATGCTGATAAGGCCAGCTGGTGATCACCCTGTCTCCCCCCCCCCCCCCCCGATAGTGCATAAAGGGTGCCTTTGTTTTCCTCAGCATGAACTGAGAGGCAAGTCCAGGGAACAGTGAAACACCCAGGATGGAAATGAGGTGTCTTTGTGACAGTAAACTCTTTCTTTGGCCCCCATTATCGAGATCAACATGACTTAGTCACCGGTGGATGAAACCAATGATTGTTTTACTCTGCCTACCCAGAGTCACTCCCTGAGTCAGTGGGTAAACTGGGATCAGAACCCAGCCTTGTCCTACCGAGGCTGAGCGGTTCTACTATATTTATCCAGGGTCTCATGATTCTTAGTGCTTTTGCTCTGCCCTCTAATTTGCACTGTGCCTGCTATAATATCTAAACGGGAAGTTGCCAGCTAAAATGGTCATTATCCGAGAAATCTATTTAAACATGTTTATAAGGTCAAATGAAGTGGGTGGTGGATAAGCTAGACAGAAAACAACACAAGCTTTGGCTCAGCATAGCCAGTGAGGCTAAAGCAAAATGAGAGTAATGTTTAATGTCAAGCTAGCACATGGTAGGAAAAGGCAATCTAACCAAAATTATATCTAAATGTAGGAATGAGCAATCAAAATACTCACCTAACCAATTGATTTCTACTTAAGAAGCAGAACAGTGGTTTGACTTATTTTAATTCAAGGGATCAGGACTTTGAGGCAGCATGTCAATAGGGTCCCAAATCCAAACTCTGGAAAGAATATTTATAGCTATCATGAATTCCAACAAGAGGGAAGAATTGGGGTAATTAAGAAAAATGCCTAGAATCAACCAAAAATGATCTTTGATGGATTTAACAATAGGTACTAGTGAGTACTATAGGAGCACAGCAAAATTTGGAAATTGGGGGGAAAAGCTAATGTCTTTGGGAGCCCAAACTAGACTTCCTATACATTCAAGACTTTGAAAAACAGTTTTCAGCCCCAGCAAAACCTACACCTCACAGTTCAGAGCCAACCACCACATTACATGACACGCCTGCCCCCCGCCGGCGCTGCTCAACTGTCTTGGAACATCAAAGAGGAAGAAGGAAAAGGGTATATACTGTTCCTGTTTGCTAAGAAATGGGGATATGAGTTGGGAGGCTTCAAGTAGCAAAGAGAAATGTAGCATCTAAAATGTTTCCTACATGTTCTGCATGGGTGTGGATGCTAATTCATAGAGATTGGGCAATTAAATAGATTCTATGCAACTGAAAGATCCCATATGGTTACTATTGGAAAAACACATGCGCATCAAGTAATTAAGTCATAGAGGAGACTTAGTATTTCTTTTTCACTATGAATGAAAATTTAATAAACTCCTGTGCATACACAATTCACCTACAAATATTATTTCTTCCTGGAGCTTGATGTGGCATGGTTGGAGCTAGAACTACATAATATTTGTCCCAGATTCCTTCTACTATCCCATGAAATTAAGCTCTCTTTGTCCCTTTCTTTCTGGTTCTGACTCTCTTCTCAATTCTCATGATTCCAAAAGTGACTTATACAGGTCATTGCTATACGAAAGAAAAGGAGAGAGAGAGAAAGAGAGAATACTGGAAAAGAAAATGGGGAAAGGGGGGCAAGTAGAAAGAGAGATTTCAGAATGATCCTGGGAGGGGTCATGGGGAAGACAGATGAAAGTAGCTTTGATATACTGAAACAATGGATCTTCCTAGAAGTGTGCTGATCAATGTCGCAGCCATTAGCACGTGTCACTACTGAGCACCTGAGATGTAGCTGGTCGGAACTGCAATGTGCTCTAAGTACAAAATACACACCAGATTTTGAAGACTTTTGTACAAAGAGAAAAAAAGATCACCAAGTATGAACATTTTTATATTTGATTACATTTTAAAATTATAATATCTGGGACGTACAGTTGACATAGGTTTGAACAACACAGGTTTGAACTGTGTGGGTCACTTATATGCAGATTTGTTTTGGTAAATACAGTACAGAACTGTAAACATATTTTCCCTTCCTCGTGATCTTTATTTTCCCTTCCTCATGATATTCCTAATACCATTTCCTTTTCTCTAACTTCCCTAATTGCAAGAACACAGTATATAATAATATAACACACAGGACACGTGTCAATCAACCGTTTATGTTACTGCTAACGCTTCCAGGCAGCAGTAGCTATTGCAGTCAAGTTTTGTGGGAAGTCAAAATTACACATGGCTTTTTTTTAATAATAATTTTTTATTATGTTATGTTAGTCACCACACAGTATATCCTTAGTTTTTGATGTAATGTTCCATGGTTCATTGTTTGCGTATAACACCCAGTGCACCATGCAATACGTGCCCTCCTTAATACCCATCACCGGCCTATCCCATTCCCCCACCCCCCTCCCCTCTGAAGCCCTCAGTTTGTTTCCCAGAGTTGATAGTCTCTCATGGTTCATTCCCCCTTCTGTTTACCCCCTCTTCATTCTTCCCTTCCTTCTCCTACCAATCTTCCTGCTATTTCTTATGTTCCATAAATGAGTAAAACCATATGATAACTGTGGTCCATATATACAATGGAATATTACTCAGCCATCAAAAGAACGATCACCCAACATTTGCAGCAACATGGACGGGACTGGAGGAGATTATGCTAAGTGAAATAAGTCAAGCAGAGAAAGACAATTATACATGGCTTTTTGACTGTAGGGAGGAGGGGTTGGTAAGTGTTTCTAACTTCCATGTTGTTCAAGGGTCAATTGTATAGCACTAAATAAAAATAGATTATTAACACGAATTTCATTTGTGTCTTTTTAATTTTTTAATGTGGCCACTAGAAAAAGTAAAATAACATATGTGGCTCAAGTTAGGTTTCTGTTACAAAGTGCTGTCCTCCATCTTCAGGAGAAGTGGTCGAATGGCATTCCACTCTCTCCACCGTCTCCACAACAACTCCCAAACTCTCAGCCCAAAATTTGAGTCCTGACACAATTATAAATCCTTCAACAGCAATGTCAATGCCTGAAGTTTCTTTAGGGAGGAAGGTGATGTATCTAGCAGCTTCCAGTCCTTGGGAGGCAGGTCCATGTCTGACACGCAGAGGCCGTCACACCAGGCTGTCCTCGGACCTGCTCAGTGGAATTGCTGACTGCAGTCCCAAAGGCTCCTGATTCTCCCCACTCCAGCGCCAGGGGCCGCTGGCTTTGTCTTCCTCACAGCCCCCTTGTCACACTATTTTCTCCCCCAGCTACCTTTCCAAGGAATTAACTTTTTTCCCTTCAAACATAGGTACTTTCAGCATAATTTTGGGTAAACCAAAAAAGGATAAAAATCTTTTTTGACTCATAGAACACAACACATCAAAGGAAAGTTGGGCCCAGAGCACGTTTAGGGTGCTCCAGAAACTTTGGGTGATTTTGGAGCAAAGATTAGAATAACAAAAGGCTCCAGGTGGAAGGAAAAAGGAGGGAGCAAGAGGAAGGAAGTAGAACTGGTAGCGTGTGTATAATCCAAAGACTTTTGGAAGAAGGTAAGCAATTGTCAATGGCTTCAATTTCCTTGGTGTGTCTTATCTGTCAAGTCGCTCCATGCCACAGACTGCAGGGGACTGTCTTCAGTGGAGTGTCTATCGCACGTTCAGTTATTCCATTTTCAGAACGCTCAGAGCGATGGCAGAGCCCAAGTCGATTTCAAACATGAATATGAATACAAATACGGGAGTGGAAACTCGACACCACTGCAGGACATGTCGCACAAATCCCATGCCTCACCCAGGATGGGCCAGTAGCATGGTGTTGTTCTGGATGAACTACTCATCAGGCAGGAAGCTTATCCTTTGCACTGAGCACTTTCCACTCACGGCACTTCCCGTGCTGAAGCAGGAGAGGCTTTATGAAGCCCACATCCTTGTCCCGAAGCACGGCCAACTCAACCAGGAGCTCAAAGGATCCAACAGTTTATGCTGTAGCTTAATATGACCATTTACGCTGCATAACAAGTAACTCCATCTGCTCTACACCTCAGCAAATGTGATGGGAAAAAAACACATCTTTTCGTGGTCATCCCTGAAAGTTCGGGGAATAACAGTAATGTCCTTTCTTCTGTCCTCTCTTCCGTCACATTTTATCATATCACTTGGGATTGGGTTAAGTCTGGTGATTCTCAGGCAGACATTAGCATAAAGGCCAGAGAGATCGCTGAGCCAGCGTTTCACTATTCACCCCAGTTGGAAGGCTTCTGTGACTTTAGGTTAATAGCTGCCTAATGGGTTGTCAGTGGCCCTTTTTTAGGCCAGTGACCTGAGATTTCATCCTTTTTATAAGTTCCCAAAGGATGGTGTTAGGTGTCCTTCCTTCCTTAAAATTTGAGCCCTGATGTACAGAAACAATTCAGGATTTTGGTGTAGTGTGGCTAAGACTGTCCACCATTATCCCTTTTTTTTCTTACCAAACTAACCCTAATTTGATTCCAGGAAACAATGTGACCAGCTGAAAGACTATATTTCTCATCTGCCCTTGTAATTAGGAGTGACCTCTGAGATGTAAGTGGCACTTGTCAGGTAGGACTTTAAGGGAAACTCCTTAAAAGAAGAACAGGCAGCTGGTATATGACCTTCTGTCCTTTGCTCCCCTCTCCCTTTTTCCTCCTTCCTGTCTAAACCCTAGAAGTGATGGCTGGAGCCTTAGCAGCCATTTTAGACCACGAAGTAACCCTGAGGATGGAAGGCAAACCCTAACTAAGGATGATTAAGAAGAAGAATAAAAGGAACCTGGAACACTGATGGCCTTATAAGCTACCATAACAATCTGGATTGTAGACCTACTTCTTTTACAAAAGAGAAAAATAAACCTGTATCTTATGCCACTGTCATAAGAAAGAATTCTAGGTCAATTCTCCAGAAATCAATTTCTGTAGCTAATTTCTGTAAAAGGCTTTCATCAATTTAATAATTTCCTAAATTATCTGTTCACTTAAAACTTGTTTCTAATAATTATTTATGAAATTTATGCCAATTTGTATTTTTCTGAAGCCTTTTAAAGTTCCTGTATTGGGGGGTAATTTCTTGTTTCTGTTAGCATTGAAAATATAATGAATTTGAAGGATTTAAAACAAAAATAAAGGTTTTTTTTCTCCCAAAATTGTTCAATTTTATGTCTACAGCCTTACACAAAGAAATAAAAGTTTAGAGTCCTATGTGGGAATTGGGAAATTGTGACTAGGAATACCTTTACATATGTGTCCTCCATGCATAAACACCCAGCAGCCCTGTGTGTGCAGAAGAAAACACACTCGTGCACACACAGGCACCCCTGGCCTACAAGCAAGCAAATTGCACATTCAGATTCATACAGACTTGGTTTGTCCCTTTGACAAAAGAAATTTTCCACTTCATCTGTGACAAACTACATTTAAGGGAAAGTCATCCCATTCATATATGAAATATTCAGCTTTGGAGAAGTGCTCAGAATTGTCTAAAATACGAAACACTCATGATATTGACACTCAGTAGAATGCACTGACAAATGCGTACGTTAAAGAGAAAAGACAGTGAATTGTGTACAAAGGATGACTTCATCAGATTTGGTATGCCATTTATGTTTCCTCATAATAACCTTTTGGACATTTTCTTTCTGCTAATTTGAAGGTTTGACATTATGAACTATCTGGTTTTTCCTACAAATGGCTAAGTCAATTGTTCTGTCATTTTTTTCAGATTCATAAAATCGGGGTACTAACAATCTCATAGGACTGCAGCAAGGATGAGGTGACATAGTTCACATATGAGTAGAGTTCTGTCCCTGGCATACGACAGATAGATGCTCAACAACTATTGGCCATATTGAACGGCCATAAGAATGACTAGGTATTAGATGAATGCATGCTCCTGAGCTCATCCACTTTCTGATTCTGTTCCCTATGCCCTCTAGAAGCCTCAAGCAACCCATCTCTGCTCTGGATCACTCTCTGATGCTCCACATGTGTCCTTATCTAGGCAAACAACTTCCTATCAACTTCCAGTCTCAACTCTCCCCACGACCCCACCCCAGCTGCCTCTCCCACTCCTTCCTCTGGCTTTGCAAGAGCTTCCAGCACATGGGCCACTCCCTCTCACCACACGTGTCACACCATTTGTAATTGCCCCATTAACTTGTCTGACTGCCCCCATTTATTCATCTTTGTATCTGCAGTGTCTACTGTAACCATCTCCTGACACTCTGAGAGATACATTCTGACCCATCATAGATCTCTACATTTGTTAGTAATTTCTTTCTTTTTTCCTTCCTTCCTTCCTTTTTCTTTCTTTTTCTTTCCATTCTTTCTTTCCTTCCTTCCATTTTCTTTCTTTCTCTTTCTTTCCTTCTTTGTCTCTTTCTTTCTTTCTACTGAACCTAAGATTTTTAAGTTCAATGTCCATCATTAATTTTATTCCGAGCCTGAGTTCAAACCCCAGCTCCACCGCCTATAAGCAGAGACCTTGGGCAAGTCCTTTGATCTCTGTTTCTGTTTCCCATTGGCTCCACTGGAATAACAACAGTGCCTATCTCAAAGGGCTGTGCAATGAATTAAATGAGCTATCACAGAAAAAAGTCCTGAGAACAGTGTCCAGGACCATAGGAAGCATTATGAAGACTCACCTCCAACAAATAACTGTGAGTGCCGCCCCACGACAGGCACGGTGCCAGGCAGTGGCGCTGCAGCTGGGGAGGGAAAATGGATCGCCCCTGCCCTCCTGGAGCCTGTGGCACCCTAGCACCTTTCCTCAGCTCTCCCTCAGAGATTCGGTTTCAAAGGTATCCTAGGGGGCTAGGAAACTGCCTTTTTAATGCAGGTGATCACTGAATCAAACTTTGAGAAACACTGAAAACGAATCCAGTCCGGCATACGTACCGGATTTAAATTCCTGCTTCAGTTCTATCACAAATTGTTGTATATCCTGAACCTCTGAGAACAGCCAGACCTTGGAACGCCAAGGGCCTCCAGGACAGAGTCTAGTTCATAGCGGCGGATGGAATTTCATTTCTATGAAAGGTCTGAACACAGGTATGTGTGTGGAGGGATGAGGAGCGGGGAACACAGGGAAGTCTAAGTATTAATGATCCCATGTTGTCCTTTAAGAAGTGAGCAAGGACCACAAAATGGTTAAATTTCATAACCGTCTGACCACTGTGTTCTTATCTTCCCCCTGAAAAATACTAACTTGGAAACAACCACTTTTGAGTTTGATTGTGGCATTAAGTAGATTGGCTGAAAACAGAAATAGATTCAAACAAGTTTTAGATACACTTGGGCGATACTTCTGATACATACATCAGTAGCGAGGTGTTAATTTCTAGGGATGTTTAGGCTACTACCCCTCATCTTTACTTTGAGGAGATAGCGGGGCAGACTTGCTAGTCACTGCCCCCGTTCTTCACAAATCATTTTGTTGGGAGGTGTGAGCTCTCCCCAGACAGAGTTCTAGGCCATGAGGTATGAGCAGAAGGAGCCTTGTGGGTGGGGCTTAGAGGAGGACAGACCTCTCAGGCCGGCACCATTTACCTCTTTTTCCTCCCAGATCTTCCCAGATACCTTGGCCTTGGTATCCTAAGCCACTGAGCCAATGCCACTAAACCACTTACTTCCGGACTTTTTGAAAGATGAGGAAAATAAATCCCCTTTGCTTTCCCATACACATCTTTGCTGCCATGACTAGTGGTAAATACAGACCCATCTAGTTCCCTGAACTATATGAGAATTTGACTCTGCACGTTAGGAAAAAAAAATAATAAAACTGTCTTTGTGGTTTTCCTTCACATCTTTAAATTACTCTCTCATTATTTTATTTAAATTTTATTTAACAGAAATAATATTGCTAATAAAAACTGCAATTTCTCAAATTTAGGCATAAGAAAACCCTCAAATGGCATACAGCTTTAGAAAATATATAGCACCTATCCTTTCAAAATCACAGCATAGCAATTATTTTATTGTCAATTTGGGGCTTAAAATAGGCAGCTACAGTTGAACATTTCAGGAAATATCTTGCCATATTAACTTTCAGAAAGTTTCTAGGCCAAAAGGCTGTGTAGCTAATGTGGTAATCACCAGAAGCCACCATTTATCCCATCAAATGACTGGTTTCTATCAGTCTGAAGGCCAGCTGAGGTTAATGAACCCCACCTGTGTCCCTAAGACCCCTGTAAATCAACCTCAGGTGGGGTCACTCATCAATGTAAAGGTATCCAGTAGAGATCAACTTTTTCTTCTCCAGGGTAGCTGAGATGATGATCACAAACAACTTTAGGGTGATTCTGGAAACAATGTCATGCAATTTAGACAAGCACTAAATTTCTCTCTCCAGACACTGAATAGGATTTGATTCCAGGTCTAACTCAAAAATGAAGGAAAATAATTTTAACCTTACATTCAGGTATCTACAGAGCATCTCAATATTGGGAATGAATACATTCTGAACGAAATCTTTCCCACGTAGAAAATTCAACTGCTGGTTCTTTCTATAAACTACATCTTCAAAGGCCTAACATCACTTTTCCTCTCCTAATTGCTATTATGAGACAATAAATTTCTTATACAGAAATAATGCAAATATAACTGCATGGCATATGTAGGCCATGTGTTCTAGCAAATCCATAAAAAGGTTTCATTTATATTTTCGATGAAAGGTACAACAATCTTCCAAAGGCATTAATCATTAATTTTGGAAACACAGGATTAATACGTGACTTATCTCAATACTACATAGTGCCCAGCAAATACCTGTCAAAGAAAGGTTCATTCATTCAACAACAAATATTTAGTGAGCCCCTACTATGTTGGAATTTAAGAACTGTGTCTTCTCTCATTAAAGTGGCATTTGTACGTAATAATGTGAATGATATTCATATGACATTTTAAAAATGTGTTATAGCTTAAAGTTTTATAAAACAAAATACCCAAAATAAATTATTTTCAGGATCCAGAAGGATATTTTATAATAATGGAGAAAAATATAGGCTTAGAAGGAATTAGACCAGAAACTGTAGAGCTTTCAGACCTCAAGTCAGTTCCTCTGCCTCTCTGGGACCACGTGGTCTGCCTTTGTCTGCACACGAGCAGCATTCTGTTTTTTCCTTTTTGCAGACTAGCCTTTGACGCTTCTACCTGACACCCAATTTTGCATCAGAGTCTGGCTCAAAAGTTCAGCTGAATCTGGCCAGCATCTTAGAATCCTAATTCTGTGTTCTGGGAAAAGAAGATTTGCTTGGTTCAACCTGGGTTGGGTGTCCCCCACTCATCCAATCAGCTTTCACAATGAGGGAGAGTTTACACAATAAAGGTATGCCATAGGGTCTCCCCTCCCCCATGATGGTGGCAGGAGAGGTTCTCAAGAGGTAGGGAGCATGGTTTGGGCTGTCACCTCCAATTTTTTTCTCCACTTGAACTGTACATAAAACATCGTCAGTTGTGGGCTTTAGTATAAAGATAACCATCTAATTCTGAAGCTCACTCAACTTTGCAGAAAACCTACCATGACAAATTTCTCTCTCTTAGCTGGAAGAAAAGTCGCAATTTGTTTTTCCTTGGTTCTCTATGAAGAATTAGCTTCGTTGAGCCTGACCAAGCATCTCACTTTTTTTTTTTTCAAAGAATATATTAAGAGGTGTGCATATTCCTGTAAAGTCTTGGCTTCATTTGAGTTTTTTTCCATGTATTTTCCCTGGGAGTTTCTTACTGTATTTCTATACTTCCTCAGACCGATTTCTCTCCGAAACCTATCACCTCACTTAGTTATGGGTATGTTTGACACAATTTACATGATTGTACTGGCTTGGAAATCTGTCATTGCTCTCATAACATAATACAGTCCTCAGAAACATTCCCTCAATTCAAATTAAAACCATGAACATCTAAATTGCCCCATCTTCCCATATCTAGATCAACAGTTTACATCTATTTTAAATTTTCTAATATCAGTTTCTGGAACCAACTCTTTGCCTTATCTCAAACCCTCTCCTGTGGTTGCTCCAAGACAACTCTTATCCTGGTGGCATGGTGGGAACAGTTTCACCTCAAGCCTTCCTCTTCTTATATAGGAAATCACGTCAAAGCTTTTCTCATTGCTCCAATTTCTACAAACTAATCTCAGTGAAAAATTATAAAGCTGATGAGTATTAAAAGACATGTGGAAACACAGTTTATTAAATACAGTTTCCCTCCGAGACATGAGACACTGATTTAACTCTTCTATTCTCACCAGACGAGAGCACTAAGTTCCCACTCTAGCGTTGCGACCCCACTGAGGGTCTCAAACTTTCTCAGTAGAGATAAAAACCTTCTCAGAATAAAACTGAGTTTGCATGTGTTTATTAAAAATACTATTTAGCTCTTCTAAAGTTCTTTTCAAAACACATCCACAAAGATGACCTTACTCTATCCTTGTAATTCTATGAATGAAGCAACAGTAATAATGAATGGAAAATATAATATATCCCATTTTAAAGATGAATCAACCAAGGCCTGAAATAACTAGCTTTCTGACATGGTCGTAACCTTCCAAAGGAGCTCTTCCTGATCTGTAGAATGAAAGGGTAAACCGAGGGTTCCCTAAAGTCCTGTCCAGCACTATTTAACTTTTAATTAGTATTTTCTCAACAGAATGCACACAGTTTAGTGATAAGGCTGAGGTGTAGAATTCAGATTCATATCCAAGTTCTTTGCTGAGGAGTAGAGCAACTTCATAAGATGGAAAAAAAAAAAAAAAAAGGATGTTACAGCTTCAGAGTTAGAAGTTGCCAAATTCGAGTTTCCATTTCTAAGGTTAGGACAATACTCAGAGTACAGTGTAAGTAATTCTAAGGGTAAAGCTCAATTTTCATTGGCAGAATCTTAGCAACAAGTGGAATATTTGAAGCAGAACAAAAAAAAAAGTTTATCTTTCAGGCTATAAAATGGTCATGTTGAAAAATTCCATCCATTTTCCAGCCAAATGGACCAAATAAAGTTACAAATGCAGGTGCACCTGGAGCAATTTTTCAAAATAGAAAGGTTTTTATACAAGTAACACAGTTTTCACGAAGATGGTCTTTGGATCATGGCTTGTTGCCTGGGCCAGATTTAGCTAACAGGTCAGAGGCCGAACACTCTGAGCTTGGCACAGGACTGCTGAGACTCTGCCCTCGGGGGTGTGCTTGGGCAGCAGTGCATGCTTACCCTCTGCGGCGCAAAGGTCCAACCACTTGGGGACATGGAACCTGTTGGTTCAGGGAGCCTGTCACCAGATAACTTACTCTCCTAGACCAGCTGTGAACATAGTATTGCTTGGCCGAATCTTTAATCAAATAAAAACCCTGGACCAAGTGACACAGCTCCTGTGTCTGCTTCTGTGATTTTTTATTATGGGCTTATGATTGAAATCACTATCTTTTCTGTCCAGAGTGTCTTCTTTAAAGAAGAACAAAAAAACAGCTTTTAGAGATATAATTTGCACATCATAAAATGCACCAATTTAAAGTGCAATGTTTTTAGTACGTTCGGAGCTGTGCAACCATCACCGTAATCTAATGCTAGAAGATTTTCATCATTCCCAAAAGAAACCTCCCACCCATTAACTAGCACTCTCCAGCCCCAAGCAATCACTAGTCTCCTCTACGGATCTGTCTCAGCAGAGCTGCCATTCAATACATGGTCTTATGTAACCGGCTTCTGTAAGTAGCACGATGTTCTTAGGGCTCATCCATATTGTGGCATGTATCAGTACTTCTTTCCTTTTTGCTTCTGAATAATATGTCACAGTGTATCACATTTTGTCTCTCCCTTCATCACCTCAGGTACATTTGGGCTGTTTCCACTTTGGGGCTGTTATAAATAATGCTGCTATGAACATTCACCTACAAGGCTTTGTGCAAGCATATCTTTTCATTTATGATGGGTAGATAACTAGACGTGGAATTGTCACATTATATGGTAACTCTGTGATTAACATTTTGAGGACCTGCCAAACCGTTTGGCCAAGAGTGCCTGCACCATTTTACATTCCCACCAGCGACATAGGAGGGTTCTGACTTCTCCACATCCTTGCCAACACTCATCACGGTGTTTTCCACAGTGTCTTAATACCAACAGCATGTCTGTGCCAGTTGGTTCTTCACTGTGGTTTTGGTGACTGTGGAAGATAACTGTCCATCTGTTTGATAGCCTCTCTCTGGGGACTCCCAAAGTACCTGTTTTGTACACCCCAGACAGACCACCCCACACATACCAGAAAAACGGTTCTCTATCATTTTTGTGTGATATGAGAACAGCACTTAGATTCACTGTATAGTTAGGTTTCAACCATTTAATACCTTCTTGGTCTCCTGCTCTCTAGGCTCCCATGACTCAGAGATCCGAGCACAGAGAAGAGAGCAGATCATCCAGCCAAAAGAAAAGTTTCAGACTTCTCAGAAATCTCAGTTAACTCAGAAACTCACAATACAATTACTACTTATTATTTTGATATTTAATACTACTAGCTGGTATTTACTTTAAAAAACAATAAGGATGTAACCCGAAGACTGTGAAGCATCATTTCTCAAAAGGATGTCTGAGCTATCTGCCTCAGAACCACCAGGGAAGAGAAGCAGCTTGCTAATTATCAGATGCCCTGCCCCACGCCAAAGCTATCATATTGGTATCTCTTGAAATGAACTAAAGTAATATGCAATTATAACAAGAGGTGAGTCTGGTGTGACTCAACATTTGATAGTCTCTGTATCAACCCAGGTGTATGTGTCTGAGCGTGGCGATCCTCTAGAGAAGAGTGGGAGAGCTCAGGTCCACAGGCCTCCGAGGTTGCATGTATATATACCCCAGCTAGGGTAGCAGGGAGGCTGAATGGGGAAATGTAGCCTAGCAAGGAAGAAGCAATAATTCTGTAGAGCATAGGTAGCAGCTCTCTTATTAAGGAGCCTCTTGGGGGCAAGGCCCCTTATCTTCTTTGAGGTGGGTTGTGTTATATACACTATATCAAATTTAAGGTTTGGGACTATTGTGCCCATCACACTAAGCTGAGCACTTTTAAAGGGGCTTGAGTGCTAGCTCTCTCGGTGCGTGGAAATAAAAGATCCCCCACGTGAGACCTGGGAGAGGCCAAGAGAAGAGCTGCGATGCAGGAGTGGAGAGAACTGTTAGTGTGGGTTTGCCTACTCAGCTTTTCAGGTAGAGCAGCACAGACAGTCTCTGGCGTGGTGGGCCGTGAGGAGTGGTTTCTGGTAGTTTCTCAGGAATTTATCTCCCAGTCCCCAATAGAGAGGGGCTTTCAAGAGTGGCAGCAGCAGAAGTAACCAGAAGAATCTCATCCAGTGGGCCGCAGCCACTACTCCAAAGTATACTTCCCTGCTGATGGCAGGTGACAATGAGGTAGCTAACTCCTAATAGCGTGCGCTCTGGGAAGGACGGCAGTGGGGGGCAGAAAGCAGCTGGGCAGCGTTACCAGAACAAGGTCTCTAAAGCCCGTGGCTGTCTGTGGCAGCAGCAGCAATGCAATGAGAACGGCTATTCCTCACACTGGAGAAGGAATACCTCCTTTCTCTGAACCCCACGCAAGTGACCAAAATCCCATCCAGCATCCGTGCTCAAGGGTGGGGGTCGGAGTCCAAAGGGCTGGTCCAAGGCAGAAGGAGCCACTGAGGTGACTCAGCTAAAATCCCATAGCAGGAGCACCTGCGCGGCTCAGTTGGTTAAGCATCAGAGTCTTGATTTCAGCTCAGGTCATGATCTCAGTGTCATAAGATCGAGCCCCACATCAGGCTCTGTGATGAGTGTGGAGTCTGCTTAAGATTCTCCCTCTCCCTCTACCAACCCCCTACCAACTCTCTCTCGCAAACAAATAAACAAATAAATAATCAATCTCATAGGGGACCCTGATGAAGCCTGGAGGTCAAGTCCTCAAAGGGCTGGTACAGAATACTTAAATGGACAGACTCAGAAGGCAGATGACATCTGTATTGAAACAAAAAATTGATCCCAGCTGGTAACTGTACATCTTATTAAGGAGTGGGTACCTTTTTTTTTTTTTAATATTTTATTTATTTATTCGACAGAGATAGAGACAGCCAGCGAGAGAGGGAACACAAGCAGGGGGAGTGGGAGAGGAAGAAGCAGGCTCATAGTGGAGGAGTCTGATGTGGGGCTCGATCCCGGAACGCCGGGATCATGCCCTGAGCCGAAGGCAGACGCTTAACCGCTGTGCCACCCAGGCGCCCCAAGGAGTGGGTACCTTTATCCCCTGGCAGGTGAGGGCACAGAGCCAGGGGAAACACACAGACAGGCTGGGAGCTTATGCACCCTGTGCTTCCTGGGGCTGGTCCCTGGTAAGGGTTTGCTCTGAGGAGAGATGTCAGGACTGAGTTTTTCCTGGGCCTGGCACATTTCACCCAAGGAGTGAGCCTGAGCCTTTCTGGTTCTCTCTAGAAGGAGCTGGAAAAAGAGTCAGGAAAGGAGTTCTCAAACCACTGATATCTGGGGCTGTCAGCCAGTAGAAGCTCAGGGTTATGCTACTGACTGTTCACCTTTTGAATTCCCCACTAGGGTCATAAGTGTAAACGTAGTGAGTTTCTTATTTGTAAGATTCCCAAATAGTCTACAGTCAGTGCACACACACACATATGCTCAGACACCCACCTATAAGCACATACACACACACACACACATAATCAAATACCACAGACCACACAGACTATGACTGCTGCTCTAGAGAATCTAGAAAAGAGTCGATGCCAATCTGTCTGAATCTGCCCTGAGAGAAGATTCTTTTTCAGCCAGGAGACAAAGGGAGAAGGCAGCTTTGTCCTCAGCAAGGCTGGAGAGGGCTGGGATACTCAAACTATCTGGGCTGGAAACCTCGAGAGATCAGGTTCCCTCACCAAAGTTGAAGTATTTCCTGGTCTTGAGCCGGCCCTAAAATGCCAGAAGTGCCCTGGAACCCCTGGCATTTTGGTATTTCCAGCAATTAGTGGTGTTGAAAATCCTTGAGGGGAAAAAGAACCCAGGCACTGATTTCACAAAGGGAAAACAAACAAACAAATCCCCAAGAGAGGGTGAGAAGGTGAACCAGACTTCTACTTTAATTTTAGGAAGAACATAATGCTGCATTTTCTCTCCTCCAGCTGGCTCTCTGGCACAGGGGAGCACTAAGGCTAGGTGGTTGTCCCCTTGCCCCCCCCACCCCCCCACCCCGGTCAGGCTATGGAACCAATTTTTATCCTCTGTTAGTTATGCCTTTGGAAGTTTTCAGACAGACTTAAAATCATTATTTAGGAATCTTAATGTGAACAGAGGCTTTCAAAGTGGCCTCCTTCTGGTGCTGCCGTGAGAGCTGAATGGGGACACACTTGAGTGGTGACCGAGTGCTGATAAGTGGGGAGGGGTGAATTTATGAAGTGAGCAGTTCATCAAATACACAAGTCACTCAGAATTCATAGAAGCAGGTGCGAAATGACCAGGTTTCAACAGCTGAGGTGGGATGATACTTTGTAATAAGAGAAGCCCCGTTCCTGGGACAGGGTCGAGTGAGACCAAGACTAATCAGGGCATGCTGTGACGGGGGCCAGCGCTCCGGAGCTGGGGAGCCCACGCGGAGATGACAAGCCCAAGCTGGGGGCTCAGCCGAGAATGCAGGGCAGCCGGGCAGGAGGTGACCCCAGACCCCACCAGCCTCGCCAGCTAAGAGCAAGCCTC
This sequence comes from Ursus maritimus, assembly GCF_017311325.1. Classification (NCBI taxonomy): domain Eukaryota; kingdom Metazoa; phylum Chordata; class Mammalia; order Carnivora; family Ursidae; genus Ursus; species Ursus maritimus. The sequence continues at coordinate 34,279,181 of NW_024423897.1, forward strand.
AGCCCAGGAGCAGAATGCAGCAAGTGCAATATGGTGCACACTGCAAGCTTGTGTTCTATTCAATATAAATATTTTAAATGCAGTTTTAAATATTTTGCAAACCAAAAATAGCAGCAAGCATGGAGGTGACTTCACTATTGGTTTTCTGCCTCTTTCTTGCAAAATACAGAGTCAATAATGAGCCTGTTGTTTGTCATCCATTTTAAATGTTCAGTTTCCTTAAAAGTAGTTCAAAATGAAATGCAATCTTTATTTTTTTTTCTTTTAAACGGTGCATCAACCCAACAAAGCAGGTGAAGTTTATCGATTGCATTTTTTGGAATAAAATCATTCTTTAAGCAAAAAGAACAGAAGAGAGAGTGGGAGCATTGTCCTAGGGCAAAAATCTGAAGGGCACAAGCCTAGAAAGTGGAGAGCAGCCTTTCCCAGTGGCTGACAACAAGGGTCACTCTGAAATCTTTGAGAGAAGGGCCACATACGTGTCACCACAGCCCCCATTAGGGTGGTGCTTGGCCAGGAACATCCTCTCGCCCAGCCACACTCCAGAGCAAACACATAACTGAAAGAGGATAAAAAAATTAATCCGCGAGCTGAGTGAAAGCCACCACCAGCCTCCAACGTCGCTGAGGTTGTTTGCTCAGTGTTTTGAATAAACAGAAATAGTGTGAAATGCTATGGAGGAAATATGATGCTCCCAGTAAACACAACCTGGATGGTGTTCTTGCAGAACAGACACGTGAGGCAGGACGTTACTCTTTTTGCTTTCCTTTTATAATCTTTGACTCTGCTTTGGGGAGGTCAGAGGTTCAGGCAAGACCAGCTTGGTCTTGCCTGAATCTGCAGGGCACAGTGAGAAATGAAACCGCGGGGTTCTGTTCAAAAATTAATAAGATTTTCAACATGGTGATAATAGAGTATCAGCCAAGTGCCAGGCCCTTCAGAGCTCAACTCTGTGACTCCAGGGGTCACTTATCCTTTGGGTCTTTAGGTACAAAGCCTAATGGCAGTTGAACCTGTTTCTCCATTGGACAGGGCGGTGCTGCTGGAAGCAACCCTACAAGTACTCCATCTTGCTGCAGGGGTCACCCTGAGCCTTGGCCACGCTGGTGGAGGGACCCGTGAGGTCTCAGCGGCAAAACCAAGAAGTGAAGGCGGCTTACTGACCTGAAGCCAGAGAAAACACTGGAGTTTCTATGTCATTTCCTAAAACCAACATTTATTGTGGGAGTTCTCTCTCTGATTGTAAAAAATAATACATGTTTATTGAAGAAAATGCAAAAAATACAGAATACCTGAAGAAAACAGTCACCAGTACTTCAACCACCCAGATATAACCACTGGTCACATACTGTAATGTACCCTAATTTTTGCTGTGTATGTTTTCTGCGTGTGTATGTGTGTGTGTGTAATTTTCCAAAGTGAGGATCATACTCTAATATTGTCTATAACCTTTTTCAACTTATTTTACTATCTCCCCTTGTCATTCATTGAATATTCCTTAATTACCTCCTTTTTAGGGGTAGTATGTTAGTCATATAGACATATATAGAGAGAAGAGAGATTATACATTTATAGCATAATGTATTTAACATATATATATATAATTCATATTTATAGTCTAACCTAAATACATATGTGTATACACATACGAAAATACATTTAAGCTGGATTATATGAGTTTGGTCATTATTCACAAAAACAACACAATCTATGTCTGGCCACACTGGTCAGACTGAAAACAAAACTCCCTCCTCCGTCTGCTCACTTTACAGTGCTTAAAAATGAGGCGCTAAATTTATTTTTGCAATCGTAAATTAAGAAGAAAATCAGGGCATCCCCAGCCTCTGAAAAGATGTTCTGTCTGCATAACTGGCACAAAACTCAAATAGTTAATTCACTGAGTGCAGTTCCGCCAGGTCAAATAGGTAAATGGCATTTCTTGATATTCCCAAGCGATGATTCATTTGGAATCGACAAATGTTCACCAAGGAGATAACCAGCGATACTCCCGCTCACCAAACTGGAGCATTTCCTCATTCAGTCACGCAGGCGGGGGCGGCCAAGAGCCTCCAGATTAAAAGGAATAATGCTAATAATACACCAAAATGTTTCTGAGCATGAAGAGATATTTCAGAAGTGGCTTTTCATTTCAACATTCTTTCAACAGTTCAGTCAACTTCTTGTAAAATTAATAGTAAATACCTTTTTAAGGGGGGTGTGTGTGTGCTGGTATTTTTGTGTGATTTGTTTTGTGTTATTGAAATATGCTACCCTGGAAAATGCTCAGCTATAAATGCCATTCTTCATAAACATGAGCTGGGCTGCTGATACACGGCTTTGCAGTTCTCTTTGAACTGCACTTTTGTTGCTTTCTACGGCCTTCTTCCCTCAGAGCACGTGTCTGAGAACAAGAACTAGAGATGCAAAGGTCACGAAGTTGTCGTGGAAACAGAACCTCTCCTCAGAGGCAGAGCTGGCTAATACTGATCAGCAGCTGCCTTGTGCCAGGCACTGTGCCGGGTTTTGCCAGCATCTTCTCTCGTTAACCCTCCAGCGGCCCTCTTCAGTAGCACCAGCCCGATTTTTAGAGTAGAAAACGGAGTCAGAGCAGTCAAGTGTCTTGCCTAAAGTCATGCCACTTCTAGGCTCGCAAAACTGAGATGGGAATTGAATCTTATTCTCCAAGCAATACTGCTTTTCCAGGTAATCTGCCCCCACCTCCCAGGCAAGATGAGAACAGGAACCCACATGGTCCCATCTCTCTGTAACATCCCAATGGCAGGTCTGGTGAATGGTCCTTTCAGAATGATTCTTCCAGTTTCCACACTTGCCAGACTTCACAGTGACCAGGTCTTTGTCACGTGCATTGCTTTAAAGATTATAACCCAGGTTAGACAAACCCAGAGGAACGAGCCAACATTTTCCTGGTGATCTTAACAATAACCAAAACTCTCAGAGTTTCCCTAAGAGTAAAAAAAAAAAAAAAAGTGTATGCATGTGTGTGTATGTGTGCACACGTGTATACGACAGACATGACTGAAGCAACGGGGATGGGGAGGAGCCGAATGATAGACGGAGCAAAGGCCTCAAGCACTCCACTCAGAAACAGGATAAAACCTGAACTTCGTACACACCACACACACACACACACACACCCCACCACTAGTACCAAAGACTTTACTTGACCTATTTCTACAGATCTCCCTGCCACACTTGTACCTACATCCATCCCACACTATCTGTTTCACATACAAGCACCTCTGCAAACCCCCATGATTTTCTGCAGGGCTATCGTGGCTGTTCTAAGGCGTCTAAAATCTTTTCTGTGTCCGATTATTTCTGGGGATCAAACGCCAGCTTCAGTTGGGCCAACAGAGGCTGCCAAGTCAGGTGGGGCCAGAGCGCAGATCCTCAGGGGACAGGGACTGCACCAGCCATTGCCTTCCCCATCCCAATACACACCTCCAAATACACACACACCAGATTTTCCTTCTTGCACCCAGGTACATGCTATACTCAGCATGAAAACCACTAGGAGCTTCTTAAAGACAAGTTGGACCAAAGAACTGTCCATCTTACGTGGTACCACTGCAGTGCTAAGTGAGGAGAAGACCTGGGAAATGCACCAAACCGCTAGCGACAGTTGTGGGTAGTGAAGGGGAGCTGATACTTTTCTCAGCTATTGTAGGTTTTTACCCCAGGCCCATCTAGCACTATGTAACCCACAGGTGCTCCTAAATATTTGGTCAACAAAGAAGTTCCATGACCTGTGGGACATTGCCTGGAACTTGTGAGAAATGCAGAATCCCAAGCCCCAACCCTAGACTATAGAATCAGCACTTGAACAAATCCCAGGTGATTCACCTAAAATCTAAGCTTGAGAAGCTCTGTTCTAGACTCCAGAGGAGGAGTCATCAACTCTGGTTGCACATTAGAATCCCCTGGAGAGATTTTTAACTGGACCAAAAGACAGACCCCACCATTTGTTTTGATTTACTTTGTCTGGGTAAGGTTGACGGAGTTAGCAAATAAAAATACAGTATACTCAGCTAAATTTGAATTTTGGATAAATAGGAAGAGGGTTTTTTATTTGTTTGGTTTTTACTGCAAATATATCCTATGCAATATTTGGGACATACTTACATGAAGAAACTACTCATATTTACCTAAAACTTAAATCTTATTGACATCCTGTATTTCATCTGGTAACCCAATCCCCAGGTGATGCTAATGTACATTGGGGGTGGGAACCTCTGCCATAGAGAAAACCTAGTTCTATGCAAATGCTTGTCCTGGTATTTTCTGAATGGTCCTGATGTCAAGTATTCTCTCCCATGGTGGTCATGGATCACACTTACGGAAAAAAGGCCTTTCGCATCATGACACTGAGCCACCAACAGGCCTGTTAAAGTCCAGTAATGTTAGTGAATGGAGAAATCGAGTTGTCAGGTGACCTATATACAGGGTACGGCCTGTATTTAATGATTTTGTCCTGAGTCATATATTAGCCTTATCAAGATCCCTTCAATGTCCTGTATTCATCTTTTTTTACTAGATTACAAAAATTTGGCAGTCAAAGCAATTTTTCAAATTTAATTGGGTGTGCTATTTTTTTTTTTTTAAAGATTTTATTTATTTATTCAACAGAGAGAGAGACAGCCGGCGAGAGAGGGAACACAAGCAGGGGGAGTGGGAGAGGAAGAAGCAGGCTCCTAGCGGAGGAGCCTGATGTGGGGCTCGATCCCAGAATGCTGGGATCACGCCCTGAGCCGAAGGCAGACGCTTAACCGCTGTGCCACCCAGGCGCCCCGGGTGTCCTATATTTTTATTTGCAAGGTCTGGCAACTCTATGGAAGAAGTACTCTGCTAAAATCTTGGGGATTGTATCCTGAGAAATTTATCATCCCAGATTCAGTACTTGTCTCAACCTCTGTTGAAGTTTTTTACTTCAGGCCTCTGAACTTCAGCAGGTCAAGTCTGCAGGAAAAAATGTGGCTACTCTACTAGCCAAGAATTTCAGTTCATTCTTCGCTGTTCCTGTTATTTAAGTTGAATTTAATAGTTTGGCACTTACCTCACTCATATATCACACATGGGATAAATTAATATTGACAGACATTTGTTGCTAATAAAACGATCTCAAACTTCTTGGTATTTTCTTTCTTGCAGTATTTTGAAAAGGCTAAAATTAAGACAAGCAGTGGCTATAAAAACAGGGAACTGGGATGCACAGATAAGCTGGGATGGACATGAAGTGACTCTTCATGAGCTGCTGGCTCCCATATGGATCCCAGGGTTGTAGATGCTCCAGGAGAGATGGTGAAGTTGATGGAGCTCAAGTGTGCTCAGCCAAATAACACAAACACTGTGGGAAACCCTCGGGGAGAGTCTTGACTGGGACCCAGCTGGCTGGGGGTTGTGGGGTGCGTGGGGGGGGGTGGCGATGATGACCTTATGCTAGAGAGAATGTGAGGCACAGCTGAAGCACCAGCCAGCCTCTGGGACAGAGCTGTTGTTTGTGTCATTTTCTCTCCCTCACATTCCCTGGCACGATTTCTACCCCATCCTCACTGCAGGACAGGAAACAGCAGATACAAGGTCTGAATTTGCAAGCTGGATGTTCAGGTTGGAAAATTATCCCCATGGGCATCAAGAAAGACAGAAGAGATGGCAAGATTAAGAGAACAACTGAAAGCTAGGTAGGTATGCCTGGGTGGCTTAGTCATTAAGTGTCTGCCTTCGGCTGAGGTCAGGATCCCAGGGTCCTGGGATAGAGCCCCATGTTGGGCTCCCTACCCAGCGGGAAGCCTGCTTCTCCCTCTCCCAATCCCCCTGCTTGTGTTCCCTCTCTTGCTGTGTCTCTCCCTGTCAAATAAATAAATAAATCTTAAAAAAAAAAAAAAAAAAGAAACCTAGGTAAACATGGTAAACATGAAAGATAAACATGGAAGCATCACATCTTTCTAACAGGAATTTCAATGAGAAGAAACAGAGGGAAGGAAATAGTGGATCAAGCAGACAGCAAACAAGTATATGTACAGGAGAGTTTAGTAACATGAATAAGAAGAGCTAATACATATTAATATAAGTCCAACACTATATATATTCTATAATATAAGTACTAATATATATACATTTATACCTTCATTCCCTATAAATAAAATTCATAACCTTTCAAGTTCATATGAAACTTCACAAAACTTGGACACATTCTTGGCTGCAAAAAAACCCACAAAAAACAAAAAACAGATTCATGATATTTTAAGGCATCAACATCATGCAGACTAACTTCTTTGACCCAATGCAGTAAAAGTCAAAATCCACAAAATGATAGTTTTTTTAAAAAATTCCATGTGTCTGGAAACTAAAAAAAGATACTACTGACTTCTGGCGAAGATGGCAGAGTGGGATGATCCTAAGTTCACCTCTATCTACAGATGCAACTAACACCCACATCAGTGTAAATAACCCGCAGAAGAACCTGAAGACGGGCAGAATATAGTCTCCCCAGCCAAATGTAGAGAAAAGGCACACTGAAGACGGTAGGAAGGGTGAAGATGCGGTTGGGAGCTAAAGGGACCTGCAGGACCACTGGTGGAAGGGAGGAATACCACCAGCAGTGAGGGGGAGAGAAACAGACCCTCACACCAGGCACCCACACAGGGAACTCTAATGGGGAAGCCGAAGTCCCATAACATTTGGCTTTGAAAACTAGAGGGGCATAGTTTTGTGAGTTCTTACCATCAGCAGGGATTAACACATGGAACTTAAAAAATCAGCAGGCTGGGCTCTGGGAGAGCGGGAGGGGAATGAGAAACTGCATCCCCACCCTTAAAGAAACAGCACAACAAACAGCCTGTGGAGATACGGCATAGAAGACGCAGTTTGAAAAATCCCTGGAATAAACGAGTGGGAGATTTGTTTACTAATCTCAGGGTACATGCTGGAGGGGCAGGGATCCTTGGGAGACTTGACCGGCAACAAAGGAGCTGGGGGGCACCATTCCCCCTGCACCACCAACCCAGGCACACAGATGCCTGCAGGAATCAGTGTGGTGCAAACACTGGCTACCTAACTTGCTAACAGTGGCCCTGCTAGCAAGGCCTTGATTTCAGGTCTCCTCCCACAGCAGACACTTGCAAACCTTGCTACCACATGTCTCCCCCACCACCACCCCGGCTCAAGCTTCTGTAGATCTGCCCCCTCTAACCTAGCCAGCCAAGGTCCCACCAGCTGCAGGTCCCCTCCAGCAGCAGACCTGCATGAACCCTGCTGGCACTGGGAGCCCTGCCCCCACATTCTCCTATGAACCTGCCCCCTTCAATACACCCTTAGCTGGAGCCCATCCAAAGTGGCGTCACAAGCCTGGTAGTATATAAGCAGGCCTGAGAAGGGCCAGGACCACTACAAAGTGATTCCTGCCCTGGGAAGAGGGGAAGAGAATTGCACACACTAGTCAGGCTGCAGCCCTAACAGTAGGCTGGGGGTGGACATCTGGTCGCATTGCAGGCCCTGCCCACCAACAAAAGCTTTTCAGGGGACAACACAGGGAAAGGGTGTTGTAGTTCAGTGCTACTATGTCTCTGGCAAATGCCTGGTCTGTCACAACTCAAGACCAGGATGTCCCCAAACTGGCCCAATAACAACACAGGGACCAAACGCTATCCCTAACAGGCAGAGAGAGCCATTGCACATGACTGAAGGAAAAAGTGGATCAGCCACAACAGTAGGGCCCAGCAACACACACAGGGACATACCTGAAGTGCCAGGTTCTGGTGAACAGGGGATACTGCACTGCAAGATACTATAGGACCTCTTCCTCATAAGGCCCCTATTTTCAAGAGCAGGATATATAAATGACTTTCCTAGACAAACTGAGATATAGGAATATGTCCCTAATGAAAAAATAGGACAAAATCATAGCAAGAGACCTAAATGAAACAAAGATAAGTAATATGCCTGACAGAGAATTTAAAGTAATGGTCATAAAGATACTCACTGGACTTGAGAAAATTCTGGAGGATGTCAGTGAGACCATCAACAATGAAATAGAAAACATAAAAAAGAACCAATCAGAGATGACTAACTCAAAGCATGAAATTAAAAATATACTAGATGGAATAAACAGTAGACTAGAGGAAACAGAAGAAAGGATCAACAACCTAGAAGACGGAGTCATGGAAAGAAATCAAGCCAAACAGGAAAAAGAAAAAATCATGATAAAAAATTAAAATAGACTTAAGGAACTCAATGACACCATCAAGTGTAATAACATTCACATTATAGGGATCCCAGAAGGAGAAAAGAGAGAAAATAGGGGCAGAAAATTTATTTGATGAAATAATAGCTGAAAATCTCCTAAATCTGGGGAAGGAAATAGAAATCCAGATCCAGGAGGCACAGAGAGCCCCAAACAAAATCAACCGAAGGAGGTCCACACCAAGATACATAGTAATTAAAATGGCAAAAAAATGATGATAATGAAAGAATTTTGAAAGCAGCAAGAGAGAACAGTTACATAAAAGGGAAACCCCAGAAGACAGTCAGCTTATTTTTCAGCAGAAATTCTGCAGGCCAGAAGAAAGTGGCATGATATATTCAAAGTGCTGAAAGGAATAAAACCTGAAGCCAAGAATAGAAGGTGAGATAAAGAGTTATCCAGACAACCAAAAGTTAAAGGAATTCATCACCATTAATCCAGCCCTACAAGAAATGTTAAAGGGGACTCTGAAAGGAAAGGAAAGACCTTAAAAAGTAGGAGTAAGAAAAGTAGGAATCACAAAAGCAGTAAAATTAGGTATATCTATAAAAATCAGTCAAGGGATTCACAAAATAAAAGGATGTAAAGGATGACACCATATACCTAAAAATGTGGGGGAGAGAGGAATAAAGAAGGTGTTCAAACTTAGGAGACCATCAACTTAATATAGACTGCTACATACAGAAGATGTTATATACAAACCTAATGGTAACCATAAATCAAAAACCAGTAATAGATATGCAAAAAATAAAAAGCAAGGAACACAGGTATATCACTAAAGAAAGCCAGAAAATCATGAGAGAACAGAGGAAGAAACAGAGAACTATAAAAACAACCATAAAACAAGTAACAAAATAGCAATAAATACATACCTATCAATAATTACTTTGAATGTAAATGGACTAAATGCTCTAATCAAAAGACACAGGGTGACCGAATGGATAAAAAAAGCAAGATCCATCTATATGCTACCTACAAGAGACTCACTTCAGAACTAAAGACACATGCAGATTGAAAATGCAGTGATGCAAAAGCATTTATCATGCAAATGAAAGTGAAAACAAAGCCAGGGTAGTAATACTTATATTGGACAAAATAGACTTTAAAACAAGAATAAGAGACAAAGAAGGATACTATATAATTATAGAGGGAACAATAAGATATGATAATTGTAAATATTTATGCACCCAACATGGGAGCATACAAATGCACAAAGCAGCAAGTAACAAACATAAAGAAAGTAATCGATAGTGATACAATAATAGTAGGAGACTTTAACACTCCACTTAGATCAATGCATAGATCATTCAAACAGAAAATCAGTAAGGAAACAGTGACTTTGAATGACACATTGGAACAGATGGATCTAACAGATATATTCAAATCATTCCATCTTAAAACAGCAAAATACACATTCTTTCCAAGTGCACATGGAATATTCTATTTTTTTTTTGTAAAGATATATTTATTAGAGACAAAGAGAGAGAGTGGGAGGTGGGGCAGAGGGAGAAGGAAAGAATCTCAGGCAGACTCCCCGCTGAGCACAGAGCCCAACATGGGGCTCAATCCCAGGACCCTGAGATCATGACCTGAGACAAAATCAAAAGTCAGATGCTTAACCAATTGAGTGACCCAGGCGCCTCTGGAACATTCTTCAGAACAGATTACATATTAGACCACAAAACAAGTCATAACAAATTAAGAAAGAAGTCATATGTTGCATCTTTTCTGACCACAATGCAATGAAAATAGAAATCAATCACAAGAAAAAATCTGAACAACCACAAACACATGGAGGTTAAATAACATGGTACTAAACAGTGAATAGGTCAACCAAGAAATCAAAGGGGAAATCAAAAAAATACATGGAGACAAATGGTCCAAAAATCTCTCCGATGTAACAAAAGCTGTTCTAAGAGGGAAGTTTATAGCAGTAGAGCCTACCTCCAGAAGCAAGAAAAATCTCAAATAAACAACCTAACCTTATACTTAAAGGAGCAAGAAAAAGAAGAACAAACAAAATTCAAAACCAGTAGAACGAAGAAAATAATAAAGATTAGAGCAGAAATAAATGAAATAGAAACTAAAAAACAATAGAACAGGTTGATGGAACCAGGAGCTGGTTCTTTGAAAAGATCAACAAAACTGATAAACCTTTAGCCATACTCATAGAAGAGAAAGACAAAGAGAGAGGACACTAATAAAATCATAAATGAAAGAAAAAAATAACAACTAACACCACAGAAATACAAAGAATTGTAAGAGAATATTATGAAAAATTACATGCCAAAAAATTGCCAACCTAAATGAAAAGAATAATTTCCTAGAAACATATAACTTCCCCAAACTGAATCAGGAAGGAACAAGAAATGTGAACAGACTGAAATTGAATCAAAAACTCCCGTAATCAAAAACTCCCAACAAACAAAAGTCTAGGACCAGACAACTTCACAGGTGAATTTTACCAATGTTTAAAGAAGAGTTAATACCTTTGGCACCTGGGTGGCTCAGTCGGTTAAGGGTCTCACTTTTGGTCTTGGCTCAGGTCACGATCTCAGGGGCTTGGGACTGAGCCCTGCTTCAGGCTCCCTGCTCAGTAGGGAGTCTGCTTGAGAGTCTCTCTCCCTCTGTCTCTGCCCCCACCTCTCATGTGCTCTCTCTCTAAAATAAATAAATCTTTAAAAAAAGAGAGAAGTGGGGCGCCTGGGTGGCACAGCGGTTAAGCGTCTGCCTTCGGCTCAGGGCGTGATCCCGGCGTTCCGGGATCGAGCCCCACGTCAGGCTCCTCCTCTATGAGCCTGCTTCTTCCTCTCCCACTCCCCCTACTTGTGTTCCCTCTCTCGCTGGCTGTCTCTATCTCTGTCAAATAAATAAATAAATAAATAAAATCTTAAAAAATAAAAAAATAAAAAAAATTAAAAGAACCAGTTTTGTAAAACTCAATCTAAGTTAATAAATAAAATCTTTAAAAAAAAATAAAAATAAATAAATAAATAAATAAATAAATAAAGAGAGAAGAGTTAATACCTATTCTTCTCAAACTATTCCAAAAAATAGAAAAGGAAGGAAAGCTTCCAAATCCATTCTGTGAGGTCAGCATTACCCTGATACCAAAACCAGAGAAACTACCAAAAAAAAAAAAAAAGAGAACTACAGGCCAATATCTCTGATGAACATAGACACAAAAATCCTCAACAAAATATTAGCAAAACGAATCTGACAACATATTAAAAAAATCATTCACCATAGTCAAGTGGAATTTATTCCTAGGATGCAAGGGTGGTTCAATACTTACAAATCAATTAACATGATACATCACATCAACAAAAGAAAGAATAAAAACTATACGATCATTTCAATAGATGCAGAAAATGTATTTGGCAAAGTACAACATTCATTCATGAAAAAATCCTTAACAAAGTAGGTTTAGAGGGAACATACCTAAACATAATAAAGCTGAAAAACCCACAGCTAACATCATACTCAATGGTGAAAAACTGAGAGATTTTCCCTAAGATCAGGAACAAGACAAGGATGTTCACTCTCACCACTTTTATTCTACATAGTACTGGAAGTCCTAGCTACAGCAATCAGACAAGATAAAGAAATAAAAGCATTCAAATTGGTAAGGAAGAAGTAAAACTTTTACTATATGCAGAAGACAAGAGGACATGACACTATGTATAGAAAACCCTATAGACTCCACCAAAAAACTACTAGAAGTAATAAATGAATTCAGGGAGGTTACAGGATACAAAAATCAATATACAAATATCCATTGCATTTCTGTATAGTATAATGAAGTATACTAATAATGAATTAGCAGAAAGAGAAAATAAGAAAACAATCCCATTCATAATTGCACCAAAAACAATAAATTACCTGGAATAAATTTAACCAAGGAGATAAAAGAACCTGTGTTTTGGAACTATAAAACACTGATGAAAGAAACTGAAGATGAGATAAATAAATGGAAAAATATGCCATGCTCATGGATTAGAAAAACAAATACTGTTAAAATGTCCATACTACCCAAAGCAATCTAGATTTAACGTAATCCCTATCAAAATACCAGCAGCATTTTTCATAGAACTACAACAAATAATCCTAAAATTTGTGTATAACCACAAATGACCCTAAATAGCCAATCATCGAGAAAACGAACAAAACTGGAGGTATCACAATTTCAGATTTAAAGATATGCTACAAAACTGTAATAATCAAAACAGTATGATACTGGCACAAAAACAGACACATAGATCAATGAAACAGAATAAAGAGCCCAGAAATAAACCCATGATTCTACGGTCAATTGATCTCCGGCAAAGCAGGCAAGAATATGCTATGAGAAAAAGTCTCTTCAACAAATGATGTTTGGAAAAGTGGACACCTACATGCAAAAGAAGAAACTGGACCACTTTCTTACACTATACACAAAAATAAACTCAAAATGGATTAAGAACCCAAATGTGAGGGGCACCTGGGTGGCTTAGTCATTAAGTGTCTGCCTTGGGCTCGGGTCATGATCCCGGTGTCCTGGGATCAAGCCCCAAGTCAGGCTCCCTGCTCATCGGGAAGCCTGCTTCTCCCTCTCCAACTCCCCCCTGCTTGTGTTCCCTCTCTCACTATCTCTATCTGTCAAATAAATAAATAAAATCTTTAAAAAAAACCCAAATGTGAGACCTGAAACCATAAGAATCCTAGAAGAGAATATAAGCAGTAATTTCTCAGATGTTGGCCATAGCAATATTTTTCTAGATATGTCTCCTGAGGCAAGGGCAACAACAACAACAACAACAACAACAACAAAAAACTATTGGGACTACATCAAAATAAAGAGCTTCTGCACAGCAAAGGAAACCACCGCCAAAACTAAAAGACAACCTCCTGAATGGGAGAAGATATTTGCAAATGACATATCCAATAAAGGGTTAGGATCCAAAATATATAAAGAACTTAAACAACTCAACACCCAAAAAACAAATAATCCAATTAAAAATGGACAGAAGATATGAACAAACAGACATTTCTCCAAAAAAGACACCCAGATGGCCAACAGACACACACAAAAATGCTCACATCATTCATCATCAGAAAAATGCAAATCAAAATGACAATGTGAGATCACCTTACCCCTGTCAGAATGATTAACATCAAAAACAGAAGAAACAACAAGCGCTAGCGAGGATGTGGACAAACAGGAACGTGCACACACTGCTCGTGGGAATGTAAACTGGGGCAGCCACTGTGGAAAACAATACTGAAGTTCCTCAAAAAATTAAAAATTGAATTGCCATACAATCTTGTAATTCCACTATTGGATATTTACCCAAAGAATATAAAAACACTAGTTCAAAAAGATATATGCACCCCTATGTTTATTGCAGCATTATTTACAATAGCCAAATTATGGAAGCAGCTCAAGTGTCCAACAGGTGAATGGATAAAGAAGTGGTATATATACACAATGGAATATTACTCAGCCATAAAGAAGAAGGAAATCTTGCCATTTCAACTATGTGGATGGATCTAGAGAGTATAATGCTAAGTGAAATAAGTCAGTCAGAGAAAGACAAATACCATATGATTTCACTCATATGTGGAATTTAAGAAATTAAACAAACAAACAAAGAAAAAAGAAACAAACCAAAAAACGGCCTCTTAACTATAGAGAATAAATGGATGGTTACCAGAGGGGAGTGGGTGAGATAGGTGAAGGGGATTAAGAGCACACATATCTTCATGAGCACCAGGTGATGTATGGAAGTGTTGAATCACTATATTGTACACCTGAAACTAATAGAACACTGTATGTTAACTATACTGGAATTAAAAGGAAAAAACTGAATAAGAAAGAAGATACTACTAAACAACATTTAAGTGTAACAGCAAATCAGATAGAAAGTATCTAAAACATGGAATTTTATGGCAAGGAAAGCCATACATTTCAACGTTATGTGGGATCCAGTTAAAGCAGTGTTTAGAGCACTAGTGAAATCTTTAAATATATGTAACGAAAAACAAGAAAGTTGGAAAATGAGCTAATTATTCAACTCAGGAAGATGAGGAGTAACAGGGCATACATAAAGAAGAAGGAAAAAAGAAAAATAAGGGATGTAAACCATGAGGCAAAGAGAGAGAATAATGAATATGAATAATGAAAGGTGGTTTCTTGAAAAATTCATATGCCTGATTAAATGGGGGGAGGGAATTGCAAATAATATAAAGAGAGAATGAGTACAATGATAGAAACATCTTTTTTTTTAATTACTAAAAAAAACCAGCTAAAAGCCAATAAACCTGGAATATATATACTAGTAGATAGCTAATAGAGAGATAGACAGATGGGTAGATAGGCAATGGTTCTTAAAATACGGTCCTGGGATCAGTATCAGCATCACCACCTAGGAACTTCCGAAAAATGCAGATTCTCATGCTCATTTCCAAATCTAATGAATCAGAAACTGAGAGTGGGGCCAAGAATCTGGATTTTAACATGCTTCCCCTTCTTACCCCAACTGATTGATACCTGCTAGAGTCTGAGTACAGGTGCTAAGTGCTATGGGGAAAAAAAGAGGAGAATGGAATGTAGTGGAGAAGGATGTTTGTCATTTTTAAAAGAATTAAGAAAGGGCCTCACTGACATGGGTGACTTTTGAGTAGAGCATCTAAAAGAGATAAGGGAGAGAATAAAACAGATATATGAGTAAAAAGTGTTCTGCGCAGATGGAATGGTAAGTGCAAAGGCCCTGTGTGAGGCAGGACCGTGCTAAACATGTCCAAGGAACAGCAAAGAGGTCAGTGTAGCTGGAGCAAGTGAGCTAGGGAGAGAGTACCAAAAAACAAAGTTAGAAAATTAACAAGGTGACGAGGGATGGGTGTGGGGTGCAGATCCTGCTGGACCTATACCTGATTTGCTAGATGAAAACACTTCCCTTCACTCCGGAGACACTTTGGTGGACCAGCTGATCTCATTCCATAAGGACTCCTGAAGTCATCTGCCACAGGAAGAGTTTCACACGGGGGAACTGATGACAAAAGGATGAATAAATGGAAAAGCACACATATGGGTCAAACACATATGGGGCACCTCAGAGCTCCCCCAAATCTTCCACCCCGGTAGCCTGATGCCCGGCCAGGCTGTCTGTGGGCCTCCTCGGGGCAGTTCTTAGTTGCCATGCTATAGAGATGAGCTCTTGCTTCTCACTTCTAAGGAATGGAAGGAATTTTCCACATGGTTGCTCATTTTTCCTTCATCTTGGAGAGAAGGCAAAATTACTTCTAGAAGTAGTAGTATGCTGACCCAGAGGGCAGAGTGTTCTTTAAATTCCCCTTTTCCAGGCACCACCCCTTTCCTCCCATGTTGTCCACAATTTGGTTGGGGGTAACTCACATTGCCATGGCTCTCTGGCTGTCACAATCAGCCAGGAGGAAAACAGCAGCAGCAGGGCACATTTCGGTTCTCACAGACCTATTCGCCTTGCAGCAAACCTCATGGTTAAGAGCACAGACTTGGGGGCGCCTGGGTGGCACAGCGGTTAAGCGTCTGCCTTCGGCTCAGGGCGTGATCCCGGCGAAATGGGATCGAGCCCCACGTCAGGCTCTTCTGCTATGAGCCTGCTTCTTTCTCTCCCACTCCCCCTGCTTGTGTTCCTTCTCTCGCTGGCTGTCTCTATCTCTGTCGAATAAATAAATAAAATATTTAAAAAAAAAAAAAAAGAGCACAGACTTGGGGGAGAGAGAGATGTGCCCAGATGCCAATTCTGGCTTTCCAGGTTACAAGCTTGGACAAGCCAGTTAACTGAGCCTCTTTCTCCCTGTCTTTAAATCTACTCAATCATATTGACCTCACTGAAGCTTTCAGAATTGAAAGTAGCTAACTTGCAAAGACCTAGTAGTTTGCCTTGCACACATCTCATACTCAGTAATTGTAACACTGCTGTCATTACTGAATTTATTATCTTTAATGGCATGCCCCAAGTCAGATCCCTGCACTCTGACGAGGGGAGGATCCTGCTTTCCTTGTACACAATTCCTGGGCCAATTTATAGCCTCAGATCCATTCTGCAGCATTCTTCTCTGTTCCGCTCTCCATCACTGCTGGGGGGTAAGGTGGGGGAGGGCAAAGAGCACCAGGGAACCCCTGCAGGCTGCCTTTCCCCAGGCTCTCAGACAGGTAACTTCTGGCTGGGTTCAGCTACTGGTGGTCTGGCCTGCCCCAGGGAAGGTCAGGGTATCTCTCCCCTACCTGTTCAGCCTCAGGTGGCATTTCTTGCAGATGCTGCATCTCCTCTGTGGCCCCTCCTCCTGCCTGACAATCTCCAACCTCCCTGGAGTGATACTGAACCCTAGGCTTTGGTAACATTGCTTCTTTTCTTTGCTCATATCACTTAGGGAGTGGCCGTGGGTTTCCTGCTCTTTCTCATCTTTGGGTTACCTCTATGTTTAGTCTCACCAATTCTCCACCCCTTTGTAATTATTTCCTGAATTCAATTCTCTCTGTGATAATATCTGAAGTGGTTTCCATATTCGTGGCTAGAACCTGACAGATATTCATGTCCTCTCATTAACATTCGCTCCCTTATTTGGGATTGCTCTGAATTTTCCATTCCTTCTTGACTGTACTTGGAGAAAAAACAAACAACAACAAAACCAACCTAACTCCCGTGGAAAGACCTCAGTGCATTTATTTTAGGCGTTCCCTTAGTCCTGCCCCAGCTAAAAATGATGAGCCTCCCCCTGGCCCCAACTGTGACCTAAACGAAGGCCAATCTTGGAACAAGTAGAGAAAACAACAAGTAGAGAGGCTGGCGGGAATGTTTGTACTCAATACTGGAACAATTTCTAGGTAGAGAAAGTATGACTTCTCAAAATGGAAAAGGCCTTCTTTGCATTTAAAGCTCCAGGTTCCTGATTTCAACTTACCACAGAGCTACAATAATCAAAACAGTGGTACTGACGTAAGGATAGACAGGTAGATCAATAGAATAGGATCAACAGCCAACAGCCTAGAAATAAGCCTTCACGTTTTTGCTCGGTTGATTTTCAACAAGCGTGCCAAGAACATTCAATCGGGGAAAAGGCTGTCTTTTCAAACAAAAGGTACTAGGAAAACTGAATACCCACATGCAAAAGAATGGAGTTGGGCTCTCCCCTCATACCATATGCAAAAATTAACTCAAAATGAGTCTGAGACCTGAATTTAAGAGCTGAAACTGTTGGGGCGCCTGGGTGGCACAGTCGTTAAGCATCTGCCTTCGGCTCAGGGCGTGATCCCAGCGTTCTGTGATCAAGCCCTGCATTGGGCTCCTCCGCTGGGAGCCTGCTTCTTCCTCTCCCACTCCCCCTGCTTGTGTTCCCTCTCTCTCTCTGGCTGTCTCTCTCTGTGTCAAATAAATAAATAAAATCTTTAAAAAAATTAAAAAAAAATAAGAGCTGAAACTGTAAAACTCTTAGAGGAAACATAGGAAAATCTTCAAGACTTTGGATTGGACAATGTTTTCTTAAATGTGACACCAAGGCACAGGCAACAACGACAAAATAGATAAACTGGACTTCGTTAAAATTAAAAACTTTTGTACATCAAATGACACTGTTATAAGAGTGAAAATATACCCCACAGAATGGAAGAAAATATTTGCAAACCATATATTTGTTAAGGGATTAATATCTAGAATATATAAAGAACTCCAACAATTCAACAAAAAGACAACTCAATTTAAAAATAGACAAAGGACATGAATAGACATTGTTCCAAAGAAGATATATAAATGGCAAATAAGCACAAGAAAAAATGTTCAATATCATTAGTCATTAGGAAAATGTAAATCAAAACCATGATGACTTACCACTTCACAACTGCTAAGATGGTTATAATCAAAGAAGGAAAATAAGTGTTGGTGAAGATGTGGGGAAATTAGAACTCTTGTACATTGCTAGTAAGAATGGAAAATGGTGTAATCACCATAAACGGGCTGGTATTTTCTCAAAAAGTTAAACATAAAATTACCACATGATCCAGCAATTCCTCTCCTAGGTATATACCAAAGGAACTGAAAAGAGACTCAAACAGATACTTGCATGCCATTGTTCACAGCCACATTATTTACAACAGCCAAAAGGTGGAAACAACCCATCTCCATCAACAGAAAAATGCATAAACAAAATGTGGTATATACATGCAATGGAATTATTATTCAGTGATAAAAAGAAACAAAATTTTGATACATGCCACAATATGGATGAACCTTGAAAACATTATGCTAAGTGAAAGAAGCCAGGCATAAAAGGACAAATAATGTATGATTCTACTTACATGAAATATGTAGAATAAGAAAATTCAGAGAAACAGAATGTAAATTAGAGGTTACCAAAGGGAGAATGGCAAGTTATTGCTTAAGATACAGGGTTTCTGTCCAGGGTGATCCAAAAGGTTTAGAAATAGATACGGTGATGCGTTGCACAACACTGTGAATGTAATTAAGGCCACTGAATAATACACTTAAAAATGGTCAAATTGGGCACCTGGGTGGCTCAGTTGACTAAGCATTCAACTCTTGATTTTGCCTCAGGTCATGATCTCAGGGTCGTTAGATCAAGCCCCGGGTCAGGAAGTCTGCTTGAGATCTCTCTCCCCCTCTCCTCCTGTCCCTCCCCACCCCAAATAAATAAATCTTTTTAAAAAATGGTCAAATGGCATATTTTATGTTATATATATTTTATCACAATTAAAAAATTAGGTCTATTAGGCTGGTGGACTGGATGGGAACTGAGATAGAAGTGATCTGTATGAATTTCATGGTCACCCATCCCTGTAACCCCTGTAGGAGTCTTATAGGGTCAGCTCTCCACTCTCCTTTCCCAGGTAGATTTCTTGAGTCAAGTTTAAAACTGTGGATCTTTGTACACAGAGAGGGGGTGCAGGATTTTGGGAAAGTTGTGATGTGTATGAAGAAGGAGTGAGGGCAGTCAACAGGATGGAAGCATGTTGCTTTGGGGAAATTGGGGGGATAAGGGCAAGATGTCTAAAGAGGTTAGTAGGCACCCTTTAAGAAAACCCATAATGAAAATGGATATTATGCTTCAAGGAGGGCCAGAGCAGGATTTCTATTTCTCTGAATGCAAAACTATGTAAGTTCAGAGCTACAAGGAATGTTTTATTTGTGCAATCTACGTGCACAACAGACAAATGGACATTTGTCCCCAGAAGGAGGCAGCCCAGCCCCACCCCCATCTGTAACATTTTTAACCAATGAACTCAGGGCTTCATATCTGTAAGCATTAGAGGCAAAACTGTGCTGCCAACAACAACAAAAATGTTCCTCCAGGAACATTCGTGAAGCAAACCTCACTCGTCAGACACCATTTTACTCTCAGAGGTACACTTTGGAATGTTAACATTCCAAGAATTCTAGCAGTTGCTTTCCAAATTTGCTCCAAACTCAGGTTTCTTCCCTGATGGGTCCTCCCACCCCCAAACACACATTAACTCTCAGTTCAGCCTTTGACTGTCCTTTCCCCAGATCTGTGACGTTCTCCCACCTGGAATGTCCTCACTGCTCAGCTAAATCCCACCCATCCCCAAAACCCCTTACTCTTGAAGCCATCTCCAGACTCCAAATCACAGTGATGTCTCCTCACCCTGATCTCCTCTAGTCATTATTTTCGCTACATTTTAGCCCTTAGCAATGTTATGTTCTCTCACTGGTACCAGGACAGCTTGTAATTCCTGTGGTGTCTAAATGGCGTGTCTCTTGATCAGATGTTGGCCCCCAAATGTGGGGCAACGATCAGGTGGAAGCTGGTGGCATCGGAGATGAAAGAATTCACCTGAGGCAGAGCAAAGGACATGAAGTTTACTGAATACACTGCAGAAAAGTGGAGGGCTGAATAGCAAAGGAGAGGCTGTCTGAAAAAAGGCAGCGGGTGGGAGCTGTTTTTAAAGGGGGAAGGTGAGGAGGGTGGCAATGTACAGAAGTCTCCCTTTTTGGGTAACTATGCCTGGTTGTAAGTAGCCCCTGGGTTAGTTAGGGCCTATGGATATTTGAAGATGGGTTGCCTGATGGGCTGGTCTGTATTCAGCCAGGTAGTCACTGTGGGCCCTTTCTACATTCCACTGCCCAAGCCTATTTGCCTAAAAGCGCCTCTACAAGCCCCTTGCAGATAAGGCCCACAGCATACATTTACAGCACTTCTGAAACAGACCATAGTCTGGCACCATGCCAGGCATGGAAGAGGTAGGTACTCAGTGAACTGGTTTCTTTGCTTTGAGTTGATCCATATGGTCTTCCCTTTTCTTCATCTCTATGCCCCTCCCACCACTACCAGCACATACATGTTTTCTCTCTCCCAGTTCCTCATTTTTAATGGTATACTACGAAGTCGTGTCACATACTGAAGGTTACTTTGTAAAGTGGCCAGTGGAAGGTGTTGTAAACTATGCCAGGAGAGTACCTGGAGCTTGCTTTCTGACAGCCAGTCCTTCACCCTCCTTGTTAGCAGAGCCCCAGTTTCATCTAGGTAGCAATGTGTTCACCCCAGGAGATGAGTGCAACTGGTCTAAACCAATTATAAGAGGCCTATTCAGCTTTCCCAGTGAAGCCAGTAGCATTCGGGTGACCAAGTTCTAGGTCAGGTGACTCAATAAGATATAAGTAGAAGTTAGCCGGAGGTTTCTGGGAAAGACTTTATTCTTGAAATAGCAGCCACAGAATGAAATGAAAAGCCAGTCACAAAATGAAAACGTTTTGCCTTCTTCTATCCCTTTCTGTTTGGAAAGATGTCATGTGAAGATTTTGGAGGCCCAGCAGCCATCTTGTAGCCAGGAGGGAAATGTAGTGCACAAACAGAAGACAGCAGAGGGCCTTCTGGAGCTTGGCAACTTACCTCGGAGACTTTTCTTTTCTAACTTTTTAATGTGAGAAAAATACATATCTAAATTAATTGCAAATGCCTGTAGTGTTACCTTCCCTCCCCTCTCGACGTTTAAGAGCAGCCCAGGTGGGCCAGGTTAATGACAACCAAGTGCTGTATGCAGCATTCCACTCTCCTTCTGTGCCCCTTCCCTCTTCCACCCTATAAAGCTGAAAGATAGAAACTTGGGACAGGACTGGACATGAATACAAACAGAGCCTATCTCTATGAGGTTCCTGACAGGCCAGCTATTTACAAGCTCAACGTGATTCTAAGAACTGATGAAGTCACTGGGAATATTTTGAGACCTCAGACTCAACAAACTTGAGTCTTTTTTTGGACTTATCAAACCTATTGCAAAAAGTACACTTGTGATAAGCACTATGAATTGAACCATCTGGCCATGTAAACTTACAGAATGGTATGGATGGAGGAGAAAGTGGAATGAGGGTCAAACAGGAGATTTTGGTCTTATTCCCATTTGATGTTCAACGTCTTCTTTTGCTTAATAAAATTATTAATTTAGGTTAATTAGGTCCTTTTTCTTACAGATTTCTTCTCCTCATTAGGGTGATGATCTCAAATTCTGAGGAGCCAAGAACTGTTTAGCCTCAAACAATTTTTCTTTAGAAACATAAAACTAAGGACCTCCTGACTTGGCACATCAAGAGTTATTTAACAGTAATTAAAAACCCCATAATTTTGATATCTTCTTTGACTTACCCATAAACAGCCCAGGCTGTACACTCTGATAGCTAATCTTTGATAGGTTTATTCCTCTGCCTACATGAGGGAAGTATTTTTCTTCTCCAAGTACTAATCAACTGGCAGCTAGTGAAAAACGGTGTCTGCAACTCCCACACAAGGCAAAGGGATTTTTTAGTACTTTACAAATCAAAGGCTTTTAAATCATGTTTAATAAAGGGAAATTTTAAGACTTTTATATGGAGCTTTTGTGTTTTTTTAAACATTCTTTTGGAATAAGATTCAAATCTTTGGCACACTAAGGAGGTACATGAAGTATAAACTGAAACCCCTTGCATTATTTGAGGAAACAAACACTTTTGCTTAACTATATGGCTATTCCAAAACCTGCTAAGGAGTTCTGGTGTGAAGGAGTAAAGACGGTTGCTTTTGAATAATTCACATAGCCAAGATCCCAATTAATAAGTGAGTAACAAAGATTCAGTTCAAGAAGGGCAAATACAAATATCTGAATACTACTTTGTTCAGAACCCTACATGTTAAAAAAAAAAAAGTACATTAAAATGACAAAATGAGATATGATTTTTCAGCTATCAAATTTTGGAAAATTATATATACATAAATATTTAAATAAATATATATTATATATTAATCAATGCCAGAAACAGGATAAACTGGTACATTTCTGGCAAGATATTTGGCCACTTCCACTAAGAACTTTTAACATATCCATACTTTTTTTGACCCAGAAATTCATTTCTAGGAATTTTCATGTAGTGGACATGGATTTAGTTGGGTGCTGTGCTCATAATGCCCCTCCTGGTGGCTACACGTGTGTGTGTGTGTATGTGTGTGACCCTTAGCTGCTGATTAATTTTGGGCCTGACTTCAGGTGGTCAGAACTCCTCCTAGGCTCCTTCCAACAATCCCATTTTTGCATAACTAGCCACAGTCGTGAATATACTTTAAAAATATACTCCTTGATCCAGTGTTTCTACTTTTAGGAACCCAGTCTATGAAATTAATCTGAAATTTGGACATGAAGAATACCAGGATCATTTATAATATAAAAAAGTAAAAAAATCTAAGTGTTCAAAGGTTGGCAAATAATTACTAAATTATAATTCAGCCATGCAAATTAAAAATTATGAAGCCATTTAAAACTATGTCTCCAAAGACATTTTAATGACATGAAGAAATGCTTATGATATAATGTCAAGTGAAAAATACAATTATATAAAATTATAACATGATGTCAGTCACTTATTATATATGCATATACTTTAAAATGAACAGACAGGTACCTGGGTGGCTCAGTCAGTTAGGTGTCTGCCTTCAGCTCAGGTCATGGTCCTAGGGTCCTGGGACAGAGCCCTTCATCAGGGTCCCTGCTCAGTGGGGAGCCTGCTTCCCCCTCTCCCACTCCCCCTGCTTGTGCTCTCTCTCTCTCTCTGTCAAATAAATAAATAAATCTTAAAAAAATTAAATGAACAGAGAGAATACGCAATGGGAAAAAGTTTCTTTAACAAATGGTGCTGGGAAAACTGGATAGCTACATGCAAAATAATGAAACAGAGCCACTTTATTACACAATACACAAAAATAAATTCAAAATGGTTTACGGACCGAAATGTACAACCTGAAAGCACAAAATCCTAGAAGAGAACACGGGCAGTAACCTCTCTGACATTGGGCATAGCAATTATTTTCTAGATATGCCTCCTGAGGCAAGGGAAACAAAGCAAAAATAAACTATTGGGACTACACCAAAATAAAAAGCTTCTGCACAGTGAAGAAAACAAGCAACAAAACTAAAAGACAATCTACTGAATGGGAGAAGATATTTGCAAATAACATATCTGATAAGGAGTAGTATCCAAAATCTATGAGGAACTTATACAACTCAATACCCCCCAAAACAAATAATCCAATTAAAAATGGGCAGAAGGCATGAACAGACATTTGTCCAAAGATGACATCCAGGTGGCCAACAGACACATGAAAAGATGCTCAACATCACTCATCATCAGGGAAATGCAAATCAAAACCACAATGAGGTATCACTTCACACACCTGTCAGAATGGCTAAAATCAACACAAGACACAACAGGTGTTGGTGAGGCTATGGAGAAAAAGGAACATTCCTGCACTATTGGTGGGAATGCAAACTGGTGTAGCCACTGTGGAAAACAATATGGAGGTTTCTCAAAAAGTTAAAAATAGATCTACCCTATGATCTAGCAATCACACTATTGGTATTTACCCAAAGAGTACAAAAACACTAATTCGAAGGGATACATGTAGCTCTATGCTTATTGCAGCATTATTTACAACAACTAAGTTATGGAAACAGCCCAAGAGTCCATCAATTGATGAATGGACATACACATACACACACATACAGGAATATTTTTCAGCCATAAAAAAAAAAAAAAAGAAATCTTGCCATTTGCAATGACATGGATGGAGCTAGAGAGTATAACACTAAGGAAAATAAGTCAGTCAGAGAAAGACAAATAACATGATTTCACTCATATGTGGAATTTAAGAAACAAATGAGCAAAGGGAAAAAGAGAGAGAGAAATTAAGACACAGACTCTTAATTATAGAAAACAAACTGATGATTACCAGAGGGGAGGTGGGTGGGGGGGGATGGGTGAAATAGGTGATGGGGATGAAGGAGGGCACTTGCGATGAGCACCGGGTGATGTACGGAACTGTTGAATCACTACATTGTACACCTGAAACTAATATAACTACTAACATCCAGTTAGTATGTTAACTAACTGGAATTAAAATAAAAACTTAAAACAAAAAAAGCTCCCCCAGGGGAAAAAAATGAACAGAGAGAAACACAATTAAACAGTTATTCACAGTTGTAAGATTTTGAGTGATTCTGATTTTCTTTTATCCTTTTACAATTTCCAAATTTTCAACAATGAACATCTATTACTTTTACAGTCAGAAAAAATATATCTTACTTTAAATAATTAGAATTAGGTAAACTCTTTGTTTGACTTGCTTTGGCCCGTAGTGAATGAAATGCAGTTCAATCAGGTTAGAGCAGTAAAATCCACCTAGCTTCACATTAAAGTCACTTGGCGCATTTTTATCTATTTATCTATTTACTGTTTTTACTTTGATGATGACTTTATTTTCTAAAGTCAAAGATGGGCTAAGTTCACCATGTGCTCACTAAAAGGCATTAGTGTTCCATCGGGTTCCTGACATCTTTATCCCATCTCCCTTCACAGCTGGGCCATGTGCCTGCCACCTGCAGGCTCAGTCCCACTGCTGTCATGGGGGCCAATCCTGGCTTTAGAAGCAAGGGCTGAACTAGGCTCCATATAACACTTAGGGTCTAAGCATTAAGCCTTGCTACTGTCAACTCCAGACATTATCCGGGTCCAGTAATTTCCTTTGCCCTGACTAACCAAACATCTGACTATCTTTCACTCCGGGCAAGGCAATAGGCACAATACCAGAGCTTTCCTAGAACTGGGGCTTGGCATGCCTCTTCCATTTCCTTTTCTCTTTCTCTACCACAAAGTTTAGGATCTGTGGATAACTTTTCCAGGTGTTGCTTACTTGTCGGATTACCTGTTAGGACATGGGGATCTTCAAAAATTACACCCCATGCCCAGATGATTCTAAATTAATTCAACAGTGGGGAGGAGAGGCCTGGAGTCAGCATTGTGAAAGCTCCCCAGGTGACTTTGATGTACAGCCAGGCTCTAGAACCACTGGTTTCTTTGGATTAAACCTGTATAGTTAAAGCCTGCTAAGTATGATGGATCAAATGAATGGTTAAAGCCGATGAAAATAAGTTCTCTCTCCATTCCTGGCATGTTCTCCCAGCCCTCATGCATCACCCTACACCTCTTCTATGACTTTAACTAGTTTCTCTACCCCTACAACTAGAACCATTTCTAGCTCCCCAGCTCTAGGCAGTATATCCATATAGCCTCTAGCCATCCACAAGCCTGTTCCATAAATCTCTCAACTCCTCATATCCCAGATTGGCCAGTCAGTCCTCTCTCTCTGGCCTCTCATCATGCTACGTCACATCAATGATGACACCGCCACCCCCATGCTACTCCCAAGTTTGACATCTCTGATTCATCTCTGACTCATTTTTCCCTTACATCAAATTCTACGGAATCAAGGGTCATAAATGTATTAGCTTTCAAAAGTCAGGCTGGAGAGGGAAATATAGCAACAGTCTGGGTGTGATACAAGAAAACAGAGAGTACATTCAACATCAAAATGCATTCAAAGCTCAATTTGTGAAACATTGCAGGTCAATGCCCCAGCTCGCAATCCTTATATGGAGTCTCCCTTCTCTGTATCTCTCTCCTGACTTTATCTTCTCTCCTTCCTTCTTTCTGCCACTGACATAGTCAGACCCTCATTGTTTCTTGCCTGAGCTACTAGGACAGCCTGACTGCCATGTGTTCTCCACAGTAGTGCCTGAGTCCTCACTAGGCACAGAACTACTCATCTGACCTTGGAGCCTGCCTGCCTGGGTTTGACTCCCACCTCCACCAGTCCAGTGTGATTCAGTGTGACCTTGGACAAGTGACCTAACCTCTCTCTGTTTCAGTTTCCTCATCTATAAAATGGGAATAATAATAATGGTACTCGCTTCATGAAGGTGTTGTAAAAATTACATTAATCAACATACATAAGCTTTTTAGACCAATTCCTGACACAAAATAAATACTTGTTATTATTATTTGTATGAATACTATTCTACTATTAAATGAAGTCTAGCTCCTTTAAGAAGCATTTTAGGCCCCTATACTCTGGACCTTCTACCTTCTAGCCTGATCCTTCACTACCTCACTCCCACACACCAGCATTTGCCACACTAGATTATTCATTCGTAATTTCCTGCCTCCTGGCCTTTGCTTACCCTTTGTTGCCTGGGATGCCCTTATCCTCACTGCTGGCTATGGAAATTCTGTGAATTCTTCAAGTCCAGCTCATAGGCAAACTTATTCTTGACCCCTTTGCTGATGCCCCATCTTGGAATTAGTTTCTCCCTCCTAGGCAATGTATTTGCCCTTCATTTTTTATATTTAACAATTGTGCCTTATATGACAGGAGGCATCTGCGGCCTCCTTCTTTCTCCTACCTCCTCTACAAGCCCCTATTGTCCATGAAACTGTAAGTTCCTAAAGGCCGGGTTCTTGTCTTGTTGATGTTTTAAACACATTTAGTATTTTAAATTTGTATTTTATTGGCCTTGCACCTAACAAAGTGCCTCGAGTAAAGGAAGTTTTGCTAAAGTTTTGTTAGAGAGAATTGTTAAATGTGTGTAGACATTCCCATGTCTATTCCAAGCTGAAACAGACACTCAGTAATTATCTGGTGACTATAAATAGGGTGTGAAATTGGACACTCAGGACAAAATAGTCTCTCTGAGATCCAATGGTCTGACCTGGGTGTCTACACTGATTAGACTAATGCTACAAATCTAAGGTATCCATTGCTCTGTGTATGTCTGTTCAGACCTTTTTGGTTACAAGTAATATCAAAACCTAATTCAAACCAACTTAAACAATAAGGAAATCTGGTACCACCTGATAACGATGTAGAAAGTTTCAGCAAGACTTGCTCCAGTAGCTCGACAATGTCACCAAATGCGCAGTTTCATTTGTCCTCCAATCTGTCTTCCACATGTTGTGTTGAACCCAAAGGTTGGCTTCCCTTATGGTCACAAGATGGCTACCAACAGCTACTGGGGAATATATGCTTCCTCACTCATGTCCACTGGCAGGTCCACCATGTCGCACAACTCTACAGTACACCATTCATGGAACTGAACTAATCATAATGCCAAAGATACCTACAAGGATCTGAGCACCCAATTCTGAAGGAAGTGGGGGGAAGGCTTCTACACCATCAAGCAATTCTCAGACACCATCTGGGTGCCCACAATTCAACTAAATTCTGACACTATCTACCTGAGACAGCATCAGATTCCACCAGTTAAGAGCCCAATCTCATAAGCCTGCTCCTCCCCCACCTCAGACACCAGTTGCAAGTCTAGGTTATCACCTGTTCTTCTGACCAGCCAACTACAGATCAGAGGTTCTAAAGACAATCTCCTTCCTTGGGTTTTTGGGGTTTTTTTGTTTTTTGCTAAAGTGGCTTACAGAACTCAAAGAAACATTTTACCTACTAGATTACCAGTTTGTTAAAATATATGTGTGTGTGTGTGTGTGTGTGTGTGTGTGTGTGTAAAACTCAGAAACAGTCAAATGAAAGAGATGCACAGGGAAACAAAGAGGGAAAGGGCAGCAAGTTTCCATGCCTTCTCTGAGAACGAGTGCCACTCTCCCTGCACCTCCACATGTCCACCAACCCAGAAACTCTCCAAACCCTGTCCTTCTGGGTTTTTGTGGAAGCTTCGTTAAGAGGAGAGGGCAGGGGGTGGGACTGAAAGTTCCAACCCTCTAATCACATGGTTGGTTCTCCTGGCAACCAGACCCAAACCTCAGGTGCTTTCCAAATGTCACTCATTTGTATAATAAAAGATCCCTTTCTTGCACTCATCTCTTAGGAAATTCCAACGGATTTAGAAGCTCTGTGTCAGGGGTGCCTGGGTGGCACAGTGGTTGGGCGTCTGCCTTCGGCTCAGGGCATGATCCTGGCGTTGTGGGGTTGAGCCCCACATCAGGCTCCTCTGCTATGAGCCTGCTTCTTTCTCTCCCACTCCCCCTGCTTGTGTTCCCTCTCTTGCTGGCTGTCTCTATCTCTGTCGAATAAATAAATAAAATCTTTAAAAAAAAAAAAAAAAAAGAAGCTCTGTGTCAGAAATGGGCATGAAGACCAAATATATAATTCTTATTATGAATCACAATACCACAGTGCCCCTGGATTTGTGCAATGCAGTGGCTCTGTCCACCAGAAAGAGGGAATCTCTCCAGATGGCTTCCATAGAAAAGAGAAGAAACTTCTTCACCAGTAGCCTTCAGGAAACATCTTGTTACATTTGTGGATCCCATTTTCTCTGCCAGTCAGAGCCACAGAACGGGACCATTTGTATTGATCATCTCCCTTTATGTTTGGGAGACCCTGGGTTACTGTCAAAAGAAAGATGACCAATGAGTCAGCTCGTAGAGATCAGAGAAGAGTGTTTGCTCCATCTAACCAATCATATAAACATACACACATATACACATACATACAGACAAACACATCCATGTGAATAGTTAATATATGCATATGTATATAATACAACTGTAATTTTCATTTGCTCAACAAACTATGTGCCCAAAACAATGAGCATCATTCAGTCTCTGCCTTCAGGGAGCGCAGAGTCCTTTCTCCTTCTTCATCTCCTTTATTACCAAGGCAAAGTAGCTGAATCCTTCCCTGATCCTTGATAAAATCTCTTCAGAATCTAAGATTCTAGTATGCACCTTTGTTTTATCTTTAAGGTGGCTCAGGGGATCACATTTATGCCATTAACATATGTTTAGAAGTTCAGGCACTATAAGAAAGTTATGACTGTGACCTAGTGGGCATCTCTCCAAGGCTGGCCATGCCAGCCATAGAGAAGGGACTGCTCAGACTGACCAGGGACCACCCTGGGCCCTCTGAACAGCTTTGGAAGACAGGCAGATTTCCATGACTAAATACTCCCAAAGCTATTCCAATCATTCAACCCATGTTTGCTACTCATCTAGGAAGATACACTTGGCCTTTTTTTTCCTTTTTTTTTTTTAGTGACTAATGTATTTATACTGGATCCCAGACATTTTGAGACAGAATTAAAACAATGATTTCTGACCTCCAACAAAGTCCAGATTTCCAGTTTTACTGGAGCTAAATCGTTCAGATGAAACTAAGGAGACAAGAAGTCGGGGCTCAGCTGTTTATTAGTTATTTTACTCTGAATAAGTCACTTCGCCTCTTTAGGCCTCAACTTCATTAATCAACAACCGGATGCAGAAAATATTTATTGAGTGCCTGTTATGGGCCGGGGTACGGGCCAGGTTACAGGCCAGGTTCTGTGCTAGATGCTCAGGATATAACATAAAGGCAATCTCCTCACCCGCAAAGTGAAAGGGAGGTCTAGCTAATGTTAACCTCCCTCCTGCTATAAAGATTGTGTGCCCTGGAGATGGAGACGCAGGTATATGTCCCCGAGCTCTGCAGCGTGACTCATCGATAATGGGTTGTGATGAATGGGGAGCCCATCCCTACTTGTCATAACCATCTCTCTCCTCTACCTCTTGGTGCTGGGACAGCACGATCAGGTTGTAAACTGCATTCTGCCACAGCCTGCAGAACTCTGACTTTTGGTAATTCATCATTTAGTTTATAGATTAGTAGGTTATAAATACCCTATCCAAAATAAGTCATATATTCTCCTTTCCTTAAAGTATATTCCCAGAAGAACAGGTGTGCTTTATCTCCTTTCATATAAACATCAGAGCCTGACCCTGTAAGTTCATTAAAAAAAAGAATCCATTGGTGGGTGGTAAAATTCCTTTTGGACTCTCTGGCTGTTCATAGAGTTGTTTTCCGAGTGATCAGTGATCATCTGGACAGCAAGGAGAAATTAATCACATTGGAAGTTTGTCTGCTGCTATAAACCAACTGAAGATAATGGTTGCTGTAGCTGTGAGGCACAGGGGAAGGAGAAATGGAATTGGAGCCAAAGAAGCTGGGTTTAAGTCTCAGTCAACCTACCAGCGAAATGTTGGGTAAGTCACTAACTTCTCTGAATCTCGATTTTCTTACCTTCAAAATGGGTATGCCTACTCCTCAGAGTTGTTATAGTGCTCACAAGAAATAATGTGTGCAAAGAGTACTCTACAGATGTTAATTATCATAGTATTTCAGGAGTTAAAGCACTTTCTCTTAGAATAAAGATGATAAAGATCCTCCAGAGGGCAACTAGTCATCAGGTGGCATCACGGAGTTTTAAATCTGCACGGGACCATGCAGCCCATCTACGCTATCTCACAGAAACCAAAGCCCAGAAAGGCTAACTCACCCAAGGGAACAGTATTAGACACCATCAGGGAAAAAAAAAAAAAAAAAAAAAAACACCTAAAAATGGTTTTTTAAAATAGGAGCTCATCATCTCACATAATAAGAAGTCAAGAGAATGGACTATTCCAGAAAGTTAACTCAGATCTTCCTCTCGTGTTGGCAAAATGGTTGCCATAGTCCTAAGTATCACAGCCTCACATGACAATACCCAAAGAGAGGAAGTGGTGGGGGGAGGGGGGCACATGTGCACACATGTTGGGAAAAGCAGAGGGAAAAAACTCCCCTTACTCATTTTCCTTTTCCTGCACACATAAATATTTTCCAGAGGCCCCCAGCAGACTTTCCCTCAGGTCCCATTAACCAGAACTGAGTTACATGCCCACCTTTAAGCCAATTACTGACCAAAAAAAGAAAGAGGATTACCACTGTATGGTTAGGTGATTCATGATTTTTGTCCTGGAACCATCTTCCCTAAGCATGTTGCTGACTCGTGTCTAATAATTCTTTTTATTACTAAAAAGAAAAAGTGAGCAGTAGTCATTGGGCAGGCAACCAACAGGTTCTGCCATCCTGTCAAAATAGTTCTGTTCTTCTCAGAATTTGATATTATTGGTGGCTCTTGTCACATAAAGAAATGACTCCAAGATATCCATGGTCTAGATCCTTCTATACAGACTCATTTCTTCAAGGTTCGTGATCTTTTGCAATATATATGAGTATTTCAGTCTATTCTTCATTCTGCAAATATAGCAAATGCTTGATTAAACTCCAATAAATTAACTCCTAAATAAGAATGTTAACTATGTTACCTATTCATGGATTCCCAAACATTCTTTCGAGATCCTAGTATGTACTAGGAACTATTCTTGGTGTGATTTATACATAGTACTGAGATAAATGTTCAACTATTTGGAAAAGCAAAGTAAGTAAATGCCTAATTTATTAAAGAGTTAGATATTTTGAAAACAATATTTACAGAAACTTGAGGTTAGTAAGACCTATCATAAAGGGATAAAATCATAAAGGAAAATTTCAAGTTGCTAAAAGTTTTAAAATTCCAACATACCTAAAATTAGTATGTTAAAAAGACAAAGAAGTAGAAAAAATATTTGTAATATCCTTAAGATGATTTTGTTCTTTAATACATAAAAAGCTTTTATAAATAAGAAAAAGAGACAAACTTAAAAAATGGCCAAAGAACATGAGCATATGTCATAAAGATAAGACACGGAATTGTCAATAAATAGATTTAATATGTTCAACCTTCCTAGTAAAGTGCATAAAGTTGTATGCTTAAGCAATGTATCACCATTTTAACTTATTAAATTGGCAAATAACATTAACAAGTGTTAGGGTAAGTGTGTGGGAAACAAGCATTCTCATAGATTGCTGGTGAGAGTATGAACTGGCTGAGATTTTGGGGAACGCAATTTGCTGATATGCAACAAAACTTTAGTAAGGGGCACACCTTTTGATCCAGTGATTCTCCTTCTAATGATTCATCCCCCTCAAATCATCAAGGGCATGTGCAAAGATGTTTTGACTCAATCTGCTAACTATCGTTGCTCATAATGGCACTGAAAACTCAGGCTGTAGATTCCAAGTACAGACACCAAACTTAACTATAAATTGAGTTGTACTTAGTTCTGGAGCCTATTAGAATTTTATGAATTGTGCAACATAAAGACTTAAAAAAAAAACCAAAGTATTTAAATTTTCAGGCCCTATTTAGTTTTCCTTTAGAGTGAAAGTCTCCTTGATAATCTCCATGATCCTTTAGTGAGAAAAAATTACTTCACCTTCAAATTTTTAAAAAATGTTGTTAAAGTGATATTTTTAAAGATATTTTAAATGGGATCATCTAGTGAAAATTGACCTTAAAAAGTGATACTAAAAATTTGTTAAATCAATGTACAGGTTCTACAGATTTAAAGAGAAACATAAAAAAGACTTTTAAACTAAAGCCATGAAAGAGTTTAAATGTGGGGAAAAGCAAACCTTGGATCAGATAGCTGTATGCAGCAGGCCTTTCTGTGCTTAGATTATTAAATTGTTTTATAGTTACTACTATTTAACACTTAGTTATTTAATATTTAGCATTTACATTTTGGAATTTTGGATTGCTTGTATTTAGAGTTGTGGTTTGTATATTACTTACGAATTGACTAGTTAATGAAGGTAATTTTTAGAAGAATTCAAATTTTTGTTAATTAGTTTGTAAGACTTCATCAGGGTATGTGATGAGTGCTCCAAAATAAGTAAACCTAAGAGTAGCTAACATTTAGTGAGTGCTTACTGTGTGCCTGTCATTGCTCTAAGCTCGTTGCATATATTAACTCATTAAATGTTCACAGCAGCCCTGTGAGGTGTTACCATTATTCTCCCCAAACTACAGATGAGGAAACAGAGGCACAGGAGGGTGAAGAGCTTCCTGACAGACACACTACCAGCTCATGGAAAAGCAGGGATTTACCTGCAGACATTCCTACTCCAGAGACCCAGCTCTAACATGAGGGCACAGCTGCCTCCACGACCCACATACCACTCGGCTGCAGAAGATGAAGATGACCCCGCAGGGCACAAACAGGAGGTGTCCACAGTGTTGCCCACCGGATTCGCCAGATGAATCATCCAGGGAAACTTGTGAAAAATACAGAGTCCAGAATCCGAATCTCCTGAGGTGCGAGCCATTTCACAGTGTTTACTACGTGCCAAGCACCGAGCGAACTGCTTTACACACCTTACCTCGTTTCACCCTCACACAAACTCCACGTATGTGATACTCTTTATACTCTTCCCCTTGTAGGCTTAAGGAAACAGAGGCTTAGAGAGACTGGGTAATGCATCCAAGGTCACACGGCCCTTGGGCAGTCGGATTAGCACTCCGTGATCCTCCAAACCTTGACCTCTCACCTCTGGGCACGCTGTGCAAGGGCAGGGCTCAGGGAGAAAGTGCCACTGGTTGGCTGCACCAAAACATGTTCCCAGCCTACCGGTAAATGAGGCAGGCTCTGGGGGAACGTAGTGCCCACCTCACAATAAGAGGAGGCTTGCCCAGGTTGACGGACCAGGGGATGGGTTCTGGACTAGAAGACAGGAAGACAGGGGGCAAAAATAAGTCAGGGCCCCATAAGCCGCATGGACATCAGCCCACAGAGGCGGGGGCTGAGGGCTGAAGAGCAGAGGAGGGTGTACATGGCTTGGACCAAGCCCCTGTCAGTGTAAAACCTGAAAATCTGGTACCTTCTCAGCCCCTCAGGACCTGATAAGAATATTAGATGCTTTAAGTTGCCCTGCTGCCCCCAAAACTTATGAAATTTAAAATAACAACAAAACTAAACAATAAATTAAAGGAAACTCAACAAAGTTCTGATTTTTTTTTTTCTCACCATCATGACTTTGATTCTGAAATACCAAATACCAATTTCTTTCAAGTGCTCTAACCATGGGCTTTGTCTGCACTGGGACACCAGCTTTTACTCTTTGCGAAGGTTCTATTCTGCTACATCTTTGCCAGCAATTAAGGTTTCCTTTATGGTAAATTACAGTAACCGCTTTTATGTGGGAAGGGGGAAATTTCCTGCTTCAATTGAGACTGAGGCGTCAATATGATAAATATCAGGATAACAAGGTAAATATGAGACAGATTCTTCCTCTCTCTCTCTCTCTCTCTCTCACACACACACACACACTCTCTCTCTCTCTCTCTCTCAATGTAACAGCTCTGAGAACCTGGAACGTAAAGCAGGAATCAGAATGGAGAGAAGAGAATATTTGCAGAAATCTTAGAAGAAAACTGTGCTCTGAGCACTCTCTCCCTCTACCTTCCCAAGGGGTTTGAGGAGTACACCATGAGGGTCTTTCCTGAATCCCCTTCAATGAGTCCAATGCATCCCAGAATTGGGAGGGTCTGCACTGCCAGGGACTGTGGGAGCCTGTGGAAGTCATGTGGGTAGCAGGTGGCCTCAGATGGAGGAGGCTGGAAGTGGATGGCCAGATGCCCTGCAATGATAGAGGCAGCACAAGGCCGAGTCAGACAGAGATGGGGCTGTGTCCCTCCAGGGAGCAGGGGGGAGATGCCCTCCCTGCAGGGATCCCTAGGGATCCCAAAGAGGCTCCCATGAGGGAAAGCCTTAGCCATCTGCCAGGTCCCAACAATCTGATTAGGAACTGCTCTGCCCCTTATCTCATCCCCCCACCCCACTCTATGCAGGGAAAAGAAAAAGTCATTGGTGAGTACGGAAGGAAGAGAACTGAGACCAGGAAAACTGCAGGACCACTGCAAGGTGTTGAGGGTGGAGGGGAGATCTGCTGCAAGGTCAAGTGCAGAATATTTATTATTACAGTGTAGGCTTTGTCTTCTGATTCAAGACTATGTGACTTAGGGGCGCCTGGGTGGCTCAGTCGTTAAGCATCTGCCTTCGGCTCAGGGCGTGATCCCAGTGTTCTGGGATTGAGCCCCACATCAGGCTCCTCCGCTGGAAACCTGCTTCTTCCTCTCCCACTCCCCCTGCTTGTGTTCCCTTTCTCGCTGGCTGTCTCTATCTCTGTCAAATAAAAAAATAAAATCTTTAAAAAAAAAAAAAAGACTATGTGACTAAAAGGAACTCAAGGCTGTCACTTTCCTGTGAAGGAGCACAGAAGTCACAGCCTGCCTGATTCTTCATCTGGATTAAGGGAACATGACCACCACCACCGCCAAATAAAGTTGAAAGGTACCAAGGGAGGCAAAAATAACGTTCTCCTGACTCTATCACAAGTTGTACCTGTTCAGTACACTGCTCTCATTAACATTTATCTGGCACCTACTTTTTGCCAAGCATTATGCTAGGGAAATCACTCACTATCTTACTTAAAGCTCAAAACAGTCCTTTTAGGAAGTGTAAACCTCATTTTTATGGACAACTGAGGCTCAGAGAGGGTAAGTGATTGACCAAGCTGAAATTTGAGCCCAGTGGTATGGTCTCTACTACAAATACTACAGTGTCCTGGGACAGGAGTGCCTGCAGCATCCTGGAGAAAGATTTCCTCCCTGGAGGCTTGGGGTGGTGGGCACATAGATGATTTGTTCTGTACGAAACCTGCAGAAACAAGGATAGCCCTCCACCTATGGAGACAGCAATGTATATGTTCCTGGGAGGTCATCTGATTTGAATTGCATTTAAGGCAGCAGCAGGGATAGACATACATGGAACCACTCACATGCTCCTCCATAACTCATGCTGGCAAGCTGGCATGGAGGCACATTCCCACCGCTGATGGTGGTGGATAAGGCACATTAATGGATACCAATCTTGGCGCCACTGGCACCATGCTGGAATGGACTGGACAAGCCACAAACATTCAGGATGGCAAAATATATACCAAGTACAGTGTCTCAATCAGCAGACAGACAAGGCAGAAAAGGTAGAATTTAGAATTTTACAGAAGATGCTGTCTGAAACTACCATGAAACGTATGCTGTGATGGAAGTAGGGTCTTTCAGTAATCACGGTCAGTATTTGAAACAGAAAAACCTCGTTTTCATCAATCTTTAACCTGATGTGTCAGGAAACTGGATAGGTGACTTTAAAAAAAAAAAAACTTTTCATAAAGTTCCAATAAATTAAGTTCAAACTAACTTGTAAATTTCCAGGCAATCCACATGTCACTCCCCACCCCCAATCCCCCAAACCCCTACTCCCTCCACCTCCCACCTCCGGAAACCACATAAACATATCAACAGAAGCAGGTTCCTCTCAAGGACAGGCTGCTGCATTCTTCAGATTACTAAATCCTCATGAAAAGCCACCATTGTCCTGGCAAGGCATTCAAGCCACCCAGACTGACCGAGTCTCCTACCGAATCGCCCATTTCAGGCCAGACGGGGGCTCCTAGCCAGCCTCAGAGAGGTAATTGCCCACCAGTGCATGGGGGCAGGGGTGGGGTAGGGGGAAGGTCACTAATTTATCTTAGTGGGGTGCTAACTTTGAAGCACACTGAAGGCTACTTAAATGTTAACATTCGAAGGGGAAAGCACAAACACCCAGCTTTCAAGCCATCAAATTTTTCTTTTAAGAGATAACCACTTCTGACTCAGAAGACAAATATTAAAAATAAAAATACCCAATCCAAACAAAAACCAGACCAGCTCTCCACCATCCATACGATCTTGGTGGTCTCCAGGTGAAAGAAAAGTAGTGTGTGTGTGTGTGTGTGTGTGTGTATGTGTGTGTGTAAGTACAGCCCAACACAGGTTTTCTTTTCTTTTTTTAAAAAAAAAAACAGTTTCTTTACCCCCACCTTTCAAAGGTTCGCTGAGTTATAGAAATTCATCTGACCAAAGTAAATCTCATTTTATAAGTGATGAAACACAGCTTATGAAAGATAAATAGAAAAAGATATTTCATTAGCATGAAGGGAGAAAAACCTCAGACAACAATCCTCTCACCTAACCTTGGATTCAGCAAGAGGAAAATTGTCTTAAAGAATTTAAACAATGAAGCTTAAGTCAAGACACTACTGCATGCTTTAGAAGTTACTTGTTCCTCCTTTCAGGTTCTTCTTCCCGCCAAAAAAAAAAAAAAAAAAAAAAGGCAGGAGAAGGTTACAAAGAATGAACAAAATTAATGTTCTTTATTTGCATTCAAAGCTAAAATTTAGTTGTGAAAGCCAGAGTATAAGCTGAAAACAGAAGCTCCCAAGGCTCAGATTTTGACTTTTTCCTCCTGCCAAGGTCTCTTCATTAGAAGCCGCTTCTATCTCTCATTAATTTGCCTCTGCTCTCAGTCGGTGACTCACCCACGGGAATGAGAGCGGCACCCAGCCAGCTCCTCCAGCAAAAATGCCTTTTCCGCCCCTGGAGGAACTCCTTTTGTCACAGTTGCAAAAAATCAGCTGCACCTTTCTGGCTCTTCCAGGACAGGACGTGGAGAAAAGAGAGTAGGACCAAACTGTCATTCTAACTCCTCTTCCACAATAAAATCTTCCTGAGAGAGATTTAGAATAGGAAAGGGTGGAGATGTGGAAAAAAAAAAATCGAGGCAAGCTTTCTATTATAAGTGGGTTCATGAGCCTGATTAAGCGTCTTCAGCTTTGTGCCTCTCTTAGCAATCACTGAAATACTAAAAAGGTGAAGGGAGGATCTGACACCATCTCAAAAGGGATTTGGAGGGTTAAAGGGTTCCTTAGTTTGTACACACACACACACACACACACACACACACACACACACACACGGATTATAGAATAGGCTGCACTCCAGCTACCGTAAGTGCAGAACTTCAGCACTGAAGAACCAAAGCAAAACATAAAGTCTGAGTTATTCTTTTTTTTTTTTCCTCTTAATTCCCATCCTTGTCCAGACAAAATTCTCCCTCTACTTCATGTCTTTGCATCCTGAGACCATCTGAGGAGGGGAAAAAAACCCACCAAACAAACAAAAACCAAGCAACCCTGGGTTTAATATAATTTTCAAATGTTGAACTCACAAAAAATGGTATCCGCCGTTGTTTAAAATCTGTGTGCTTGCCTTCTCCCTCCCCATCTCCAACCTGAAGCCTCTCTTTCTTGCTTTCCTTGTCCTTCTTTGCTATTGCAGCCAGGGGAGTGAACTTTGTATTGGAAATTTTAGGCCAGGTGTGAGGTATTTAGAATAACCTTGGCAGAGATACCAAAGATTAATTTAAGAAAAATATAAGTTGGCAGAAGACATTGCATAGAAGTTTCCCCAGGAACAGGATTAACAAAGAAAAATAAAAGAAAAAGACATTACATCTGGCATATTTCAAAGTCATGAGAAAACACATGGATTGTATAAAATAAGAGTAAGATCCAAGTTGGCTCAATTCATAAAGAATTAAGGAGGCAGCAATAAAAGTATGAGACAACATGAATACAGTAACAACCTTCCCTTTTTCCACACTCCCCCACCCCCAACACACACACACACACACACACACACACACAAACTCCATAAATACCTTCCACAAACTTTCTTTAAATATTTTTATTGGGATTTTCTCTTCACTCATCACTGACAGCCTCACAGTTCTTTTGACACCCACAATCCAGTGTTTGTGCGGGCCAACATGGCCCAATTCCACACTTGTTCTTTACATCACTCCAAACATCTTCACTACCAAGAGCTCCAACTGTGGAGC
Source organism: Ursus maritimus (assembly GCF_017311325.1). Lineage (NCBI taxonomy): Eukaryota > Metazoa > Chordata > Mammalia > Carnivora > Ursidae > Ursus > Ursus maritimus. The sequence goes on from NW_024423897.1 coordinate 34,318,211, forward strand.
TATCCTGACAGACCACCGTCTCTGTCTTCTCTCTCTGAGGCTAACCTTCCACACTGAGGCCACCCTACTAGTCTTTTCCTTTAGCCCCTCTGGTTTCATTTCTATCCCTATTTAGCCTGAACTTCAAGGCACTTCAACAGTGCTCTGTCTAGGTGATCTTATTCAAATTCCTGACTCTGGGAATTTCCCAGGCTCTCCGTTCTCCATTCTACTCCAAGAGCAACTGACACTCACTGTAAACACCAATGCAATACTTTTGAACTCCTGCAGCCACCCCCTCATGCCCAAGACCCTCTTCCTGCAGCATTTTCTAAGGGCGTTCAAAACCATAATCATATCCCTACCACATATCACAGTTCTCTTGCAACTATTATTGTTGCACCCACCTCTTTCTCTACTTATCATCAAACTAAGTGCCACATCCTGCTGATTTCATCACCACAATAATTTTTAAATAACTCTCTTCCTTTCAGTTTCAGTTGGTATTACCAATGCCCCAGTTCATTTCCACATCCCAGCAGTTTCAACAGACTCCATCCTGCCAATCCAATCCTGCCTCCTCTTTCCAATCATTCAAACCTGCAAATCATTTCAATCCTGTGAAGAAGCCTTCACTGGTCCCTTGTTGACTACTAAGTGAAATACACACCCCACAGCCGGGCACAAATCCGTCTACATACAACCAAAGCCCCAACCGCTTTTACAGTCTCATCCCTTGTTATTCCGGCATTCTCTGGCCACAATGGAAACAGACTTCATTTGCACACCTCTACACCCTTATTTGTCTTTCAGACTTCTGTCATTTTCTAGGCTCTTCTCAAATGCCTTCTCTTCCATGGAGCGTCACTGGCCAGGGACCTTTCTTTCCTTCAGGCTCCACTGTAGACTGTTGGGTCAACAAGAGTGAATTTATCTCACTCTGCCTTGGAGTTTACTTCTGTACTTGTCTATATTGGAAGCTTCCTTAGGAGCCTTATTTTTTAGCTTCGCATTTCCAGAAGGTTTGTAAAGTGCCTTCCATAATATAGTAACAGAATAAATATTTGTGCAAACCGGGGGGGGGGGGGGGGGGAGAATAAAACAACCAGCTGGATCTTGCATTTCAATTTTCCACTCTACTCTTAATTGGGTGGGGGGGAGGGTGGACGCAAGAGGGGTCCAGTAGGTCCTTTCACCTCTCTGGGTCTTATTCTCTTACTTGAAAAAGGAAAGCTTTTAACTTGAAGGTCTCCAAACAGTCAAGCACAAATGCAATATAATTTTTCTGCTAGCTGAATAAACTGGGAAAAATACTGACAAGCTTGGTTCACCACGTCCATAAGAAAAATCTCCCCAAACAGGTAGTTCCAGGAACTTCCAATCACAGCAATGTCACCATCAGGGCTGACCACATATAATCGTATTTAATGGGGAAAGGTCTGGGGAGTGAGGCTGTGATCCTTCTGACATCTCCTAACCCACCCACGCCCAACATTTTTATGTGCAGATATTTAAATTACATCTTATTTCCCCATGACTGAAAGTGAATTCCACAGAGTCTTCCTTTCAAAGTCTTATTGGGTCTGGTGAGAAATGATGACAGGATCAGGGTCTGCCATTATTTATTCTTTAATTTAATTTCCTGATTCAGTCTCACCTCTCCCTACTCACACAGTCTGAGGGTAAATGGTGACCCCTATTCTCAAAGTGGGGTTTGTTTTATTTATTTATTTTTTATTTATTACTTAGGTAGCTTCTACTGCAAAAGGCCATACTAAAGCTCTACCATTTCACTTACTAAAGGAAAACGTGTTTTTGTTTTATTCTTTTTGTAAACCATACATCAAATGACAGAGTAAAGGACATATTTGACTCCTGCTGATGATACTGAACATAACGAGTATGCTGAGTGTGTAGGATGAATAATATATATGAAATACTATTATTACATATATTATTACATGCATATTAATATGTCATATTAACACTACAACATTCGTCTAAAAAAATAGGAAGGAACTGGAAGAAGTAAGACTCCAGGAAAGTCACTTGAGCCCCACGGGCCTTGGTAACAAAACTTCCAGGCAGCACAGCAATACATTACTAACTGATATTTACAGAACACTTTATTCTTTGACACGGTCTCATTTAATCTGGGTGATAGCCTGACGAAAAAAGCAGAGTAGGTGTTATTATGCCCACTGAACAGAAGACAGGACTGATTCCCAACCTACTTTGTCAAATGGCACACTGGGGAGAGTTAGAACCACTAGCCAGAAGTCCTAGGTCCGGGGCGCCTGGGTGGCACAGCGGTTAAGCGTCTGCCTTCGGCTCAGGGTGTGATCCTGGCGTTGCAGGATCGAGTCCCACATCAGGCTCTTCTGCTATGAGCCTGCTTCTTCCTCTCCCACTCCCCCTGCTTGTGTTCCCTCTCTCGCTGGCTGTCTCTCTCTGTCAAATAAATAAATAAAATCTTTAAAAAAAAAAAAAAAAAAAAGAAGTCCTAGGTCCTTTTCCTGTCATCTTGCCACCATATTTGTGCTGCCCATGAAGGGCACCCGGAAAACACCCAAAGCCGCCTTTTCGAAATGAGAAAAAGAAGGCACAGGCTTTGCCAAGGCCCCCCACCTAGCTGGGCAGACAATGAGTGAGAACCAGGCCTGTGACTCCCCAGCCAAAAGACTCTCTGCTTACTGAAAAGGAATAAATTACATAAAAACTAAACGGTCCTGAGGAGGTATTTATCATGCAAGACCGAAGGCATTATACACTTGCAATAGTCCATGTAAATATTTAAACTGTGAGAAAATCATCATGATGGCTGAGCAGGCAACAATATTACTAGAACAATTAAGAAAATAATATTAGCCTAGGAGAATGGTGCTTACTGCTGCATTCCAGTCAAATTTACAATACAGGTAACTTGCCAAATTTAGTGATTTTATATGTTATATGTAATATACATAATGATATGTATTATATATTATCAAATTTAGGGGCCATATATATAATTATATAACATATAATACAATTATATACAATCAACTGATGTGTTTCTATGTAAACTTGGTGATACATAATTTATATCATTATATATATTATATATACATACATCCTGCTGGGCAGACAAAAATTAGGGAAAAAAAGAAAGTATGTCAGTTGAATGACTTCAAATGGCATTATACAACCCAATTTTTGGATTTTCTCCCGTTAGTCTTCTAGCACTCTTTTTCAACATTGGCAACATCAGTTTACCCTCTTGATCCCTCACACCCTGATTTCCTCTCATTCAGCGCTATGCGTCTCCCCCATATACTGCCTTCTCTTCTCCACCCCCAACACACACACACACACACACACACACCATATAACCCCACGCTTTGGCACCTTTGGTCTTCCTTTTTCTTCTGGGTAGAAGTCCCTTTCCACCTTTATTTACCTTTCTCACTTATCCTGTGAAATTCAAGCATTCTGAGAACTTTACCTAAACTCAATTAGAACAAAGCCTTTCCTGTGTGCTTTGGTAAGTATTCTGGGCATACCTCTATCTTATCCCTCACTATGTTTCATTCATGTCACCTGTTCACATCCTCTGTTCAATTAACCAGAATGCAGTTGGTTAAGAATCTTCACTAGTCCTCCATGACAAAGAGTTGGTGATTAATACAGGAACAAACACAGATGTCACTAGTGGTAGTAACTCACATAAGCAGCACCTCTTGTAGAAGATGACTTGGCTTAGCTGATTGACGTATTTAAAAACTCTATGCAGTAACTCTCGTCTTTGTCATTTTCCCATCTTAGTAAAATCCACCCCCATCTTTATTTTCTCTTACATATTTATCATAAATTATGCCACCCCTCTTCACTCCCAGCAGGACACTCTCAGTTTCATAATCTGATCATCTATGACAACAGTGAGACATTTTCCTTTAAAACCTGCAATCATTTAAGATGTCTTTATTAGTGATTTTGTGAATAAATCTGTTTTTGCTTATGAAATCGAAAGTCAAGTATTTGATTTGTCAGGCTTAATATTCTCCTTGAAAACACTTAATAAGCTGTGATGCACTTAATAAAAATTACATAAATAGATTCAGATTGTGCCTTCTTTGAGAGTTAATGCTTCCAACAAGTATTTTTTAAAAGAATAAAAGATATGGAAATTGTTAAATATTTGATAAACTTCAAAGATTACTTATTGTCTTCCTTCCTCCCTCTGTTCTGAATAAATTTTCCCAAACATATTAACACTGTGGGCATTTTTCAAATATTATTTTCACAATTTTTTTCTCTTTTCTCTTCTGCTCCGACGCCACTGGTACCAGCCCTGCCAAGCCTGCTAGGCTGTGTGCAGGAACCCTGCCCGTTTCCAGTGCCTAAAGGTGCGTCACCACCGCTGCATTCACTGCTGTCTGCTGAGCTTGGCTGCCTCTCCACCTCCCTATGCACTGCCCTACGAACCTTCTAGATCTGGCTCCCACCAAAGGGCACTGCCACCACTTCCACCGGGTACATTCACTTCTACCAAGGCCAGTATATGGAGGTTTTGGAGGTAGCAGTTTCTGCTGTGGTGAGGTGGGGAACACTGTACTCTCCATAAAATGTGGTTTTGCCCTAATGTCTCCCAGGATGTTCACTTCCAGTCTCCTCTGTCCCCAGAACTTAGATATGATTTCATGGAGGGACCGGCTAAGAGCTGCCACCCCCTTAAAGGACCAGGCTTCTTACTAGGGCACACCTGTTCTGCCTCACTCTCCCCTTAGCATAAATTCTTCCTACGAAAGTGTCTCTATCCTCCGTGCACATAGGCTGAGTACTGCTGGAGCCATATGAATCAGGAATCCACCTTAGGGTCAGGCTAGAACAAGAAATGCTACACACAATTTTGCCCAAAATTTTGTCCAGGTGCCAAATGAATGTGAACATTCAGTTAGGCATTACAGACATGGTCTTAAGTTTATCACATCACCAGCAGATTCTCAGAATCCATTTTTTGGCTTTTATTAATATCCTTTCCAAAAGCACAGTTTTCTATGAAATACAATTTTTTGAAAAACCTATAAAATTAGAATATTTTTAAAAAGCAGTTGAGCATGTGGTTCTGGAGGAAAAGCAGGAGAAGCTGGCATGGAAAATTTGAACATTCACAAGATTCAATCCAGATGATCTCAATCATTAAGGGAATTACTTAATGGCCATTCTCATGTACTTGTTTTGTCACTCTCTACCCAGCTTTGATGTGGATACACCAGCTTTGCTGTCTTTGATTATAAACGGGGACTACTGGAAAATTGGGAGTTTGGAAAAGAGAAACAATGGTGATTGAATGAATGTCAACAAAGACTATACAAGGAAACATTTAAGGAGATAAATGTCTATATTTATGTGAAATATATTTAGCGTAAACTCACATCTGAAATGTATACATGTACATGTATATAAAATAGCTACTGATAAACAAATATTTCACTTTTACATATGACATCTATTACGTTTTGTTCTGTGAAAGACTAGACGTTGAGGGGTAGAAAGGACTGGAACAAACCATTTAATCCGTTTGCCTCCATTTAGGCAGGTCCTCTGCACCGTGCATGAAATCTGAGATGACGCACTTAAGCAGTTCTCCAGCTTGGCAAATTGCTGGCATAACCACACAAACTATCAACTTCCTCTATGCTTATCCTTATCCATTAGCATCTCCTTGGTGTTCTGCAGGCAGGCATAATTGCAGCTAGATATATTTCATGCTTTTCAATCAATAACATTTAGTGCTATTGTACAGGTAAACTATCAGGCTTGATGCCGCCGGGAATTTAAAGAAACCTGTAATACCTTGATTTGTATTTCATTTACCTATCTATGTACACACACATGCATATATACGTGTGTGTGAGTATAAAGCACTTTCACACATGCTGTTTCATTTAATATTCACAGCAATCTCTTTCAAGGATGACTGAAGTAAAGCTCAAAGAACGTAAGTGACTCGGAACGTAAGTGACTCGCCCAACCACACACAGCAGCAAAACTGAGCTTGAATTGAGGTTTTGTGATACTTAAGTCCAAGTTTACTATATCACAACTTCCCCTAAATGTTACGATTTCTCATAACTTTGGTCCCCACCCCACAAGGAACTGACAATCTTGGGACAAGCTAAGATACATTCACAATGATTGAAGGATGATGTGATAAGTGATAAAGAATGATAGGAGTTCAGAATAGGGAGGGCTCAATCACTTCCAGATCAGTTGATTTGGAAAAGCTCATGGAGGAGGTAAAATTTGATTTGGATTTTGAAAAACTGGTAAAATGTTTAGAGATGAAGAAGGGAGAAAGGACATGTCATGAAGAGTTTTTAAAACTGGAAATAATAGGACAAGCTTAGTGACCGACCTTTACTGGAATTTAAGGCTTGTGAAGGGGTACAGTGGAAAATAAGCTTCACATTAGACACTGGGGTGGGATTATGCAGGTCCTCGGATACTGGGGAAAGTGTTAGGTACTCATGGAAGGTTTTAGAGCAAGACATCTCGGGAGCTGTATAAAACATGTATTAGAGGAAGAGGAAACTAGAGGAGGGAGACCATTTAAAGGTCTATAACAAAGTTCAAGTGAAAAAAGTGCAAACTTACTCTAAGGGAATGGCAGTGGAAAAAAAGAGGAGGAAGAGCCCAGTTGAAAGCATTCATTAACTAACTGAATAGAGAGGCCCAAGAAAGAAAACAAATGTGCCAGGCTTTTGTGTCTAGAAGAGTAAGAGCCAAGATAGAAGGAAGCACTGGTTTGGAACAAAACACAAGAGCTTGCTTTTGAGTATTTTAAGGTTGTAATAGGACTTGCATACAGTAAGACATCCAGCAGAGGAGAAATGTAACCAGGTCATAGAAGACAAGTCAGGGCACGAAATATAAATCTGAGTGACATCTGCCTACACATTACTAATGAGGCATGAGAATGAATTAGGAGGTTACAAAAGAGCATATTAAGAGATTACATGGGAGGAGAATGGAAGAGACTAGAAAGAGAAGAGTACAAAATGACCTTTGAAAATGTTTTAATTGGTATAGGCAAAAAAACCAGGAAGAAGACTGAGGGAAGGAAAGAAGGGAATTGGGGAGCAGGAAAATGACTTTTAAAGGAAACCAAGTGAGGAAAGAGAAGGTAAGACCTCCAGGGTTGCAGAAGCAGAATGAAGCCACAGGGTAACAATCTCCCTCCCCCAATATGTCTTGAAATCAACAAACTGATACAATAAAGTACAGGCCTCCAAAACGTTGCAGCAAAACCAAACCAGAGACGGGAATAGCCCTAGGCCATAAACTTCAAAAAGTATTGGCCAATGAATGAGACTGAAAGTTCTGTGGTGAAGTGACGCAGTTCATCATGGCAAGGCTCCTAATCCTATGTCCATGCCCTGGGGCCATATAGGCATACCAACTAAATCCATGAACATCCCACTAATATCCCAAAATTGGGAGAGAAGCTCACTGAGAAGCTAACTCTCCAAACAAGAAGTCACAGAAAATGTTGGAACATATTGGAAATGAACAATGAGTTATGGCATTGAAGGCTCCAAGATTAAAATGAAACTGCAGCATAGGCTCCAAGTTTGAGGATACACTCCCATTGGACTAGAACACTCCTTCATCTCAGTAAATAAAGCCCTTGCACATTTAATAAACATTTAACAACTTTAGAAATGACTTTTGAACCCTGATACTCTAACAAAGTCTACACAGTACATCGGCTAGGCTCTGTCCTGTCCTGCCATGCCTATAGAAAAAGTGGAAACAACATAGAAGACCCAGCCCTAAAACTGTGGTTTGTCAGGGAAACAAATGAGTGTCAAAAGGAAAGGGAGACAAGAAGACATCTATACTACATTAGGGCAAATAACAGGTCTGGACCAAGAGAACAGTTGAATAAGATGAAAATTATCAATCTGACAACCATCCATGTATACATAAACACACACATACACTTAAAATGCGAAAGATAAAGGAAACAATTTGTATACATAAACACACACACATTTAAAATGCAAAAGATAAAGGAAACAATTGTTGCAAAACAACTAAAAATCAGAAGGAAATTGTTCACAAGTGCTCTGAGGTACAGAAAACTTAAGAAGATAAATTCAATAAAGCAAGGGCTCCTAGTCAAGATGATTAAACAATAAAATGAAAAAAAAGGCTAAGTTACAGAATCAAGAAAACAAATCGAAGGTGAAAAGAGCATCATCTATGATTAAATTTGAGAATACAAGAAATAGACTAAATCTACCTAAAAATAGACTTCCCAGTATATATAGGAAAGTGAGTGCAAATTCAAAAATAAAATTAAAAAGTAGAGACAAATGCAATAAAAAAATAAGTTAACTGATGTAGAGAATAAAATTATTACAACATAAGAATAGCTGTTCCTGAAAGAATATTAAATATGGATACAAAAAGTATTAGATGATATACTACTAGAAAATTTTACTGGAATGAAAAAAATTCAGCCTGCAGATCACATCACCCTGTGTTAAAAAAAATTAACGGAGACCACTTATACTGCAAGATAGTTAATTTCTAGATAATTCTCAGATATCTAGGCTAAAAAAAACCCAAAACAAAACAAAAACCTAATCACCATGAGGGGACAACCACTAATTGACTTCAATCTTCTTCACAGCAACATTTGATGACAGAAGATAATGTAAAAACATCCACAAAGTTCTAATACAACCATGTGTCTCAAAAATATCAGAACCAAGCAAGGTATTGGGTAATAATAAACAGACATTTTCAAATGTGAAAGAATTTTTACAATAGCATTTTTATGAGTTTTTTTCTTATTTTGATTTTTCAGTGCTAAGAGATGATTGAGATTTAATTTATATAGAATAAAACTCATACATTTTAATGTACAGCTCAATGAATCTTGACCTGTGTAACCATCAACCTGATCAAAATTTAGAATATTTCAATCACCTCAGAAAGTTTCCTGGTATTTCTTTCCAGTAAATATCCCTGTATTTTTTTCTGATTTCTATCACTATAGATTAATTTTGCCTATTTTAAAAATTCATCTAAATGAAATAATACAGAATTACTATTTTATCTAACTCTAGCTCCAAATAGTGTTTTTGTATTTCATTAATGTGGTGGTGTATGTCAGTAGTGCTTTTTTATTTCTGAGTGTGTACTCCAGCTTTTCAGTTCTAATTGACCTTGGGTTGTTTCCAATTTGTAACTCTTATAAATAAAATTGATATGAACGTTCTTGAAAAAGTCCTTCTGTAGGAATAGATGCATACATTCCTTTCCTTTATTTTTATATAATATTTTTAGGAATGAAAATACTGGGTCATAGAATGGATGTATGTCTAACTTTGAGAGTGAGAAACAGTATTACAAAGCACTTTATTTTACACACCCACAAGAAATACATGAGAATTTCAACTGTTCCCCATCCATAATAACAGTCTTCTTATTTTTAATCATTTTGCCATCTCATCATGGTCTTGACTCTTGGTTTCACCTCAGGTCATGATCTCAGGGTCCTGAGATCAAGCCCCACCTTGGGCTCCACGCTCAGGGTGGAGTCCGCTTGAGATTCTCTCTTCCTCCCCCTCTACCCCTCCCACTTGTGTTCTCTCTCTCTCTCTAAAATAAATAAATAAATCTTTTTAAAAAAACAAATGTTTGGTAGTATTCACAAATCAAGCCCTTGGGTTTGGGATTTTCTTTGTGGGAAGATTTCTAATTATAGATTTTAATTCTTTAACAAATATAGGAATAGTCACATTTTCTATTTTTACTTTTGACAATTTCAGAAAGTTACTGTCTCAAAAAAAGCCCATTGTTCTAAGTTGTCAAATGTATCACCATAAAATTGTTTATAATATCCTCCCTTATGATTCTCCTAATGTCTATAGGTTCTGTGCAGGTATCACCTAATTTATGTTTCTTTCTTTTTTCTTGATCAGTCTTCCTGTGGGTTTATTAATCTTATTAATATGCTAAAAAAAACAACTTTGGTTTTTATTGGTTTTCTCTATTTTTGCCTATTTTCTATTCCATGAATTTTGCTCTTTTATTATTTCCTTCCTTCTACTGTTTTTGTTTTGCAAAAACAAACTGATTTCTTTTTAGAAAGGAATAAACAAAGGAAGGAAAGAAATGTATTCAATAGTCTTGAACCTTTATAGCTGTCAATAAAAAGCATGAGAGCTACAGTCATTAAAATTGGCAAATAAGAGCTCGTTCGTGACTTTCAAGCTGTTTCATTGTATAAAAGACCCAGAATCAGACATTTGAGCTCTGGTAATGGAATCTCTAATTGTCTTTTTGACCATCCAATACATGAACCCAATTTCCTCTATCTGAGAGTCCCCCCACCCCCCAAAACACACACACACACACACACACACACACACACAGTCACATAATACTTGAAGTGAGGTAAAACCTACCTTCCACTATACATGGAAAATTCCAGAAACTTACTTTCCCAAGAAACCCTATAGCTAGGGGCATAGGCCCATGACCTAGGTTCTGGTAGTCAGACCTACCTACCTCATATCAGGGGACCACAAGAAATCCTCCCGGGTGGTAGCAGGAGTTGCAGGAATATTAAATTCCTCGGACAGTGAGGAAAGTGGTGCTGATGAGGGCATGCAGTGTCCATCTGGCAGTGTTGGCAGTGTCAGCAGTAAAAGCTATAATAATGCCAGAAGTCTACTGACCCATCCATCCTCTTCTGGTTGGATAAGAGTCATTCCTAGCTATACTGCCCTAAATCTGTGTTTGTAGACTTGCTTGGCATTCTGTGAACAACCTAACAACATGACCAAATCATTCTCTACTGAAATCAGCCAGACTGAATTTCTGTTGCTCGCAACTAGGAGTCCTGGCTGTTAGAGGCTGAAGCCAAGCTCCACGTGTTTCAGATGGGTGACTCTGAATTGGTTGTGCAAGATTCTAGAACACCTCTCTCCTCAACCATTAAATGAAAGAAACCGTACCCACCCCAGCACAGTTACGATTTTTAATCAAGATAACATATACAAAGCACTTGATACATAGTACTGAATACAGTTAATTCTGTGAAAATAAAAATGTATAAGCCCCTGTAAAACTCTGGTTCGGTCTCATTTAAAATCATAATTGAATCCTGTATCATAGATCACAACGGTTAATACGAAATTTGGGGGTGGAGATAAGCAGTGTAGCCCTTACCTTCAAAATTTTAAGAATAAAGAAAGGCAAGCATAAGATGCTAACTCAAGAGGAAGCAGGGCTGAGATATTTTTGTCTTTTAAGGAGGCTGAAGATCTGAGCTTGTTTGTAAGATAACAAGGAGGAACTAATAAAGAAAGCAATTTGGACAGAAAAAGACTGTTGACAAAAGTTTTTTAAAGATATCAAGGTTCTGGATTAGAATCATCTTTGGTTGTAAAAATAAAGAAGATAGAGAATTTTACATACCAGTTACTATAAGACATGAAAAATAAGAAGTATTATCCAGGTGGGGGGAAGTTCCTGTTTAAGTTAAATCTATACATACTCTGTATCTTGTCATCATAAAATTGAATTGTTTATTGAAAAAGGCAAGAAGCTCTCCTGTGATTTTCTGCTTTTAACCACAAAAGTTTTATAGTTATCTCCTATGGAATGTAAACCTTGACTACAAAGCTATGATAACTCAAATCTTCCTTCACATAGTTGTACCGAAAATTATATTTGGACATTTAATGTTTACTACAAAAGCGATTTTTGCTAGAATATGTTTGTTGTAGTAAATGGAATTTTGCTCTCCTAAATTACAACATACACATCAATTTTGTGTTGATGGTGACCAACTCGATGAAGTCATTAGCTGCATTCTTTAACTCACTAGTATCTACATGGCAGATCCTCTTGTTTTTCTCCTCAAAAACTTGTTTTTAAAATTAAATTTGTGATTCTAATAGATTTGCTTCTAAACACAACATGAAGCTTCTTTCCCTATTTTCTTTTCTTCCTCCATTTCAGAGAGCAGTTTGGGTAGATCAATGGGGATGACAGCCAGACTGAAAGGGATTAGGAGAAAGCAGTGAGGAAATGGAGTCAGGCAATTAGACTCACTTTAAACTGTTGGAGGTAACTGATAGGGCAGAGAGATAAGATGCTAACTCAAGAGAGTAGAAGTTTAAGATAAAAACATTTTCTTAGATTGTGAAAGCCTGCATTTATTTGTAGGCAAGCAAGGAGCAGGAGCCCCTGAAGGAGTAACTGAAAACTCTAGAGAGGAAATAAGATTAATGAAACAAAATCTTGGAAAAATGAGGAAAATACAGGATCAAGGACACATAGTGCGAGACTAGTGTTTGAAAGAGGGAAGGATATTTCTTCCTCTGAGAAAACAAAGAGAAGGAGCAGATGATAGAAATTTTAGGATAGACACGAAAGCTCATGTTAAGATACATTTACTCTATTGAGATACAAAGGGCAGTGAAGTTAGTTTGAGGGCTAGAGGAAAATGAGACTTTGTGAAAATTTTTCAAAGGAGGATTCCATGGAGAAGGAATGAGTTGAATAAAATAATTACTGAGCAGCAGCAAAGACACAAATGAAATGCCAGTGGTAGCAATTAGCAAGTTCCTTAAAGTTTTGTAGCCACATGGGGGTGTAGAGAATCTCTAACAGCAGTTGAAATATTAGGAACACTGATCTTCTTGTGAAGCTATGCAGCATTTGAAAAGACCCAAGAATGAAACAGAGCCACAAAAATCAAGATAAGAGAGCTGGGAGGGACACCTAGGAGATAGTGGGGCCCATACGTCCACCTCCATGCAGACGGATGGTTGGACGACCTACTGGTAGTACTTGATAAGACAATGTCCCTTAAAAACTTGAAAATGAAGTGTTCCTAACATTTTAAATTTTGAAATCACAACACACAATAGATCAGAACATAAATAAGCACTGCCATTTTCATGATCAGAGTGGATCCCAGGCCCCCTAGTGTGATCTGATTAAATACATATTTAAGGAAAGTATCAACCAGCCTAAGAAACAAAAAGAGAGCACTGTCCAAGGGAAAAGGGTACCTAACATAACACACCTCCGAAAGCTCGATCACTGGGTAAGCTGCTCATGGGTTTCTAAATCTTCAAGTCTGAGGCTAGATGGAATTCACCAATGTAAGACCTTCACATCTTCATGGGTGCCAATAGGCTGGTCTTCCTCTGGGGAAAACTCAAGTCTACATAGCTTTTTCCAATTGGTATATAACAGATTGGAAAGGGTCTGGTGTGTTTTAGCCTTTCTTGCCATGTGGATATTTTTTGTAGGTCCTCCAGATGGCCCTGGATGGTAGAGTCCCTTACTACAAAGGGAAAATGCCCTGTGGTTGGCAGAGCAATTACACTGCCCAAATTAGATCAACAGCATTGTGTGTGGCCTTTGAAGAACTTGTAGTCAGCAGTTTTGTGTTCCTAACTCATCTCTCTTTTTTTCTTTTTTGGTAACTCCAGGCTGATGACTCTAGATTGGGCATCTCTATCTCCATAGGAGTCCAGTTAGCATTTTGCAAGTAGTATAGAAAAGAGGACCATTCCTTCAAAAAGCCCACATGAGCTGTGCTCCTTGAAAGGCCTTCCAACAACAAGATACAAATTTCTTTCCAAGATCTAGGAGGTCTTGTTTACTTAAAAAAAAAAAAAAGAAAGAAAGAAAGAAAAGAAAGAAAAGAAAAAAAAAAAAAGTTTGCCAGGTAGGTGGAATGTCTCGAGGAAGGGGTTCAGTTTTTAATCTTGAATACTGCTATCTTTGAAATCTTTAATATCATGAAAGCACGACAGCTTTCTCCAAGTCCTTTGCCCTGCTAAAAGATAAACAGTATGGTTTGCATTTTCCAAAAATGTGCATCCATCTGGATGTCCTCTCATTTTTCTCCACCTCCAACTTTCACACTGGAGTTTTTATGTGGTTGTTGGGTCAGGTATGGGAGGGAAGGAGATGGAGGGCCAATATTTTTTAAGATGAAAACTATGATTGATCTATCTGAGGTTTTCCTCCAGCTATGTAACAAGAAAAGGAATAAATGAGTACACTAATGGAAATATTTGGGTTGTAGGTGGCCAAAGACAAGGTTGGCTGGGACGACCCAAGCAAGGAGTAGGAATTAGACAGGAGTATATGAGGCACATCAGGAGCTATGATGCATGAAAAGGTGGAGATCGAGAGACCCAGTGTTTTCAAGAAAGAGTCAATAGAAATTAGACTTCAGGGAAACAAGAAGAATGCCTGAACCAAAGGACATGACCACTTGAGAGGATATGGAATAGTGAGAGAGCCAGACAGAATGCCAGGCCAGAAATGTCCCTGGGCTTATCTTTGAAGAAATGGTAAAACTAATAATAAACATGGGATCCAGTGCAAAGTCTGAAGGGGCTCTCCTGTGTAAAGTAAACCTGTTTTTCTTAAGATCTATGTGATCAAAGATATCGTAATAACAAAATAACTCTTTGATAAAATTAAACATAGTAAAATATGGCATTTTATGAATCAAGACAATAAGAATGAATTTTAAATTTTAAAACAAATTTAGAAAGGTTTTTGTTATCACTGTAGATTGGACCCAGGGACAACAGCAGGGCAGGAGTATTGGGTAGGGTTTGTGGTAGATGACAGAGTTTCTGTTTTCTCCCTCTACCCTGCTGTTTCTGAATCTTTAGAAAATCTTTGGGATCTTTCTGACTTCCCCATAAAAACTCATACCCTAACCCCAGTAATGCTGTTATCCAGGAGACAGGATCCTTGCAAGAAGTGCTCCAGCCCATGCCAGTTTAGGAGCCAGACAACTCCAGCATTTACCAACAAAACATCTTGTCAACGACCATATTAGATACTCACTTTGGCCTCTCAAGTCCAGAGTTCTATTAATCTTAATAACACTCAGTGTTCCATGAGTGCCGCATAATGGTTACAAACTAGACTGCCTATAATTGGACTCTGGTTCCTGCACTGAGTCACTCCAAATAACTGACACACAATAGCTTAAATGGTACAGAAGTCAGAAGGTGAGGGAATTCCAGGATTGTTTCTGCAACTGAATGATATGGTTAGGAACCTAGGCTCTTTTCAGCCTTCCATTCTTTCCAAAGTGTTAGATTGCAGTTCTTAGGCTTGTTGCCTAGTGGTCACAAGATGGCTGCTATTGTTCGAGTGTCTGTTTTTAATGACAGTGTCCAAAGCAGACAGAAGGAGAAGAGAAGGCCTCTGTGTCACGGACAGCTTCTTTCTACTCAGGAGGGGAAACATTTCTCAAAACTATTTCCCTTCTCAAACCCCCTTCTACAAAGTTAACTTCCCTAAACATCTGCCAGAACTGGATCACCCTAACTGCAAAAAGGTTTGAAAAGTGAACATACACCTTTTTTTTTTTAATTAACATGTATTATTTGACACCATTTAAGCCTCTGCGGTGGGAAGCAGATTTTTCCTTCAAAGAGAAGAAGTGACTGTGGATAGGCAACTATTATCTGTTATCTATTGCTACGACAATGCTGCATAACAAAACACCCTAAAACTCAGTGGCCCAATACAACAATTTACTATTTTTCATTAATCTGCGGGTTGGCTGGACAATTTTGCTGATCTGAGTCAGGGCTGACCAGTCTTGGTTGGGCTTGCTCATGCATCTACAGTCAGGTCAGTGGGTTAGCTAGGGGCTGGTTGGTCTAGAACAGCCTCACCTAGGATGACTTCTCAGCTCCATTACTAGCCCAGGCTTCTTCCCAAGGTGGAAGCAGGGGTTCAAAAGAGAAAACAGAAGCATGCAAGTCCTCTTGAGAACGAGATACCATGTGTAGTCACTTCTACCATATCTACCGGCCAAAGAGAGTCATTAGGCTGGTCCCAATCCAAAGGGAAGAGTAACAGACTTTGCCCCTCTCTATAGGAAAAGCAATGGTCACATTACAAGGGATGTGGATAAAAGTGAGGAGGAACTGGGGCCATTTCTGTAGTCAATCTATCACAGCAATCAATAGAACTTACTTGTAGGCACTTAGCAGATGTATGACAACAGACAAGTTATTTAACCTCTGAGCCTTGATTTCCCCATTTACAAAATGGGGATGATAATAAAGAAGTTTGTTATGAGGATTATATATGTATCAGTCTATGTCAAAGAGGTTACAAGAATGTCTTCATTTGGTAAGTTACCAGGTACTAACCAGTGTTAGTCCTCATGATTACTGCCTAACAATTGATCATAGCAGCCCTCGTCTTAACTATTTTACGGACAGATTTGTAACTCACTAGGAATTCTGATGCTCAGGACAGAGAATGTGAATGTCACCTTCATGTTTCCTCAAATTCACTTTCAATTCGTGCTACTCCTCGCAGATTGGTCTTAGTGACACTGTTGTGCTATGCTCTAATTTAACTAATTCTTCTTGCTAACTAGGATCTAACTTAGTTGTTCCTATTCACTGAAAAAAGACTCCTATACTGTCAAAATATGAATACCACTAATATTTAAATTATAAACTCTATTTTGAAGTAATTCTTTCACATGTTTTATACCCTGTAAATTTGGAGGTACCCAGGGGTAAGGCCTAGTTAAGTCTGGCCCAAGTTGCTACACTGCCTCCAGGGTGTGCTAAATGGAGGAGGTAGGGAGAAAAGCGAGAAGAACATGTGCTGGGGGCACAGCTCTGCCTGTAGGGCCTCTCCCCTAGGGTAGGGGCTCTAAGCAGAGGGCTGGGTTGAGCCTAGGCCAGTGTGGCTATCTCTGCTCCTCTAGGGCCAGAGGAATGAGGAAGCAGATTAATCCAGCATCCAAGTGTGAGACAAACTCATTTGACCTTGACCAATGGTAAGAGTACATTGCCTTTGCAGTTTACAGAACTCAGTACTCACAAATACATACTCACATACATATACACAGAATTAGCCGTACAACACACAACTATATATACATATATGAAACTGAAACAAAACGTTTCTGAAACAATACTTACTTTTTATATATGTAATGTCCTCTGGTATTTCTTCTTCTATTGCATTCTTTTTTATTTGTATTTTCATTGTTTTGAAATATTGCTCAGGACCAATTAAATTGGTTGGAAAATATTATTTGAACAACTATTTTGAAAACCACTGATTTATGTGGCATGGTGTAAGAAGCACTGAGCAAGACCTCTTTTCCAGAAGTTTTCTCTATTTAAAGACTTACCGAGGGGGCAGCGTCGGAAGCTTCTGTGGCTGAAGCAGTATTACACAGTGGTTACGAGCAAGGAATCTGTAGGGGAAATGCCTGGTCTCAAAATCTGGCTTGGCCACTTAACAATGTGACCCCAGCAGAGTTATTTAATCCCTGTAGCTTTGGTTTTCCTCCTAAAAACAACAGGGATGACATTACCCCTACATCACTCTTGTGCAGATGAAATGAAGTCACTTGTTATAGCAACTTACACAAAGTAAATTAGATAAATGATATCTACTCCTATTCCCTCAGAAGGTGGTGGTGTCAATCTTTAACCCTTCTGGTGAAGCTCCTCGGTCCACTTTTCTTCTAGTGAAGAACTAGCTGGCAGGGCTGTACAGAAAGGTTAGCACATCAGGGAAGCCCTAGGTGGGACCAGCAGGGGAGGGACACTGAGGAAGGGGTGGAGGCGGTGGGAGAGGAAAATTTCTACCAGCCAGGAGAGGTACTGAGGAAAGAAGTGGGCAGACACTGGCAGCTCTTATACGGATGTGCCTAGGTCTTTGATCTTGTGGGGGACTGAAAACGTTCCCTGTAGGTCTCCATGCAGTAGATGTGCAAGTGCGGCTCTATAGTATATGTGACTGAACTTTGACCAAACACATGAGAACCCAGGCTGACGTTTGTGCAAATGAGAAAGAGCGACTTTTCTGGGAAATGCCACCCTGCCCAGCACACTCAGCCTAATGAGCAAATTGGGGGTGAGGTCTTGGCCCCCTCTACCAGCTGCCCTTGTACAGTGCACAGACTGTTCAACCTCCTCAGTGGTCCTGCTGGAACTCTACTAATTCCAAGTTATCCTTGTTCAGGATGCCTCTTCCAGGACTGCCTTCAAACTCTGGAGAACATTCCTTTACTATTCCCAATACTACCAAATCTTCAACTATTCAAGCTAAATGTAATTTGGGAAATAGATTTGATCCCAGAGGTGGCAGTAAATGTGCCATTCAGATCTGCTGCTGCTGGGAGCATAACTGCCTGATGGTCCCAGCTGCTGGCCCTTGAGATCTACCATGCTTCCACCTTGCAACTTCCAGACAAAGACTAAGCATGGTGGGAAATAAAGGCCGGCCTGTTCCAGAAAGACATGACACTCAAGGCTTCTCCTTCAGTATGGCTGAACATTTCTTAGAACTTGGCCACAGTCTCATATTCTTCCCACCCAGGCCTTCTTCCTTCCCTCTCTCCTTCACAGATGACACACCTGCAATGCAGTCTGAAGGTTCTTCCTGCCTTTCCTGCATCCTCCTTTTCCTTACAAACCTAATACCTTCTTAGCATCTGATTCTCAGAAGATCCAGACCATAATCCGTGAAAGAGAGGGGGTGGTCAACCAGTTTAATACATATTTAGGGCAAAAGCTAGAAGAGGCTATAAAATAAAATGAATTTTCTTGTGAAACTGATAAAAAGGGCTCACTGAATCTGGTTAACTATTGAATGAGTAAAAGGTTCTGAAATAAAATAATGCCATCCTCTATAGTTTAGCCTAAATCTGTACTTGTTCAGGGACATAGGGTAGATCTCCAAGTTATTCTTAGGAATGCCCAAAGAGATGACTCACATGTGCCTGTCTTGTTCTCATTCTGCTCTGGCTCCCACTTCTTCACACCTGCTGCAAAGCCACTGGGAAAAGTCACATGACTGTCAGTGCCCATCCTGAGAACACCAAGACCCAACTGTGCCCTACATGCTCCAAATCTTCCATTCCTCTTGAACTTGAACAGGAATGAGCCATATAAAGAGACCAGGGAAGGGTGGTTTCCTCTCCAACTCCATGCCAGAGTTTTTACTTGACATACCTGTACACATCTCTTCTGGCTAAAGAAGGGAAGTTTCAACTGATTCTCCTACTCATTCCTTTTACTCATGAGGAGCTCAAAATCAGCCCAGCTAAAATCCTCTATTTCTATCCCTATCCAGACTCCTTTAGCCCTTTCTAGGTAACAAACATCAAAACTAAAGATGTGATGAGAATGAAATGATGTATTAACCGTATTTTCTGATTTTCTATATTCCTGATGTTCGGGCGTCTGGAATCATAGGACTCTTGCCTACTATACTCGAGAAACTGCCCCTCCCAGAGCTTGAGAATTCCCAAAGATAGCAAATAACTCCCCTGAGAACGTGTCTTTCACCCAGTATCTCCAAATATTGGTCTCTAAAATGAAGACAATTGGGATAGTATTAAATCAGTTGGGAAGGTGTACATAAGATATTCTGTAAACAAAAGAGGGCTATTCTAATGCAACAAACCAACCAATCCAGAGCCCATACCTACCAGCTAACTCCTTTACTGAGCTCTTGCAGGTTGAGCCACTATCCCCCTGCCCTAATCACTCTAGGGCCTGCTACCTGGCAACTAGGGACAATCCCTACATGCCAGAGCCTGCTGAAATTCTTCAAACTAGCCAATCTTAAACCCGCCTAGCCTGCTTACCCAGCCTTGACCGTTCCTTTCCACAAAAAAACACACTTTAATAAAGGCTCTTGACAATGCTTTACCTTCATCCTTCTGTCTTCTGAATGACCCTGGCTGGTATTTCCCTATGTGGTCCCACAAGGCATGCCATGCGCCCTCCTCTTGGAACTGTCAGTGACAAACTATTTTTCCAGCAGCTATCATCTCCTGAACTGTTGGCCTCACCATACCTGATTAATAATAAAACCTACGTTTTTTTAAAAAGGGTGGGGGGATATTGGGGAAGTTTTAATATGAGGGCCTCTATACTAGTAATAGTCAACCTCCACTTTTTTGTTATATTTGAATAGCCCTCTTTTGTTTACAAAAGGTCTCTTGTACACCTTCCTGTCTTAATTCTATCAGCAACTGTCTTCATTTTAGAGATAAAATTTGGAGATATTTGACCAATGGCAACATTACTGAAAGAAATGTATACTTTCTTTTTTTTTTTAGATTTCTTTTCTTCCATTACTTTTTTTATTATAATTTTTATTTTGTTATATTAGTCACCATACAGTACATCCCCAGTTTTTGATGCAATGTTCCATGATTCATTATAGAAATGTATACTTTCAATGAGGCTGTGTGTGAGGTACTAGGACAGAATGCAGAGCACAGGCTGTGGTGTTGGTTTTTAAAAAGTTTCAAAACTTATACCCTCACAGCCTCTAATACTTGCTGAGCACATCCTATGTGCCAGGCACTAATATAGGTTATTTTCATATATTAACTCATTTACTCCTCATGTCAATGCCAAGGATTGATACTCAAAGTGCCTACTATTATTTTCCCTCTTTTATAGACAATCTGCAATTAACAGGTTGACAATTTATTTCTGTCATACAATATTAAAGCTGCAAATAACTTTAGAGGTCAACCCTCCCCATTTTACAGATGAGCTAAATATGTTTGTGTTCTACTCCACTTGGTGGTTTTGTTATTTTTGAGCAATTCCCCAAATAAGGCACATGTACCATGATTTTGCTAATAGTGAGTTCCGATTCCTGAGACCTCTAGCAGCTATGACATATAGGGGAAGTGACACCTACTATAATAATCTCAAACCCTATAATCCATCACACATATTCTGAAAGCACTAAAGGGAAACATGTTAAAATAACCAAACACACCTAGTATATATCACAAGGCTTGCCTAAATATTTCCCATTTATACTATTTTGAGAATTGGCTTCTAGCCCAGTTCCGACAACAGTGTTCAAGATTAAGTGGAAGGCCATCTGAGCATGGTAATTGAAAATACAATTTTTCCCCCAAAGGGCTATTAGTTATGAGTTTACTTTCTTGTGTGTGTGAGATCCCCTTTTGGGCATTTATGAAATATGGATTCCACAACTGTCTCACTTACTGGAAAATAATATGTGTCCTATTAGGTTTCTAGAAGACAATGACATGTCAACGTCAATCAGCTTTCCTTCAGAAGATTCTGCAGAAGTTAGGCCCAGGAGCCCCTCCTTAAGCTACCTCCCATAGCAACTGCCTCACTCTTGGCAAAGGCACACTTTGCTCTACTCAAATCTGGTGATGTCAGTCACATTAATAAGCTAAAGGTCCTAGACAACAGCAGTCACAACAGAGCCAACTCAAAGCCAGCTTGAGGGGCAGCAGGGGCTCAGTTTCTGGACACAATCCCACCGTGTTTTTAGATTAAAGCCCTTGGCAGCATAGCTCCATCTTTGGGCATAGCCCATCTTGGGATCAAATCCATTGGCCAATGACAACCTGATGCATTCATTTCGCTGGGATGTCTTGAGTAAGACAGCAATCAAATTTCAATGACTTGGATGAGCCCTGTCTTTCCTCCTAACCCTCCACGGTTCTGTACCATGTCTAAAACTTAAAGGAAAGGAGAATACTTTGGATATGATATTTTCCAAGATTGAACAGCTGGCTTAGATCTATTACATTGTAGCTTTACATTAATATCCTCTATACTTCCCCTGTAAATCCAGGAAAGCAACAATGTACCAAATAACTGGAAAGAAGGTTTTTAAGTACTTTTAAACTGTGCCCAAAGATTTCTAATTCTAATTTGAGAAAGGAAAAGATCTTGGTCAAAAGTCACCGAGTGTGCATGCCAAGTAAATTCATTAGATTCTTTGGCATAATATTTGTGCTTTGAATTCTCCCAATTAGAATTACTTACTCTACGACATCAAATAAAGTTGTTGATTTCAATCTTTAGCCATTCTATAACCTCACCAGAAGCACTGTATCATTTATTGTCATAATTCAGCATGCTTTTGTGCCTATGGGGTAAGTAACTAATCCAGCTAGTTGTTCCTCTAGGTGTTCACTTCATTACTTTATCTGTTTATTGGTTAGGCCAGAAACATTATAATATGTCTGTGGTCAGCCCTCTACCTCCAGCCCAAATTTTGATCTGAATCCATAAATTTAGGGGCTTGAAAATGAGGAAAATTCCAAGTAGGCCCAGAAAATATCATTTATTAAGTTCCTCAAAGGCTGTGTGTATCTAAAGGAGATCATCACAAAAACTTCTTTGCAGAAAACTGCTTGGCAGAATGGATCAATCAGCATGTCAACAATTCTTTGCTGAAGCCCAACTGCATTCGCGGCACTAAGGTTCACACTGAGAACAACACTGGAAAACAGGGAGTCAGTCATTCTTCATTGTGAACTTTTTTCCATTTTGCTTTGCTTTGTTTTTTAAATTACACAGACATGGCCAGAATTTGAATCTGCTTTGCCTGGCTCAAACCATGAATACTAACTGTCTTAACTGGGAAGAGATGCCAGATCCCAGATCTTTGCTGTCTATCTGCTTCTACTCCAAGAAAAGGCTGTGCTTCCTTACAGTGAGTGGCCCAACACAATTTGGCAATGACTTTCCTGCATTTTTTTGGCACGGAATATGGAAAATAATATATATGGAAAATGTGTGTGTGTGTGTGTGTGTGTGTGTGTGTGTGTATGGAGTGTGTGTGTCTATAATGGGTTTTTTCTCAAGTGACCTTTCTATCTTTGAGCTTTCAGGATAAAGGAGTACTAACCATTCCAGCTCTATTGATTCGCCAGGTTCTAGGATTCCTCTACAAATTGGGGCTTCAAGGTCTATCTCCAACAAACTTTTTGTTGTTGTTGTTATTCTGCCAATGAGGTTCAAAGCAATAAAACTGAATAGGAACATATCCTTGAAAGAGGAATTTGCTCCTTTACTCTTAATTCTGTAATTATTGACAATAAGGGTGCGGTGAATGGACATTAAAGAAAGTTTGGCCTAAAAATGAGAAGACAGAGAGAAATAGAATACTGATCTGGAAGTGGATTTAGATGAGGATTAGCAGCTGCCCTGTCTCCTTTGATAAAAGGGCTTAACTAACAGCAAGAGGAATTGAGGATGTATCTTAGGAAAAACTTCCTGACCCTCATAAGTCCTGGCAATGTCTTACCAAAAAGGATTACCCAGTGTACCTCTAGATCTTTTTTTAATGTGATGCTGTTTTTTGTAAATTTGGTGTTTTGTTGTTATTCATTCTAAGTTTTAGACTTTTATATTTTTTCTTCATTACTGAAGCAATGCATGTTTACTGTAGAAAAAAAGTGGAAAATACTGATAAGCCATGAGAAAAAATTATCTGTAATTTCACCACTCAGAGATAAACACTGTTATCATTCTGGGACATGTCTTTTTGGACATTTTTCTCGGGAGACTAGTTATGTAAATATTGGTCCAGTTATAAAATGCAGCTACAAGAATGATACACACATGACCCACCCACCTTGGGCCTTGGCCTCCATGTTTATCCAAAATCTCCTTTTTGGTTTCATCTCTGGCCTTGGCCTTGGCAAGTGAAAGAGCTGAATGCCAACTTCATCACCATCTGGCAACCTTGAACTCAAGCATGTTCAACAATGTTATGGTGGAAGAGATTACCGTCACATCTAGTTGGCAATAATGTCAGTAACTTGAAGAAGACATGTATCAGATTTCAAGGTGATAACTGAATATTCACCTAAAAATATACATAAGCATTTTAGATGTAACCTGGAAGGAAAATCTCTATATGTGTTTTATATACTGAAATTCTAACAGCTAGAGTACAAATATTGAAATATTGTATACACACACACAGAAGTAAAATGTTATAATTAAAAATTATTAATGCTATTAGTTTTATGTACTAAAATGATTACTGAAGGGTGCCTGGGTGGCTCAGTCAGTTAAGCGTCTGACTCTTGATCTCAGCTCAGGTCTTGATCTCAGGGTCATGAGTTCAAGACCTGAGCTGAGCTCCACATTGGGCATGGAGCCTACTTAAAAAATAAAAATAAAATACATGATTACTGAAAACTTTCAAAAGGTAAATAAGGGAGTAGTTTGCAAATATAAAACTGTTAATATAATATTAATATAAACTAATGCAAATATTAATAAAGAATAAATGAAAACTTAGGAAGATCATGATATCCTTTCTGAACAAAAGCATGTTTATAAAAATTCAAATAATAATATAAAGCAGACTAATATTCAGGTATTTAATTTTATTTGGCCATGAATTTTTTTTTAAGTGCTGCTTTGGGATTCTTCATCTTTTCTTAGGTGAATTAAAATGATTATGCAAACTCTGCCACCTTAAATTTTCACAATGAGAAGTTCCTAAATCGTGGACCACACATCCATAATAAACCAACAAACCATCTTCTCCAAACATAATAAGAATATAAATAATAGAACAAGTTGTTAGAGAAAAATGGGCCATTATGATGCATTGTTTTCTCTAATCCAGTTTCAAAATTATGAACTTTATAAGAATTCTCTAAGAAGGCAATTCTTTATAGTCTTTGAGCTTACAGAAGCTATCATTTTAAATAAAAAGCTTATTGAAATTATTGCTATAGCTACCAGTCCTTTAAAGCAGTCAAAGATTTCTGAGATTTGCCAAACTTATGAATCTTGGATAAAAAGTCCTTCTAGAAAACACACTGCTGAAACCTTTACCTGAATGATACTCTGCTGTACACAATGGCTGGTGACATTATTAAATGTGCCAGCTGAAAGTGGCCCTCTCTTTAGTATTAAAATGTACAGCACTGCAGCTGAAAGAACTGTCTAGCAGTTGCCAGCTCTGAGAAACTACTCTAATGTTCCTAGAGTATAACAAATTTTGAGTTTTTGACCACTAAATATTAAAAAGAAAACTATGATAATAATTTAAATATCTGAATCTTATTTCAGGTTTCTTACAGTCCAGAAATTCTTTAAATGACTGTGATACTGGACTACAGCCTCTGCCTCATCAGAATATCTTCATCCTCGGCCATTTGCTATTTAGAACGGCAACCAGTAAGTACTACGTATTTGAGACTGAGAGATGCATGTCTCTTAGGATGTTTTCAATTGCATGAAACAGTCATCCCTACACAAATCAGCTTTTAAAAAGTGAACATGGGGGGCATGCAGGTGGCTCAGGTGGTTGGGCATCCAACTCTTGATTTTGGCTCAGGTCACGATCTCAGGATTGTGAGACTGAGCCCTGTGTTGAGCTCTGCAGTGGGTGTGGAACTTGCTTAAGATTCTCTCTCTCCCTTTCCTTCTGCCCCTCCCTCCTACCCACTCCCCGCTCCCGCCATCCCTCTCTCTCTCTTTCTCTCTCTAAAAAAAAAAAAGTGAGCATGGGAAGAGAAATTACTGGATCACATAGCTAAGAGTCTGAGGTGGTACATAATATCACTTCAGACAAAGCTTTATCCAGGGCTCAAGGATGTGAAGAGAACCTGGTTTTTCTCTCACCATTTCCCATCTCTACTTCTTAGCTCCCTTAGTTCCATCTTGTCTCCCTCCTTATAATGCAAAGATGGCTGCCAACAGTCCCTGAAGCCACTTACTCTACATTAGGAAACAGATAAAAGAAGCAAGTCAGTCTGTCCCAACAGTTCCCAGCAAAAGTCATGAAGTACACCCTGCTAGATGTATGCTTACGTAACATGTTCACCTCTACAACATCAGTGGTCAGGAGGATACCACATGATTATTTGCTTAAATCAACCACCTTCTATCCCTGGAGGTGGGAAAAGGTCAAACCAAAGTGATAGTTTCCAAAGGAGTTGTGGGATGTCATTACCAAGAATTAGGAGAGATTGATGTTGGCCAGCAAACAATATGTGCGTTATAACCACAACATGAAAACGATGCTTTCCACTATTAAAATATGATTATATATAAAGCATGATCCCAATTTTAATGCATAAATTTCTATGCAAATGTCTTTTGACTTCATTTAACAAATTCTTTCTTTTTGGTTTTATAGCTATACCATTCTACTATTAGAATCAATACTTCAGCTAGCACAATTGTATATAAATTCTTGCATGTGTATAAGGTGATCTTAGAATAAATTCCTAAAAATTCAATTGTTGAGTCAAGAAATATACACCAGTTAGGGTTTTTACACATTTTGCCAGATTGCCTTCCCCAAAAGTGATACTTCTGGCAGCAGGGTAACAGCAATGCCAGCTTCCCATACCTACCTCACCAACAAATAATTCAACAGACAAAAAAAAATCATAAGACCATAGCCTTACTTTTTCTAAGTGGCTAAACAGGATTCCTAATGTAGATGTTATATAGGCTGATGATTAAGAAGGCTGGCTTTGAAGCTAGAGTGCTGGGTTCATGACCTTCAAAAGTAGGCATCTTTTCTATATCCCATCTATAAAACAAAGATGAAAATAATGCTACCTACACCGTAGGGTAGTTTCAACAATGAAATGTGTTAAAGCACATAAAGAATTAGGAACACAGCCCAGAGCACAGCACATGTTAGACATGGTTGTTACTAATTTTTACTAAAAGATCTATCATTTCTCCTTTTGAGATACTGCCTTTGTGAAGTACTAAATATTTATCTATATGTGGGTCTGTTTTCAGAATTTCTGTCATCTTCTATTGGCTAGTCTGTTTACTTTTCCCCCTCTGCTGATTTGAAAAGGATTCATATCAACAGTTCTGAAATCAGCAGAATGAACTTGTGATTTCCTAAGATGGCTTGGTATCTTGTCCTTATAAGCACCTCATTTCTTTCTCTGTGTCACGTCAATTTTGCACAAGTCAGCTCTCACCACTAAGCTCTGTGGGTATCATTTTGTGCTTAAGTAGCTTATTCAGTCTCAACTCTTCCACTTATTAGCTCTGTAACTTGAGCAAGTTACCTCAACTGTCTCAGTAGCTTCATTTGTAAAGTGGGGATAGTAACAGTTGCAATCTCATAGGTCTTCTGTGAGGATTAAATGAGATGATACATGTAATGCACATAGTACAGTGAATATAGCAATCCCTAACTGTTAGTTATTAATTTATTTTAATATTACCTTTTTATATCATAAGATACAAAAGTCTCTTCTTCATTAAAGGGCCTGACAAGTACTGACATGAGTAATCCAGATATAAGGAATACAGAGAAAAGAAGGCCAATGGCATTTTTCAAGTAAAGTTATAATTTTTCCAAGTTAATATATAATTAACAGCACCCCAAATAGTACCTTATACCTAGCAGGTGCTCAGAAAAATTGTTGAACTGGTCAATATAAAGAAATCATATTGTCTTTCTGTCTGTGCAGTGCTGAAGATTTCATGTGAAGTGAATATTGAGAAAGAAAAACTTCACCAAAAATGTTCCTCAAGAAATGTAAATTAATAAAACAGTATTAAGATTCTTGTTCAAGGCTTCTGGTACAACTTTATCCCCATGATCATCACACGTTTACACACATGCAGAAGAGAGAGACAGTAAAAAAGGGAAAAATGCTTAGGGATTAGTAGTCAGAGCAATCATTCCATTTTCTTAAGACCTGTGTTCTTTGGAAACATGTCCTACCACAGAGTAATTATCCTCTTTTATAATCTATGTAACATGCATTCGTATGTGTGTGTGTGCACAGACTTACACACACAATCCACAAATAGGCATTTCTTGACATTTTAAACCATTCCAGATTGGCTCAATTCCAGTTAATCACATTAAAATGTCAGGAAATTAAGCATTAAAGATACAATCTGGTCTCTCTTGAACTTATTTACTTGTTCTTAAAAAAAAAAAAAAGATATGTCAGGAAGCAGCTTACTGCTGCCTTCCTTTCAGCAGACATAATCTTCTTGTTTTACGAGGGCAGGGTCTTTTACCATGTGTGAAAAGATGGAGAAGCAGAGGACCACAAATTCATATGAGAGGTGTGGCCATGTGTGTTATTTTTCCCTGAGGTTTAAAGTGCTTGGGCAAGGCCATGGAGAAAGACACTTGTGAGTCTCCAACTCTGAGTCATCTCGAGGGTGCCAGTAGCATCTGAGATGTTACGCCAAAGAATTATTAGGAACCAAAACACTAAAATCACTCCCATGTGAGTGTGAAACCCAATCTTCTTGACTTTTGAAGGAGAGATGTTTCCTTTACCGTTCTACCATTTTCAATGCCAGTAATTGCACACTGGATCAAAAGACTGATGAGGAGTGGAATTGGAAACCTAGAGATAATTTAAGAATAGCTTAGGTAACTAGACCCAGTCTTTGAAGAAGAACTCTATGGGGGAGGTCTTAAATGATCGTTTTACGTCTTGACCACAATTCCTCAGGCACCACGACAGAACAAGACAACATCACTTATGTTTACATGGCATCTAAAAATTTAGCTATGTCAGTTTGAGTTGATTTTTACAGCCATTTTCACAAGTCACTAATTAATTGGCAAATGTGCAATTCCCATCCACGCTAGTTATCTAGTTCAAGAGAAATAAACCTATCAATGCAGCCGGCAAAAAAAAAAAAAAATAGAGGATTTCTTTACTGCTCTGTGAGACATGTTCCTCTGCTATAGTGAATCAAATACCACACTTATCATAGTCAGCTCAATATTTAAGGTAGATGTACTTCCTAGTTAATATGTAGCCTTATGTTTTAAATTTGATTAAAGACGAACTCCTCAAGTCCAAGGGCCTTGTACTAAAGATTTTTTAAGAACAATCAAACAGAAATAGATAGGTGATTATGATGAAGATAGATAGACAGACAGAACATAGGAACCACATAAAAAACATGCCCCAGGTTAAGAAAGTAAAATATAATCTTATCCATATTTGTTAATTTGTTATTCATTCATTCCACACATTTTATTAAATGCCAGTCACTGTTCTATGCATTGAGGATGAAACAGTGATCCAGAAAACAAGTATTTTTCTCTGTCCACACAGGAGCTTCTAGTCTAATGGAGGATATTGCCAATAATTAGATAACCTCATAAGCAAATACAGAATTTACGAGGCCAAGTGACTGAAAATGGAAAAAAAACAGACAGGAGGATCTGAAAAAAACGGAGATCAGGGAAGGCTTCTCTGAGAAGTGATAGTTGAGGTGATCCCTGAAAGGAGAAAAGAACAGGCAATGACTAGGTTAAAATAGGAAGGAAAGATAGCTCAGGCAGAGGGGTCACCATGTGCAAAGGCTATACAGCAGGAGAAAGCAAAGAGAATAGAGATTAAAAAGAAAGTCATTGGAACATTGGGAAATGGGGTAGGGTGCAAGAGCTGGAGCGTCTAGGCTCAGTTGTTTTGTCTGTACTTTAAGAGCAATGGAAATCCACTGAAAGAATCTAAGCAGGATGGTGACATGGTCAGAATCATATTTTAGTAATAATTTGTCTGGATGTGTGGAGACTGGCTTAGGGGAAGCCCAGAGGGGCTATGGGGAAACCAGCTAGACTATCAGGAATAAGCTATTGCTATTATCTGGCAATGATGGTAGCTTAGACCAAGATGGTACCAGTGGAGATAGATCAAAGAAAACACCACCAAGATTGAATTAGATTTGGTGGAAAGGGTCATATGGAATAAGCCTATGCAGTAAAACTAACTGCTTTTAGTGGCAAGAGGGAAGGTTAAAACAACAGGAATACTTTACAAGGCCAAATACTGCTCATGACTCAGGCAACTGGCATTCTAAATCTAAATAAGTCTAAACCCAGAATTGTGACCACTTTATGTTGCTCTGAGGTCTTACACTTGCCTCCCAGAGTTAATCTAAGAAAAAACTCCAAGAAAATAGGGGAGTTCTACTTCTGGTTAAGATATAGAGAGGCATACAGGGCACCTGGGTGGCTCAGTTGGCTAAGTGTCTGCCTTTGGCTCAGGTCATGATCTCAGGGTCCTGGGATTGAGACCTGCGTGGCGGGGGGGCTCCCCACTTAGCAGGGAGTCTGCTTGTCTCTCTCCCTCTGCCCCTCTCCCTGCTTGTGCACTATCTCTTTCACACACAAATAAATAAAATCTTAAAAAAAAAAAAAGATATAGAGAGGCATAATGACTATCACTTCCATCATAACAAAAGAAAATAACAGATAAACTAAAAATCCTATTTTTCTTTAAAGCCATCAAAGACTTTAGATTACTAGACATACATACATACAGGTCTAAATAAACTAATTCCAGAGACAGACATGCCATTCAAAGAAGAGCACAAAGTGGTGATTATTTTCATACCAGGGACAAATTGCCTAGCCTGAGTATAGGCAGGTGGAAAAGTAGGCCTGACACAGACAAAACGAGTTTGCTGGAATGAAAAGAAATCAATGGAACTTTTAACAACAGTGTGGGCTAGCATGAAATACTGGAATCTGAAACACAGAATATATATTCCAAAACAGCAATTCTACCTCATGGGAATTCTGATGAGTCAGGAGCAGCTGGAGCAGAGCTGGGAGGGAGAGAGAAATTTCCTAGTCCCTTGTGCTGCTTAGGTTCCAGAACCCTTCTGGAGTTGAATCTGGAGGTAAAATCAAACTAACTAGGACTGCAACCAAATCCCCTCCTACTTCAAATCTTGAAAATCCCAAACAGATCAGCCCCCTATACATGAAGAAAGAAGCTGGGAGTTAGGCTAAAAGGCTAAAAGAAATCTCCATAATCTCATTGGCAAGAGGTAAACTAAAACTAATTAAACTTGTATCTCAGTCCCAGTTCAGCTAACCTCATGATAGGAACTGGATAAAAATTCCCTTTCCCAAGCTTCTGGACAGAGGAAAGGGAAAGCCATCTCCGGTTAAAACAAAACAAAAATAGGGGTGCCTGGGTGGCTCAGTCATTAAGTGTCTGCCTTCGGCTCAGGTCATGATCCCAGAGTCCTGGGATTGAGCCCTGCATTGGGCTCCCTGCTCAGTGGGAAGCCTGCTTCTCCCTCTCCCACTCCCCCTGCTTGTGTTCCCTCTCTCGCTGTCTCTCTCTGTCAAATAAATAAATAAAATCTTTAAAAACAAAACAATAAGAAAAATATGCAATCTTGCTTAGTCCCTATTGTTCTTTTATGCAAAATATCTGACATATTAGTAGAAAAATTATGAGACACACAAATAAGAAAGGAAATGTGTCCAAAATCAAAAAAAGAAAATAGTCAATAAAGGAAGACCCACTGATGACTACATACTGCAATAAGTCAATAAGGTCTCTAAAATAACTATTTTAAATATGTTAAAGAATTATGTTAACTAAAGATAGACAAAGATGGATGAACAAGAAGGAATTTCATCAGAGAAACTAAAGCTCTAAAAATGACCAAAAGTGAAATTCTAGAATAGAAAAATATGATATCTGAAACAAAGAATGTAATAAATAAGCTTAAAAGCAGATTGCAATAACAGAAAAATCAGTGACTCAAAGATAAGCCAACAGAAAACAGCCAAAGTACAAAAAAAAAAAATTAAAATACTAAACACGGTGTCAGAGATACATGGGTTCATATCAAAGGGTAACTAGAAATCTCAGGGTATATTCTCTTTCAAAATGGAGTTCAATTAGAAGTTGATAATAAATTGAAAACTAGAAAATATTAGAAATTAAGCTATGCACTTCTAAAAGAAATGAAATTAGAATTTATAAAATATTTTGTACTGAGTGATAATGAAAACGCAAACATCAAAATTTGTGAGAGGTAGCTGAAGCCATGCCTAGAGGAAAAGTGATAGCTTTAACTGCATATATCAGAAAAAAAGAAATGACTTAAAACAAAGAATAAAAGGTACTGATTGATGAGGAAGAAATAAACTATCGTTGTTTCTGACAATATAATTATATATGTAGACAATCCAAAGGAATCAACAAACAAACTACTTAGGGCTACTGAGCGAATTTGCAAGGTCATAGGATCCAATGGCAATATATAGCAATCAACTGTATGGGGAAAAGACAGTCTCTTCAACAAATGGTGCTGGGAAAACTGGACAGCTAAATGCCAAAGAATGAAACGACCATTTTCTTACACCATACACAAGAATAAACTCAGAATGATTTAAAGACCTAAATATGAGACCTGAAATCATAAAACTCCTAGAAGAAAACACAGACAGTAATCTCTCTGACATTAGCCTTAGCAACATTTTCTACATATGTCTCCTCACAGGCAAGGGAAACAAAAGCAAAAATAAATTACTGGGGTTACACCAAAAATAAAAAGCTTTTACACAGCAAAGGAAACCACCCACACAATAAAAAGGCAACCTACTAAATGGGAGAAGATATTTGCAAATGATATACCCAATAAGAAGTTAATAACTAAAATATATAAAGAACTTATACTATCCAACACCAAAAAAATAAATTCTATTAAAAAATGTGCAGATGACCTGAATAAACATTTTTCTAAAGACATACAGATGGCCAACAGACACAAGCAAAGATGCCCGATATCAATAATCATCAGGGAAATGCAAATCAAAACCACAACAAGATGTTACCTCAACCAGTCAGAATGGCTAACATCAAAAGGACGGAGAACTAAGTGTTCGAGAAGATGTGGAGAAAAAGGAACCCTCATGTACTGTTAGTGGGAATGTAAATTGGTGCAGCCACTGTGGAAACAGTACAAAGGCTCCTCAAAAAATCAAAAATGGAAATACCCGTAATTTCCAATCCAGTAATTCCACTATGGTTATTCATCCAAAGAAAATGAAAATGCTAATTTGAAAAGATACATTCACCTTTATGTTTACTGCAGCATTATTTACAATAGCCAAGATATGGAAGCAACCAAAGAGTCCATCAATAGACGAATGGATAGAGAAGATGTGACAGATATAGACAGATATAGATACACACACACACACACACACACACACACACACACATACACACACACAAGAATATATTTCAGCCACACACAAAAAATGCGATATTGTCATCTGCCATCAATTTGCATGGATGGACCTAGAGGATATTATGCTAAGTGAAATAAGTCAGATGGAGAAAGATAAATACCATATGATTTCACTTATATGTAGAATCTTAAAAACAAAACAATGAACAAACAAACAAAAACAGAATTGACTCATAAATACAGAGAACAAACGATAGTTGCCGGAAGGGACGGGGGATGGGAGGATAGATAAAATGGATGAAGGGCAGTGGGTGGTATAGGATTCCAGTTATGAAATGAGTAAGTCAGGGGAATGAAAGGTAGGCCTTAGGGAATACAGTCAGTGGTACTGTAATAGCCTTGTATGGCGACAAACGGTCGCTACACCTGTGGTGCCCACAGCATAAAGTACATAGTTGCTGAATCACTATGTTATACATCTGCAACTAATGCAACATTGTGTCAACTATAGTTTAATAAAATAAATTAAAAAATAAAAAACTGAACTCAAAAGAAAAAGTGGAGATTATATAAATTAAATATAAAGAGGAGTATTAAAGTAAATAAAAGACTGGGAGAAATTAAACCATACGATTTACAAATATTTTATAATAATGTAAATATTACAAGTAGTATTTTATTTTTTAAATTTATTTGTTTGTTTGTTTACTTTTGAGAGAGCGAGAGAGTGCAAGCAGGGAAAGGGAGGGACAGAGGGAGAGAGAGAGAATCTCAAGTAGGCTCCACACTCAGCACAGAGCCCGATGTGGGGCTTGATCCCAGGACCCCGGGATCATAACCTGAGCCTAAATCAAGAGTCAGACGTTCAAATGACTGAGCCACCCAGGTGTTTCTAAATAATATTTTAAATACAAAGACTTCCTTTCAAAAGTGAAAAAAATCTATTGTATTTCTATATCTTAGTAACAAAAAAATTAGAAAATGAAATTTATAAAATACCATTTATAATAGCATCAGACACCTAAAAATAAACATTTTTAATTTATTCTCTATACTTACAAAGTTCTCTATACTTACAAACCACAAAACACTGCTGAGAAAAATTCTAAAACAATGGAGAGATATACCATGTTCAAGGACTGACGGATTCATTATTACTAAGATATCTATTCTCCCCAAATTAATCTATAGTTTAAAATAATCTCAATCAGAATCTTAGGTTTTTTTCAGATTTTAAGACACTATACGGTTGAATTAAGATATTATGTTGACCTGAAGGAAAGCTTCTGTTCATAAAAGAAATCACTAAAGTGAAACAAGGCAAGCTACTAACTATGAGAACAAATTCACAATACATGGGTCTATACAGGGATTCATTTCCAGAATATATAAAGAAGTTCTATAAATCAATAACTTAAAAATAAGCCAATTAAAAAGAAGGGAAAGCTTTAAACACAATCTTCCAACAGAAGGTACAGAATAGCCAACAAGCACATGCAAAGGTGTTTAACACTGGAGGTTATCAGGAAAATATCAATTAAAGCCATAATGAGATACCACTATCTAGCTAAAATTAGAGTGACCATATCAAGTGTTGGTGAGGATATGAAGCAGTTGGAATTCTCACACATTGCTTATGGGACTGTAAACATACCATCACTTTGGAAAACAATTTGGCAAGTTTTTATAAGGTTCAACATACCCTACCTTATGATGTCATTCCACTCCTAGGAATATACTTAAGAGAAATGAAAACATATGCCTACAAAAAAGACTTGTATACAAATGTTCACAGAAGCTTTATTCGTAACTGCTGAAACAACTGTCAACAAACCAGATGTCCACCAAAAAGAATAAGTCAACTGTGGTAAATCCATACAGTGGATTTCTAGGCAGCAATGGAAGAAGAAGAAGAAGAAGGAGAAGGAGAAGGAGAAGGAGAAGGAGAAGGAGAAGAAGGAGAAGGAGAAGGAGAAGAAGGGGAGGAGGAGGAGGAGGAGGAGGAGGAGGAGGAGGAGGAGGAGGAGGAGGGAGAGGGAGAGGGAGAAGGAGAAGGAGAAGGAGAAGGAGAAGGAGAAGGAGAAGGAGAAGAAGGGGAGAAGGAGCAGGAGGAAGAAGAAGAAGGGGGAGGAGGACAAAGAGGAGGAGGAGGATGGGGGAGGAGGAGGAGGGAGGGAGGTGGGGGAGGAGAGAGGGAGGTGGGAGAGGAGGGGGAGAACAACAACAACAACAACAACTAAAGATACCAAAAACAATATAGATGAATACACTGAGTAACAGAACCTAGAGGCAAAAGAGTATACACCATCTGATTCCATTTATATTAAGACCAGGTACAGACCAAATTAATATATGATGATAGAAATCAGAACAGGGGTTGCCTCTGGGGGAATAAGGGAATGGACTAGGAAGTGGCACCAAACACCTTTCAGGAAAATGAAAATTAATGGCTACAAAGGAGTACATACATTTATCAAAACTCATTGAACTATACGTTTAGATCTGGGCATTTTGTTGTGTGTAAAATATTTCCTCAATAAAGGAAAGAGGGAAAAGAAAACAAAATCCTGTGCAAAAACACTTAACCATATGAAAAAATACAGATACACTAAAATGTAGGCTCCATTCTGTATCCAGATCACCAATTTCTTATAAAAACATGACTTCATGTGGGGGCGCCCGGGTGGTTCACTCAGTTAAGCATCTGCCTTGGGCTCAGGTCATAATCTCCGGGTCCTGGGATCAAGCCCAGCAGGGGAGCCTGCTTCTCCCTCTCCCTCTGGCACCCCCTCACTCATGCACTCCCTCTCTCTCTCTCTCGCTCAAATAAATAAAATCTTAAAAAAAATTTTAAAAATGACTTCATGATGCAAGGAAGCAAGTACAAAAAAGTAGCATAAAATCAAGCAAATTATCAAAGTTTTACTTTAAAAAACAGACACACATAGCACTGTGTATTTGTAAGACTGATGAATCACAGACCTGTACCCCTGAAACAAATAATATATGTTAATAATAAAAAAAAGAAAAAAAAGAAAACCAGACACACACAGAACAGGATTCTCCAAAAGACACCTTTTTACACAACCTGAGCGGTTCCTCCTTTAGCATCTATGTTTACGGCCAGCCAGCCCCAGGAAAGTTTCTTAACATTTTCACCATAGTGAAATCTAGTTCCAGTGATTAGTCTCAAAGATAATGAGTAGCAACTGATGGACACGGCTGGGCTCTGGAGCCAGGCAAACCTAAATTCAAAGCCTGTGTGTGCCTGAGTTGCTCTGAGTTGGACCAGAAGCTGTCTCTCTGGGCCTCCATTTCTTCATCAGTAAAATGGAGAAAGGTTTGTTCTGAACTTTAAAGTAGATAACATATGGGAAGCACTTATTGCCTGGCACATAGACAACTCTCAAACTAGTGGCTGCCATTATTACTAATGGGGGGCAGGTAGCCTGAGGAAAGGTGGTGGAAGTAGGCGGGAGCTCAAGTTTTCAGAAGGGAGGTGTTTGTTTTGCTGAGCAACCGACCCCTATGTTATGTTGGCTGATGTCTGAACCTCGGAGGGTACTTTTATATTAATGGAACCACCATATCCTCCCTCATTTTATGATCCCAGAGATCTGATTCTGGGTTGGCCCCCTAGCACCCACAAAACGAACAACCACACAAACAACAGGCTCAGAATGACTACCTGGGTTTTCCATAATGTGGACACGGTTCAATATATAGCTTTTAAGGAAAACAGAAACTGCCGCAAGGTGACTTCAAATCCCATTCCTTCAAAAGAACATAATTATAGGAATAGTGGACTGGCTTTCAGATCACTTTTTTAAACATGAGTTTAGTACCTCGGGGTTTTCCCTAATCAAGATCCTATCTGTACAGTCTTCCTACTCTGTTCCTGTGAAAACAAGCATATCTGCTTCCTTAGTTTTCCTGTAGAATTTGAAGATAGTCCCAATAGAGATTATATATTATCTGGGTCCAAAATAGGATTTCTGTGGCTTCACACTGTTGTCATCATATCACATCAGAGAATCTCAGAATTGTAAGGGATCTCTTTGAAGATCACACCACCTCTTTCACAGCTCCGCCTACTGAGAATCTGTGGTTCGCTCTATCATTTCCATTGACTTGAACTTCATTACCTCGAAAGGTTCCTTAATTCATGGTTGGAGAGTTCAAATTGGAGAGTTCTTTCTTCTGATGAAATAAAATCTCCCTTTCATATATTCCCTCCGGATTCCTTCCCCACCCTTGGAAGAAAAACAGGACTGATGCACTTGCCCTTCACATGGTAGGTCTTCCCCCACTTCTGGAGCAGCCAGCAACTTCCCTGACCACACCATCCAACCAGGATGTTCCTTATCGTTACCTACTTATGCCCTTGCTGTTTCCTTCAATGTGCTTATCAAAATTAGCTATTATTTTTCTGTATGTCTTTTTTATAAGAGAATGTTAGCTCTCAGAAGGGCCACACTGAGCTATCTTCATTATGGCTGCCCTAGCAGCACCTGACACTGACCCTGGCACATCACGGGTACTCAGTGGACACTGAATACCTGAGTACATGTCTTCAGATATTTTTAAATAGCTCATATTACCTCCTTGCTTTCTGTGACCTGACCATATATCTTTATTCCTTCTGAGAGTTTTCAAAGTGCAAAGGCCAGAGAGCAAGCGGGTAACAAATCTCTGTAAAGGAGACTGGCGTAAAGAAGTGGGAAGTGGTGAGGTTGTGGAACTGGCCAGAGTACGTGCTTTGCCCAAAGGCACTCAAATTCGAGAAAATTTTAACCACTAGGATTACTGACTATAACATGTCTGTGGCTGGATTGGGCCTGCAGGCCACCATTTTACAAGCCCTCTTTCAACCCTTCTTTCTTGATTATGGTTTCCAGAGCCCTCATCTTCCTTCCTTGGGAATATTCTAGTAGGTCAGTATCCCCTCTTGAAGTTTGCTTGATTGACCAGGAAGTCACAGCACATGGGGCAGAGCACATGGGACTGTTACCTTCTGTGGTGTGGATAGAAAACCACTCTCAGAGCAGCCCAGGAGGCTTGAGGTCTCTCAGCAGATGTCCCACATTGTTGTTGGCTCCAATTGAGTTTGTAGTCAATACGTCTTTTTTTACCATGAGCTGCTGACAAGCCACTTAATGATAATAATATTTATGCAACAGCCTAAACAAAGGTCTCTGGCCTTGGAAGAATTCAGGCCATATACACTTCTTGATGATGTTTTCTTTCCACACAAGTCCCGACAAGAAGAACAGGATTCCCCAATCGCTCTGATCTCTCACAGACAGATGAGGCCTAAGCAACCAATCGAATCACAAAGGAATAATCCAGTCAGTTGCTCTTCCTGACCAAGGTAATTAAACTAGATCAACAGACCTGGTTGCATACTAAAATCATCACTGGCCCCATCCCTGGAGATTCTGACTAAGTCTGCAGCACCAGGAGTCTGTATTGTCAACAAGTCCCCTAGATGATGTAGCACATCTAAGAGCCCAAATCTGGGGACCACTGTCCAGCCTAACAGGATCAGTATCACTTGCAAAGTCTTCAAAACTCTGGAAGTGAGGCCCTCTCAGTGACAAACATATCCTAAAATTTGAAAGCCACCTATCTAGATCAGGGTTGACAAACTTTTTTTACTAAAGAGCCAGATAGTAAATATTTTATGCTTTGTGGGGCGAGAGGCAAAATTAAAGATATTATGCTGGTACTTATATAACTGTTTAAAATGTAGCCATTTGTTATAGGTTAAATTGTATCCCGTCCTCCCCCTCTCCAGAGAAAATATGTTGACGTCCTAATCTCTAGCACATCAGAATGTGGCCTCTAGCACCTCAGAATGTGGCCTTGTTTGGAACAAGGATCTTTGAGAAATAATCAAGTTAAGATGATATTATTAGGACAGCCCTAATCCAATGTGGCTGGTGTCCTTATAAAAAGGGGAAATGTGGACATAGAGAGAAACACAAAGGAGAATGTTATCTACAAGCCAAGGAATGCCTGAGGCTCCCATAAGCTAGGAGTAAGGCATAGAACATGTCCTCCCTCACAGCCCTGAGGAGGAACCAACCATGCTGACACCTTGGTTTTGGACTTAGCCTCCATACATGCGAGATAATAGATCTGTATGGCAGCCCTAGAAAACGAAAACACCATTTAAAATGGAAAAAGAAGTCTTAGCCCAAGGGCCATATAAAAACAAGAAGGCAGATGTGGCCCATGGACCATATTTAGACTATGCCCAACCATGACGACGATGGCTCAACATCCTGTCAATCAACCCACTGTTCATAATCTCATAGTAGACCCAGTCTGAGGTCCCCAAATCCAACTCAAAAAATACCTCTTTGGAGAGGTTTTCCCTAATCTCTATAATGTTAACTGTGCACTTCAAGGGTCTTGCCAGCCTTGCTCACTGCTACATTCTTAGAACCTGACACGTATCAACTTCCAATAAATATTAAATGAATGGGTGAATTTAAGACAGATAATCACAAGATCAGTTTTCAGAGAGGCAACTTAAAGCCATGGGGTATCACTGATTGCCTGAAGTGACACGGCAGAAAACCCAGGATTAAAATCCACTTACAGTCCTTTTATTGTGCCACTCCACCTCTTAAACATACCCAAGCCTGTCCTGAAACAATGGCACTTAAGACACACCACGCTATCCATATTTTATCATGACAGGTTCCCAAATAAAAAGGGATGTTAGGAACTTAGCTGTGGTTAACACCTGGCCATCAGGCAGCCACAGGCAGGCTGAGCAGGGGGCACACCAGAACATTTACTGAGGAAAACTCTGTGGTACACCTTTACCAAGGCTACCTAGCTCCCATCCTCTTTTTAAGTCACACCTCGATTTCACTTTGGGAAATTAGTTCTCTTCCAGCACGTAACCGTGGCAGGAAGTAATTCTTAGAGTCTGCCTTCCAACCACAAAGAAAATGACCAAGCCATACAATACCTGCCCACGGATACAGTCAGGGGCCTGTACACAGCCTAAGCTCACCTGATGGGACACCATCTCCCAGACTTTGTAAGTCCCAAGTGACAGGGGACATAGCATATTAGTTATTGACTGCTGCATAGCAAATAGCCACAAAATTAGCATCTTAAATCGATGTGCGTTTATTTGTTCACAGTTCTGTAGGTCAAACTTTGGGGATGCCGTGGCTGTGCTCTTTGCTCACAGTCTGTGATGGCTAATTTTATATGTCAACTTGACGGGGCTAAGGGATGCCCACATCAATGGTAAAATATTATTTCTGGGTGTGTCTGTGAGGGTGTTCCCGGAAAAAGATTAGCATCTGAATCGGTGAGTAAAGGAGCTAGCCCTCACCAACCTAGGAAGGCATCATCCAACTGTGGGCCTGAAGAGAACAGAAAGGTGGAGGAAGGGCAAATCTGCTCTCTGCTTAAGCATGGACATCCATCTTCTCCTTCCCTTGGACATCAGTTCTCCTGGTTCTTGGGCCTTCACACTTGGACTAGCATCTACACTATCAGCCTCCTGATTCTCAAGCCTTAGGACTCAGACGATATTACACCATTGGCTTTCCTGGTTCTCTAGCTTGCAGATGGCAGCTCATAGTACTTCTCAGCCTCTATAATCATGCAAGACAATTCCTATAATAAACCTTATTATAAATAATAAATATATATGTGTATATATGAAATATATATATATATATATATATATGAAATAAACCTCTTATGTATACACATATATATTGGTTCTGTTTCTCTGGAGAACCCCGATTAATACAAGATCTCAAAGATGTTGGCTGGCTGCGTTCCCATCTGACACCTCTTCCAAGCTCATTCCTGTTACTAGAATTCAGTTCTCTGCAGGTGCAGGGCTGAGTTCCTTGTTTCCTATTTAGCTGTTGGCCAGGGGTCACTTTCAGCTCCTTGCAGCTATTCTGTGGTCGTGGCATAGGGACCCCTCCATCTTCAAAGCCAGCAATGGTACATAGCATCTTTCCGATGTTTCGAACTTCTCTGACTTCCCTTTCTGCCCTCCTCTTCTGCTTTAAAGAGCTCATATGATTAGACCAGGCCCATCCTGATCATCCCCATATGTTAAGGTTGACTGATTTGGACTTTATAACCAGAAAATCCTTTCACATGAGTACATAGGTTTGTGTTCTACCAAGTAACCAGGGACAGGAATCTTGGGTCCTCTGTAGAATGCTGCTACCTAGAGGTCATCTTCATTGCAGAGGCAACAGTGGTGGTCATGTCCCAGCCACTCAGTTCCTGCTGGGAGACAGAGACAGTTGCTGTGTTTCCCACGTCCTGCTTCTTGGGCTTATGGTGCTGCCTTGGTTTCTATCATTCCCAAGCTTAGCCTCCCAGCCTGTCATCAAACTTGGTAACTCCTAATATAAACAAATAAATCTCCACTTACCTGACATTGGCCCAAACTGCCTTCTGTTGCAATCAAGAACCTGTCTCAAGCTCCAGAAGATGCCCAGCAACCCACCACAAAACAGGGCTTCTTATGGAAGGGGAGTGTGATAGGGTAGGAAAGATCCATGGGCAGCTTTGTCAAACCACATATGCCCATCCCCATAAGTCTGACATGCTGGTTTAAAATACCAGAGTTCTGGGGGCACCTGGGTGGCACAGTTGTTAAGCGTCTGCCTTCAGCTCAGGGCGTGATCCCGGTGTTCCCGGATCGAGTCCCACATTGGGCTCCTCCGCTGGGAGCCTGCTTCTTCCTCTCCCACTCCCCTGCTGTGTTCCCTCTCTCACTGGCTGTCTCTCTGTCACATAAATAGATAAAATCTTAAAATAAAATAAAATAAAATAAAATAAAATAAAATAAAATAAAATACCAGAGTTCTATTAAACCATAGAAAAGCAACAACTATTTGCTTGTTTATTTAATGTTTTAAATATGGAACACCTCACAAATTTGTGTGTCAGCCTTGCACAAGGGTCATGCCAATCTCCTGTATTCTTTCATTTATTTAATTTTTTTAGACTTTATTTATTTGACACAGACAGTGAGTGAGAGAGAGAGAGAGAGAGAGGGAGGGAGGGAGGGAGGGAGCGCATAAGCAGAGGGAGCAGCAGAGGGAGAGGGGAAAGCAGACTTCCCGCTGACGAGGGAGCCCCATGTGGGACTTGATCCCAGGACCCCGAGATCATGACCTGAGCCGAAGGCAGACGACGCCCAGGTGCCCTTGTAGTCTTTCATTTAAACAAAGCAGTCAGTGGTCTATATGGTAAACAATAAATTAAGTGGTCAGACTGAACAAAGACATGTTCGAAATTTTTTAGGGAATAGACTAGACAGAAGCTGAAATTGAACAATCTGACACTAGTTGGAAAGTGAAAAATCTGTCAAAAAATCTTTTGACCTCATATAGTTTTGTACTAAATTTAAATTCACGTTTTCCTAAAGCGAACAAATTCTTCCCAAAGACTCAGCCAGACCACACAGGCCTCGAGGTTCAGGTTTCATTACAGAGCTTGCAAGCGTGGTCACCTCTCAGTATAAGAGCTAATATGCGCACAGGGCTGCTAGAGGGGCTTCCATGGAAGCTTTCATGTATCCACGTAGCCCTTTCCAGGTCAAAGTTTCCGCCCTGGGATTTTGGTGTTCTATGGGGTGGAAAGACTTGGTCAATTCATTTGGATCTGGTCATAAGAGCCCAATCTGCGACCTTCCAACCTAGGTTTTTCTGACCCTAGACAAATCCAAAAAGCGTAACTGCCCCAGACTAGCCAGGGTGATTGGCCTAGGTACCAGTGGGTAAGCAGTCCAGACAGCATAGAAAAGGAGACGAAGCCACCCCGTCCTGCCCTGAACCTTGATTTTGCTTAGAGATGGCAACATTTATGTGGAAAAATGTGTCTGCGCCGGGCTCCGTGAGCAGCACGGGGGCAGCTCTTTCCTCCTTTGTTGAACTGAGCTTGGAAAAAGCACCTCGGAGTGCGGAATGGCTGGCACTGGGCAGAACGTGCTGGATGTTTCCACAGTCTACTCCAACATAAACGGACCAGGCTTACTAGTTCGTGAAGAGCCAGGAACTCCCCTGCTCGGGGAAGACAAAGGCCACGGCCAGGGAAATCAGGAAACAGACCAAGTGCACACTTTGTGCCCATCTTCCTCCGCTCCCTCCCCGCACATATCCAGGGCTCTCGCTTTCCTCTGCATGGTTTCACATACCCCAGAATGTGGTGCTTAGCGTTCAGCTCCAGGATGTGGTGCTCTGTACCTCTCAGGCATCCTTGGTTTTTAGGCGCAGGTGGGGAAAGTGACGGAGACATTTCCTACTCTGAGCTCTCGATTACCAGATGCAAAGGGCATTTGAGCAGCACAGACATAGCATTCAGACTCTGGAGCCTGATGGCCGGATTTGAATCTAGCTACATCACTGTATTTGTCAGGAAAGTGCTATATTTAACAACATAAACCCAAATCTCAGGACAACACAAAGCACAGGTTACTGCTCACTCAGCTCACTTTCCCATGTGCTTTGTAGGCTCTGCTCCACGCAGGGCTCAGGCTCACTGCATCCATGGCCTCATCCAGGGCCCTGGAGTTAGCAAGTCAGGGAAGAGCGATCATGGTCTGGAGATGTGTCTCACTCTCACCCACTAGCCACAGACCAGCACTCAGTTACACAGTTTCACCCGCCTACAAGGGAGGCTGGGAAATGCAGTGTAGCTGTGCCCACAGGAAGATGGAAAATGGTTTGGTGAACAACTACCCAGTCTCTGCCATAGCTACTTACTTAAGAAAGTTTCTGTGTTATAGGTTTTAACTTCTTTCCCTGTCAATTGTGTGTCAGGATCCTCCAGAGAAACAAAATGTATGTGTGACTATGTGAGTGAGTGTGTGTGTGTGTGTGTGTGTGTCTGTCACATATAGAGACAGAGACAGAAAAACTGACTTTAAGAAACTGGCTCACATGACTGTTGAAGCTGGCAAGTCCAAAATCTATAGGACAGATGTGCAGGCAAAAGTTTATCTAGGCTTGAGTTTGAATCTGAGGGCAGTCTGGAGGCAAAATTCCTCCTTCAACTGATTGGATGAGGCCCACACATTATGGAGGTACTCTGCTTCCAAGTCTACTGATTTAAATTTAACCTCATCCGAAAAGCACCTTCAAAGAGGTATCTAGACTAGTGTGTGACCAAATATTTGGGCACCATGGCCTAACAAGCTAATACATAATGTTAACCATTATAATGGGTATGATAAATTAGCATAATAAAGCATCCAGGACCATGTCTGGCACCTAGAAAGGTCTCTGTAAACATGAGTTTACCGGCACTACTGTTATATTATCATCACTACTAATGCCTGAGGCCTGAACACAATCCCATAGCACTACCATCTCCTTACTACTCCCCTCAACGACCCCAGTGAACCAACTAGGGAGTTATTGACCTATAAAGGGCTTATCTTACTTAGACAAATATTTTCCTCATTTTCTTTTCAAAGCATTTTCCCATCTACTATTTCATTCAGTTATTCACTCAAACTTATGAGGCAGGTAAGGTGAAATTATTCCTACCATTCTTACTTCCAGTTGAGGGTTAGAGAGGATGGCTGCCCTCCCACCCACCCTTCCTAATCTGTGCCCTATCCCATCCTCCAGATTCTGTTTCAGGAGAGCCACCCCTGTCCTGTGTGAAAGGTGCCTTTCTTCTTGGGGCGCCGGGGTGGCTCAGTCGTTAAGCATCTGCCTTCGGCTCAGGGCATGGTCCCGGCGTTCTGGGATCGAGCCCCATGTCGGGCTCCTCCGCTGGGAGCCTGCTTCTTCCTCTCCCACTCCCCCTGCTTGTGTTCCCTCTCTCGCTGGCTCTCTCTCTGTGTCAAATAAATAAAATCTTTAAAAAAAGAAAAAAAGAAAAAAGAAAGGTGCCTTCCTTCTAACCTGATCTAAAATTCATTATATATTATATTCCCATAGAAGTAATAATGT
This sequence comes from Ursus maritimus, assembly GCF_017311325.1. Classification (NCBI taxonomy): domain Eukaryota; kingdom Metazoa; phylum Chordata; class Mammalia; order Carnivora; family Ursidae; genus Ursus; species Ursus maritimus. Next base: position 34,362,978 of record NW_024423897.1, read on the forward strand.
AACAAGTGTTGGGTAGGATTAATCAAAATATTCCTATTAATACTACACTTCAGGTATTCCATGAATTGAATGGGTATTTATACACAGATCTCAGGGAACCTAATTCACTATTTACAACATTTAAACTATTACTTCCACGGAAAAACTAGCCCCACAACTCAAGAAATCAGCATTTGAATGAATTTTGGGATATGACTGTTTGCAAGAGGGGATTTTCTGCATGAGTGGAGATACCAGTACTGGTCTAGGCACTGCTGAGAGCCACTTAGAGGTTGTCTTTGGTCTCCTATCCATCCCCTGTGTTCTGGGGCTCACCCTTCTGCGACCACTCTGTTTTCTTCATCATTGTTTATACTAATTAAATAGGACAGAAGCAGAAGACAAAAGTCTAGGTGTCTGACTTGGCTCTGCCCTAACCAGTTACATGACCTCAGAAAAGTCTTTTTACTTCGGCTTCCTTGACTACAAATCATAGGGGTTTCATGAACTCATGGTAGGTTGCCTACCAGCTACATTTTTCAGTCTACTCTGTGTCACCCTTGCACAGGGTCTGATATCTGGCTGATAACCTAGACTTACAAAGTTCGGCTTCCTCTCGTCCTACATAGTGGTTCTGAAGTCTCAAAAAGGGATCCTAATGACCCCAAAGCCTTCAACACACAAAGGACTCTACTGCTAATGGTGGGAGTTCAGGCACAGAGCCACTCTGCTAGGCCCTAGCCATTGTCCCCTAAATCCTATACATTGGGAAACAGCACATTCTCCACTCTCTCACCAGTCAGCCTGGGGTTATGTACCCAGCCACCCAAGGTTAGACAGAGAACGTTTACACAGGCTGAAATGATCAGAGTAACTGAAGCCCTGAGGAGTTCAGTTGGACAGAATCATTCAATCGCAGATATTGCCCCTCAAAACCCAAATCCCTTAGAGAGCAAATTATTTCAGCTGCCTGAGCTGGTGCACTTTTCAGTGCAGTTGGTATAGAGCCTCCGTACCCGTGAAAAGCACGATCCTCTCTCCCCAAGGACATTGGTGACCCCCACAGAACCTTTTCTCCCTGACCTGCATGCTGGCCAATCATGCTCTTCTGAAACTAGATACTGTGAGGCCAGACCCATGCATAGCAAAAGAGGCCACCCAGCTCATTAATCCAAAGAAAGGATAGCTTTACACAGGGCACATAGCGTTCCACTCAGCCCATAATGCCCGCATGTGTCTGGGGGCGGCATTGCTGTTAAACATCCAAGACAAATCTAAGCCTGCTGGGCAGTCCACTTTTGTCAACTCTGAGCAAGATAAGGCACACAGTGTAGTATAACACAGACCTAATGGTTCTGAGACCTAGGGTTTGGCCCAGTTTCTGTAACTTGCTTAATAGGTGACCTTGGACAAGTCATTTAAATTTTGTGGGACCTTCTGGCTCTAGGAGTCTATCAACAGAACCACATATAACCACGGAGTTATGACATTCTTCACTTTTATTATTTTCTCTCCAAAAGAAGGTGGCTAAAAAATGAAAGAAAACAAACATCAGATACCTCTGACATACCAGGATAGTCTTTCAATCCCCCTATTAACCCAATGAGACAAGTATTATTGTCATTATTTTACAGATGAGGAGGTTTAGTAAATGCTATGAGCTGACTTTTGCCTCCCCAAAATACATAAGTTGAAACCCTAACCCCCAGTGTGACTATATCTGGAGATAGAATCTTCAGAGGAGGTAGTTAAGGTTAAACGAGGTCATTAGGTAGGGACCTAATCCCATAGGACTGGTGGACTTGTAAGAAGAGGGAGAGAGCCCTTCCCCTACCACATGCACAGAAGAAAGGCCAGGTGAGGGCACAGTGAGACAGCACCTGGCACAGCATGTGCTCAAAAAATATATTTGACTGATGGCTTCCTGACATTCATTTAAACCTGAAAAGTGAACTTGAACCTCCAGTCTCTGGGCTCAGGAAGTTTGAAAATGGTTTTAAATGTCCTATTACTTAATGAAAACTTCAATTTTAAGAATAAAAGACATAAACCATTCAACTAGAACTGGACAATTACAAATTTCTGAAATAATTTTTGTTTTTTTATTGCCCACCAATTTTAAGTCAAAACTTTCTCTGACACTAGTTCCAGGGTGACACTGCCATTAACACTGCAGTAATCAACACAAAGTAGACTTTACTGGTTGACTCTTCTGCCCTCATTTCTTCTATTTATTTTTATCACAGTCTCCTCTGGTCAGGGTAGAAAATAATCCAGGTTATCATTTATGTTATAATACATAAAACTGATATACCTAAATGTCCTGACCAACCTCCAAGATTGCTGAGATGAAAAAAGGTACAAAATGGTGTTCATTAAACATTACCACCTATTTTTTAAATGGAAAAAATCACACACACATAAGTATTCATGCACGTACATATGTATGTATTTGCCTGGACCTGCACAAAATATCCTTGAAAGGATTCACCAAAAACACTGGTAACATTGGTTTTCTCTGAGGAGCAGAACTTGAAGGACTGAAAGAGGGAGGGAAGAGAGGCTTTAAAATATGTTTGTGTGGTTTCTTAAAATTATTATTTACTATTCCATTGAGGTAAAATGTGCAAATCTTAAGTGAATAGCTCAATGAATTTTTACATATGTATCCACCCGTATAAACATACCCTGATCAAAATACAGAATACTTCCAGAACCCCAGAAGATAACCCTGCTCCTACCTAGTCAATACCCAGCCCCCAAAGATAAACACAGATCACAGCATAAATGGATTCACACAGTATGTAACCTTTTGTGTCTGACTTCTTTCATTGGATTTTTTGTCGATGAGATTCATGCATGTTACTTTTCATGTGGCAGTTCTTTTTCATTACCATATAGTATTCCATCATGTAAATGAATATATCACAGTTTGTATATCTACAACCACTGATGGACACTGAGTTGTTTTCAGTGTGGGAATATAATGAATCAAAGCTTCTGGGAGTATTCTGGTAGTATTCAAGGAGTCTCCTGGTGGTCTTATAAGTACTCATTTCTGAGGAATTGCTAGGTCACAAGGTAAAGGTATTTCAGCATTAGCAGATATTTCCAAGCAGCTTTTCCAAGTGTTTGTACCAATTTACACTCCCATCTTCTGTGTATGAGCATTCCAGTTAGCTGCTTCACATCACTGTCAACATTTGGTATTGTCAAAGGGAGACAATTAGCAAGAATCTATATACAGAGAGATATCTACGTATCCTTCTACAACTTTTGATTTTTTTTTTTAAAGATTTATTTTAGAAAGACAGAGCACATGCACGAGAGTAAGTGGGGGGTGATGAGGGAGAGAATCTTCAAGCAGATTCCCCGCTGAGCAGGGAGCCCCACACAGGGATCAATCCCATGACCCTGAGATCATGACCTGAGCTGAAACAAAGAGCTGGTCACTTAACCAACTGAGCCACCCAGATGCCCCAGCAACTTCTCATTTTAAACCATCTGTACATATTGCCTATTCATAACTAAATAAATAAAATTGTAACTTAACAAAAATGAAAGACATAAGCTGACAAAAGTTATTTATCTTTCCTTAATAGAGATGAATGGCTAGGAACTCTCCAGATAATCAATACAGAAAGGGAACCAAGGACCCTGTGACTTGCACTCTGTAAGTGGTGCTGGGAATTTCATGGAGTTGCCAGCCTGAGAAAGAGGCTGACCACCTGAGACATGAAAAATGTCAAGGACCTTAAGAGACCATTGCTCTGGTGAACCCTCATTGTTGACAGTGGCCAAAGGAAGCTCTGGCTAATGAGAGAAACCACAGGAAGACTTAGGAGGGAGCATCCACAAAAGCAGTGTCTAGGAGCAGCCTTCTCTGACACCTCTAAGGCTGCTATATCACCAAGAAATTTCTTCCAGGAAGCACTGGTATAAATTGTAGACTGGAGTGTCAAACCAGAGAATCCCCATTACTCAAGATCTTTGACACTACTACTATCTTGGCTGAATCATCTTCAACATCCAAAGGGAGACTACATTAGAGATCACCAGTTTGGGAATGCACACTTCCTTGTCGGGGGAGGACAGCTATTCCTCATCAGGAAGGAGGCAACACTGGAGGCTCAAAAATTCTGCATAAGTCTCCAGACAGCAAGAGACCAGCCATCCAACTTCCAGTAGAGAAGACAACCAGGAAAGGATGGGTTAAATCATCTGCTTCAAGCTCTTTCAACCATGACCCACAAGAAGAAAAACATTTTACACTGAAACCCAATACACACAATACCAAATCTAGGCTGTCATCAATTGTAAGATACACCATAATTTTACCACTAAGCAAGAACAAAAAAAAAGTTGTCCATAGTAAAACTCATCATGATTTCAGAGATTTGTAATGAAAAAATTGTATGTCTTAGATAGACATACTTGGATGGAATATAGAGAAAGTTTCAAGCAACAATCCTAACCTTTATTATGTGTAATCGACTTTGATACTTACTATTCTGTTCTATTTAATGTCATTTCTCCCCAAAATGCTGGTAATGACCCATTAGGTTGATTTCAAACCCATTAATGGATTTCAACCTACAACTTGAAAAACACTGGATCAGAATTAAAGCATAGGACTTCTAAATAATTGTATTAAGAACTCCAAAGAGTTTAAATAAACCTACTGGTAAGACAGCTGAATCCAAGTGGTACTTACTGTAGAGTATATCAGTGCACATCTCTGGGCTGAATTGCCTAGAAACCTGAGGCAGAGCAGCGTGTAAACACTGCTATGGGAATAATTCAAGACAGTGGTGCTGTGATGTGCACGGCTATAATTAAGCCAGAAGACATGTCAGCCAGGGCATTTCTGAGTGCTGATTCCTGCATGCCTCCTGTATGTTGTAAGGTATGTCTCCAAAATTAGAGTGACCAAAAGCCCCTAAAAAAGTGCAATAATCCTTCCCTATAACACTCCTGCCTGGGGGTGTCAGGCTACTATTTATAAACATGGGTTAAGAGGGAAAACACCCTAACTTCTGTTTTACAAGTCTCTACAAATGCAAGTATAATAGCCAATCAGAATACTACTCTGGTACCACAGTTTTCCCCGTATTTCGGAGTCAAATCTTTTCCATCCACATGCGAGCCCAGGGAGAAATCAGATGAGGAGTTTTTTAGTTGTGTCTTGCTTGAGCACTTAGCTATGCACCAGCATCATCTGAGGGAGACGTGCATTGGGCCACACAGAACACTGAATGACTTTCTGTTGGAATTATAGACAAGCTGAACACCTTGTCAAGAGATGGTAGCACAGAACGGATAGCTGAGTTCTATTTTGTGCTTCACATGGAATGAGGACTGGATAAGAATGATCCACCAAAACACAGAAATGGAAAACGTTTACTTCTCTGAAAGGTTTCCAGGAGTGGACTCTGCAGGAGCTCTATCCACACAGATCAAACATAAATGGAATTACTGTAAGCTAAACAAAGTTTACCTATTTTTCCAATTTAGCAGGTTTAAAAAAATGTTGCCTTGGGAAGAACATCTGCGCATTCTCCCCCCCAAACAAGAAAGTATCAATGAGGTCAAAGAGCAAATCAAAGAAAGTATGATCTAAGAAACCAAAACCAAAGTGGTAAAACTTGGGGCTTCACAAGCAGATAATTAGACCTTTTAGTGATCTCAAAAATTTTCTTTCCTTTCTCTGCCAGATCAGGCCCATTGCTATTCTTTACTAGAGCTAAGATCTTCTGAATGTTTGGAACCACAGCAATCAATGGGTGGTCGGGGAAGCTATATATCACTGTACAGGTTGTTCACTGCACAATGGCACCCAGCCAAGAGGATGACTAGAGGTTGACATGCAGCTCACACCCCTTCTGTCCAATGTGCATCCTGGCACATGGCTGCTTCTGCCTGGAGGGAGAGACCCTTTTCTGAGCTTGTAACAAGGTACCACATGGGTTAGTGGAGGGCCTTGAAAATAGGGAGGCAAAGGCAAAAGCAGTCACTAGCTCTACCATACTTCAGATACATGGCAAATCACTAGCATTTCTTGCTAAATATCAGCCAGCTCTAAGGAATAAGTTGGCATTTCAACCCAGAAATCGAGTCTTAGTGTAACTCTACGTGTACTTACCATATATCTGCAATGCAGCTGTAATGTTCTCGTAGAGCCTATTTATTAGAAATTTGGTTCAAAAATCCCCATACAAGTTGAGGATGAGAGCTGGGGAAGAAGGAAAGAGACGGGGCGGTGGGGGCGGGGGCGGGGGGAAGTATCAGAATTGAGCACCTGTGACACAATAGTTTTCCCATATGTTAAAGTATACTCAAACTACAATTATTGTCATTAAAATGGACTATATTTTGGCATGTCCCCCATAACCTTCTACTCTGACCTCCAATCTTAAACGAAACAAAAACATTTCTTCCATGTGGAAAGCCTATTGATTTCTATCACAAAAGCAATAGCTTGGTTCTTTTCATTGTTAATTAGCCAGTCAGAGCATGAGCACAAAAAATAGGTAGCAGGTTTAGGACTCAGCATAGGCATGACTTCAAATCAGGGCCGTCTACTAAGAAGCATCAAACTGGAAACTACCTATTGCAACTTCTTGTGCCAGCCCCAGCCCAGCCCAGCTTCCAGTGTGTTTTCCCATTGCTTTTTCATAGGATCTCATAGACTAGTCCAACTCGTACACCTGCTGCTCAAAAAACCCACCGTGGACCTGGCTCAGCATAACACCCATCCCCTACATACCTTTCAAGATTCTGCAAATAAGCCTCCTCCCTTCCCCCTAAAACCTCCCCTCATCCCCACAGTTGGACCCTAACTCTCAATCCCTTTAGTTCCTGGAACGTACTTAGCTCAATCGCACCTTGAGTCATTCCTGCAGGTTCGTCAGTCTGACTCCCACTCACATAACCCATGGCTGGATTCTCTTCTTCCTTCAAGTGCCCCATGTTTAGACTTCCCCAGAGAAGACACTCTGTTCTTTTCCACAGCCATTTTTTCCTAATTCCTACCACAACCTGTAAAAATGTATTCAGTTCTTTGTCTACTAGATTTTCCTATCTGGTGAGGACAGGGACCTTACCTGTTTTACTTTCCTAGCACACTGCCTGGTGCAGAGTAGGTATGCACTCAATAAATATTTGTTGAATGAATAAATAAATGGATGAACAAACCCGACAGCATTTACATTTTGCCTCTTATGTAGGGCACCCATATAATTTTTCAAATCAGGACACTTTTGAGAGTAAAAGTGGATGCTAATTACTAATTATTTTGAGATAAAACAGGCATAAACCAGGACATATGGTCACCATACCCTATTATCTACTCCTATGTGTCCCATCTTTACCAACCAAGTTTGTAAGATTCACAGTATCATTAGATGCCACTTGCTAAACCATTTTCCTTTTGTGAAGACCAGATTCCTTCTCTTCAGGATCAAATCTTTGACTTGATATTTCCGTAAAACAGTTTCAACTGTGTCATTAACATCAGCTCCTATAAGGCCGAGCATTTTTCCTTTAGCATGGCCCTTGAGCAAGTGTTCACTGGTACCAATGGCCCCACTGAAGGAGTCCAAAGGAACTGCATCATTTCAAAGCAGCTCATGCCATCTTGGATATCCAATTCAAGTGTACTTCAGGACAAGCAGCATTAGTGCCACATTCAATAAGGCAAGCAGTACCTCTGCAATGGCTCACTCCAGCCTTGAAGTAGGAAGGGAAGGAAGAGGGCAGACAGAAGGCCAGTAGTGGAGAAAGAGCCTTTTAGATTCAAACCCTTCTAGACTGTAACTGGTAATCGTTAGAAGACTCCCAAAAAGGAGGGATGAAGAGAGAAGAGCATGAGGGTCTAAGATAAGTACTTCTGGTTTGAGTTCCTGGGTCTGCTACTTTTCAGCTGTGGGACTTTGAAAAAGTTATACTTCGAGTCTCACTCACCTACCTGTAAAATAGATACAATCTTACTTAACCCTGGTACAAAGGAGAGGACTGATAAAACACCAGTATAACACCTGACACACTCTAAGTACTAAATAAATGTTGTTATAAAAATAATCATTATTTAGTTATAAAAATAATCATTAGTATTTAATAAATGATGTCACTTTTATTATAAAACTAGTATTTTACTATAACATAGTGGTCAAGAATTCCAGAACCTTAGGTTCAAATTCTATCAGTGCCATTTAATACCCATGTGGCCTTGGGAAAGGTATTTAACTTCTGTAGACCTCAGAATTCTCATCTGTTAATTCAAAATAATTATGCCTACATCATAAGACTGTTCTGAAGATCAAATGAGAGAATGCATATAAAATGTGTGACATAGGGCTTAGCACATACTATTGCACAATAATGTGTCCTGGAGTAGAATTTATTAGAAGTACAGGTACTAAAATCAAAACAAATAGCAAGGACGAGAATCTTTTGAGAAGCTTGTTGATCTGCCAGAAGAGGGGCAGGACTTCTCACAGTTTAGCGTGGTGTCTAGACCCAAGGAACACCAGGGAGGGGAAAATGAAAAATGCATTTCTGAGAAAGCTGGGATACAAACTGTCCACTGAGGATCCCAACTGGAATAAGAGTAAACAGAAAGTGTGTACTCCCTGATTATTTCTAGGTGAAGGTGGGAAGAGAGACTGGAAAACAGGAAAGACATTCCAATCTGGTAGATTTCAATGACCTCTATTTTGACCATCTGACCTTGCCATTAAAATCACATTAAAACAGAAGATTCTTTTAGATATTACAACATCCATTTTTTAAACATTCACAGTTTAATATTTCTTCTGTTTTTAATGTTGACTATATTGTAAAATTCACACAATTTCAGTTTTGGCCCAAAAACTCCTCAAATTTCGGTCTGGTGACCTTAAAAAGGGCACCTCCACCAGCCTTTGAGTGCTTCCCTGACCCCACATTATTAAATTAATGTTGGGTGAAAGGAGGAATGTCTTTGCCTTACAAACGTTGTGATTGTTTTTAAAAGAACACTGCTAATTACCTTCCCGGACATCTGACTCATTATTCCGTTCCATGAAGTTTAAGACATGGAAAAATTCATTTGGAATTTCCAATTTTAATGATTCCTCAATTTACGAAGAAATTGCCTTAGGATGCAAACTCTATTCCTTTGATCTTAGCATTGGACAATTGCATATGTGCAAATACAACTTAATATATACATAATAAATACTGTATAATAAAGTACTAGAATTCTAAAAGTTGTTACATGTTGCATCATTTGATGAAATGGGACAAAATTTCACACACACAAATACAGCACACATAAACATACATACACAGTGAGGAACTCTGGTCTGAAAAATACAAAAATTTCCATTTGCTTGTAAAAAAAAAATGTTCTCAACTAAGTGGACTAGAGACCCTCTGTGTACTTTGAAATTAAGAAACTGATGAGAGAGGGCTTTTCAAAATCAAGTATCTCCAATCTTTACAGAAACTTTCAGACCACATTTTGGTGTTAACCTGACAGAGCTCCTTGAAATCCAAACAAACATCATTAAATGGAGAAAAAGAAGCACTTTTATAATAAGCATGTCTGCTGGTCTGGTTACCATTACGTATACCCAGACATGCCATTTAAGAACCTGTTTTGCAAATCCTAAATGGGAAGGAAGAATTTGCTATATCTCAACTTAAATTTACGTATTTAAAATTTATTCTGATTTCTTACAATTTTTTTCTTTCAAATGAAATCGTTTAATCTCTGTAGACTGCATTCCTCGTTTTATGAGTGAATAATCCGAGACCAAGAAGACATACAAAGAAGATGCCAAATTGAGCAAATAAAAATTAATGTACAACACTGCATGGGAAGTATGCATACTAAAAAATTATTCATTGTTCATCTAAAATTCAAATGTAACTGAATATCCTGTATTTTATCTGACTACCCTTCCCCTGGGTTATCCAGCTAATGAATGGAAGAGCCAGCACTAGAATTGGGTGCCCATTCTGGTGTGGAGCCATTCGTGAAACACTTATTCCCTGAAAGCTAGATGTTCTGGAAAACTAAAAGCTATATAAGGCAGTCCTTCCCTCAAGGAACCTAGAATCTAATGGAAAATTCCAATACACCTGGAAGAGAGAAGGGAGTGTCAATGTAACCATCTCAGCAAGCTACTACCCAAGAAAATGGTTCTCAACCCTGGCCACACATGAAATCACCTGGGAAGCTTTAATTTTTTTTTTCAGTGCCCTGAGATGCTGATTTAATTGGGTCTGGGATAGGGTCAGGGAAACTGGTCTTTTTTTTTTCCCCAAAAAAAATATTCCCAGATAATTCTAGTGTGCAGCTTGGTTTGCAAGATGAATCACACTGATCTAAGACTCACAAATCTCCCCTAAGAAACCCTGATTCACAGAATGGACAGGTCTATGCTAAAGTGCATGTGTGTGTGTGGGGGGGGAAGGGCCCCAAAGCACCATGCTTCCTGTACATCACACAGGTGTTCAATATGGCCATTTGGACTTCGCAGTAAGATTTGTTGAAAGGAGAACATTTTGGTGGAATTCATCTTACCCTCATTCTGATCTTGGTTCTTATTCATTTCTTTGCCTATATATTGTATAGCCTGTGTCCTGAAAAATCCATCCTAAGTATACAGTTCATATAACCCTCAAAAACAAATAATGAAGAGACAGTCCCATCTAGTCCTATAGTCTGCTCAGGATACCCCAGTTACCTGGGGTTAGATATGGAGCCCCGGACCAGGACAGATCCTATGGGTTTGGCATTGTTTGTATACATTCCCAAAGAGGAATCCACTAAATGAAAGCCCTATTCAGTCTTATGACTTCCCATGGAGAGATAAATAAAGAAGCACTATGAGTGTCTTCACTATTGTCATTATATTTATTGCCCTGGTTAGAGAAGGATCAGAAAGCCACAACTACATCTTCTCTGCTCAGTTATTATTATTACCAAAAGACAGAGCAGCAAATGGACAAAAGCAGGATTTCTCAATACAGTCCAAAAAGACAAGATAAGGACACAGACTCACCTCCATCCTGCACTCTCACCTTCTCATTTCTGACATCAGTGATGAGGAAGCAAGTTTATGGCCTCCGTAGCTGCATCTGTTCTCAAACTAAGCCATCTTCTAAACACCAGCATAACTGAACATTTTTAAATCATTTTGACCACCTCAAGCCATCCAAAGTCCAAAGAAAATGATATCTACACCCCAACTCTGAGGACACATGTAGCTGTGGGTCAAGCCCCCTTCCAAAGGGTCATCATTGTATAATCTGTATTTAGACCATTTTATGTCATTGTTAATCCTCCCATTCCAGAATCCACCTGAGATCAATTCAGCCTATGACAGCTATGTTCTCTGGGACAGTTGGTCAGGTCTGGTTTTCTACGTTTAACATTAAAAGACCCCCTCCCCGCCCCCTGCCTCTTCAAAAGTGTCACACTGAAAAATCTGGTACAAATAAAGAGCATGACAGAGCCAAATGAGGGAAAATGTATCTACCCAGGAATGATGAGAGGGTACATTTTTTCAATACATAAAAGGACTAAATGAGTGTTCAATAACACTAATACCTGGAAACCTCAAGAACAAGACAAAACAAAAATATTCCAACTGAGTCTGATTCGCGTTAAATATTTCCTGTCTCAGTGACCAACAGGCCATGTTAAAACCAGTCTCAACTCCTTTTGGAAGTCTTGTTCTGTTACCCACATAAAAGGTAATGTAAGAATTTTGATCAGTGATGCAAGATTACTAATTCTCATTGGGTAATTTTCCCCATTAGTCAGAGATCAACTCTGCCAACTTGGAGGCTTCACATGTTTTGCGGTGGGCTGCCATTAGGAACTAGCTGTCAAACTCTAGGACTAATGGAAATGTATTCTAAAGGCCAAATTCCACCCTTTTCTTACATAGGGACAGTTTCTAACCAGGCAAGGGAGCCTCAACTGAATCCCAAGGTCTAGGCTCTCCAGTCTTCCTTCACGGCCACCTTTCTCTATGCCATCATCAGCAAATCCCCATTGACAAACCCCTTTCTTTTCCCTTGAAAAATGCCAAAATACTCCTGGGAGGAAGCGTTATCTTTCTAAATTCTTGGTTGAACTGAAGAGGAGAGATCTGAGATTTTTAAATTCATGGCAGAAGCAGACTCATTCATTACACCTTTAAGGTCTAGAATATGGACGGAGCAAAAACAGACCAATCATAAATGGGAGGTGTTCTGTACCTTCCTCTGCTATAAATCTAATTCACGCAGCCAAGAATACACATTCAGAAATAAGAAGGCTGGCTCTCTCTGATGACTTCTCAACTGACAGTTCAAGTGGTGTGACAGTAATGTTCATATAGAAAAGGATGTCAGTCAGTATGCCAAACACAACCCAAACAGGGCCAACCCATGAATGAGAATGCAGTTTCCCTGCTTTGGATCTAAAGATACCCAACTGGAGGCCCAGTCATGTGGCCTATACAAGTGCCTACAAAATCTACAAAACCCGAGAGCTATGTATATAGGTGAGCCAACTCTAATTCACATGCAGCAATGCAAAACCCCTTTCTTCCTCTGCCCCATGGCAAAAAGTGAATCTGTTCCATCTGTTTACAATGATTGCTGTTACTTTCCAGCATAACCATAATCTTATTTTGTAAATCCTATTCCTGACACGCCTCAAACCATCTGTCTATTCTTTCTTGGGTTAGCTTGGGGCTGTTTGGCAAATGTATGTCATTACCTGTAAGTGGAATATTTTTTAGCAGAGTACATGCCCCTTTTAAAGGCACGTTGCCATGGCTGCTAGGTGTTCTTAAATAATCTCCTATGGTTCTTCCTCTAAACCCAATATGCCTTTAGTAATTTTAATATGTGTAAAATAAATGCCAAGAGACAAAAGCCATAAATGTAACTACTTAGGCTTAAGATTCAAAGTTTGCACGTGTTCTCAAACACAAGGAATCAGTTGAAATTTTACTAATCAAGTTACACATGTCAATTTGAGGAAAAAGGTAGCCTGTGTTTCAGATTCAGACTTGCACAAAAGTGATAAAATCTGAGTGGTAGAATTTCTGCTATTTCTTATCCACATGTAGCTGGGCCCAAGTTCCCACCAAGTTTCTACATTCTCTCTCTCCTTTATCGTTCTGACATTTTGCCCTTGTTTATAACTACAAGGAATTGGGAAAGACCTTAGAACCCCGATTTGGAGAAGGATTTGTGATCAGGCAATTCAGAGAGCACAGACACAAATGGACAAATATGAGAAAAGATAGCTCATCTCATTAGTAACCAAGGGAATACAGACTAAAATAATAACAAGATCCCTGCTAGCCTCTCAAAACAGCAAAGATTAAAACCACTGAAAATATTTAGTGAGGCTGTGGGGAAATGGGTACTCTTAGGCACTCCTGGAGAAAGTAGAGAACATGCTCTCCTTTGACAGTATCTAGCAACATTTTTCTGGTACATCCCTTTTCATACCTTCTGCTTCATTTCGAAGCCCCTATTCTAGAGAAATACTAACATGAGTACACACACGCAAAACAAATACGTGAATACAAAAATATTTATAGCAGAGTGTTTATAATAAGGTCCAAAAATAGGAAACAGCCCATCAGTAGGGAAATGGTTAAACCATAGCTTACCTCCCTGATTGGATACTTTGCTGCAGTTAAAATGAATGAGGCAGCTCAATGTCACCTAATACGAAAAGACTGTTATGTGTATTGACAATTAAGACAGCAATGTGCAAAACATTAATATGTTCCAATTTATGGAAAGCAATGAAATCTCTAGGTGTATAATAAGATGCTAAAATGAGAATCTTTCAGCTTTGTTTAGTGTCTTAAAGATTCAGAACAAAGCAGTAGGTGATTAATGCTCTCACCCTCCAAAATGAGCTGCGAGACCCTTGGCAAAGGAGGCGTCCACTGCAACCACTAGCCCATCACCCACTTCGAGAACATAAAAGGACTGAAACTTACAAAGCTGAGAGAATTTCTTGGGAATAATGTGTTGGGGCATGGTGGTGTTTCCACCTTTACCTTAATCTAATTAGCCAGAGTTTCAAGGAGATGGCTCAGACTGCTGGAGTCTACAGGGGTCCAGACTGATCCATGACCAAAGTTCATCTATTGGCATGAGGCAGGACCCAGAGGCATCGTGAGGCCCAGGCACTAAGTGTGTTGCATTGCAGTGACTGCACTCCTCCCAAGAGCGGCGGCAAGGCTGCATCTGTGTTCCCTACGGACCACATGCAAAGGAGCCAGCCAGGATCGTTTTAAAAGGCGCCCCACCTGTAGAGATGCTGTCAGCACTCGCCACTCATATCCTTCCCATCTCTTGATCCTATTCACACACCTGCTCTGGGGGTGAGCTTTCATTCTCTCCGGCAGCACCTGCATCTTTTGTCAGAGGATGCCCTCAAGGTGGTGGACCCCCTGTGTGTAAAGAGAGTCAGACAGCCTAGGGACTATGTTTGAGACTTGAAAGGACTGGAGGAACTGTTATATATATGAGTGTCCAAGAAAGTTAGAATGAGCCTGCATATCATCTTCACAGAGACAGCAATGGGAAACTATTCTCTACCTTCAGCCTACGGAGTCTCATTCTTTCAATATAATGCTAACAATTACACATATATAACGGAGAAAAGTCTGGATGTTTACACACAAAACCAACTGTGATCTCTAGAGAGCAGAGTGTGCTACGGGATGAGTGAAAAAAACTTGTACATTTTGTTCTATACACTTCTATACCATTTAATTTAAAAAAAAAACCAAACATTTGCTCATGTTTTTGGTAAACAAAAACTTAAGACATATACAGATACACACGCACATACACATCTATGGTATAAATATTCCGAAAATTAAGAAAAAGAAAACAGACAAACCATAAACATAACCCCACACCCCCAGATCCCACCTCTCTGAGTATTTGGGGAGGTTTTCATTCCCATCTTTTTGCTTGGAGTGGGCAGGTTCTCACTGGGCTCCACCTGCCTCGTTAAATTAAACAAGGAAGAGTTCCAAAGGTTGTTTACCACCATCACCATATTTTCTGTCTATTTTGGTTATATGAAAATCAGTATAGTTTAAAGAAAATGATTTGATACTTAACGGGTCTCCCTTATATAGCTTAAACGCTTGCAATCAAGGTGGAGAGAAACAATCATCAGTGACGGTTCCTGCTCTGCCTCTAGACAGTAGCGAAGGGGAGGACGAGGACTGGAATGGACTGCTCCTCTCAGGAAACTGGAAATACATCTTCCTTGCCTAGCTGGAAATATGTAGTCATGGCAAACTTGCCAAGGCTCACCAAGTCTGCCCAGAAAGCCCATCTGAGCCTCAAACACCTGAATGCCAATTCAAGAGGAGATTTCATTTCCCTTCTGAGATTTACACAAAAATCTAACCTGTTGCAAATTCATCTCCTAAAATACACAAATTGAGACCCTTAGCAAGCAAAGTGACTGCTACACATGTGGAAATTACCTCCTTGTTTGTTTTCAGACTTCCTGTTTCTCCTGGGAACCAGAGAGAAAATTCAATTTCTAAACCTTGGAGCAGCATGAACAATGAACAATTGTTAGCCTAGAAATAGCAGATGAAGCCTATTACTGCACAATGGAAAGTAAACGGCATTGTCTTGAGGTTGTGTTTACTATACCGGCTCGGTGGGTAAAATGATACAGTAGAGCAGAGGACTGGTGTCCTACTCATTAGAAACCTCTGAGAAACCCTCTACACTGAGGGGAGTGTCCAACTCCTTTCTGTTTTTCCTCTTGTTGAGTATAGGTTTGGATAATTATATGTAATTTCTCATGTCTGACTACATGAATGAAACTTCTTACCAATTTCTACCAAAACCCTCTACCAAATCAATGAAGACAGGATCAACAGAAAGCCAGTACCATGCAAATACGCAGGAAAGGCCTTCATGTTTTTCATTCAAGTGGCAAACCAAAAGTCTTGAAGAGGCGACAATCTCATGATCCAGCAAAACAGCAACAGAACACACAAACATTCTCTTGGCTTGGAATATGAAAACTTTACAAGGGTAAATTAAATTGAGCTGAAATTTTAAAACTAGGAATGGCAAAGTGTATTTTTTACCAAATTTGTTGGCATCCAGTCATACACTCAGAGTAAATGCAAACTGGTGCTAAAGTCCAGTTTCCTTTTTGAAAAAGAAGAAAGAAAAATAAACTTTCTAGATTTTAAAATGCAGCTTTTGAAACAATGTTCCAAGGGCTACTTGGATGTTGGCTGGCGCATATAAAACAATACTAACAACTTGAGTGTAAATGAATCAAAAGCAGACAGATTCCATTTCCCTTCAAGAAAATGGGTGTTTTGGGGGGGAGGGGGAATAAATAAATAAAGGCTTCCCAAAAATGTATGTGAATTTTAATAAAAACCACAGTGTTCTCAATAAAAACTTGAGACATGTCTCCTGACCTTCAAGCAGGGCTGGGTTTCAAAGAGGTGACGTGGAGAGGTAAGTGTGACATCCAGGCCCCCTCCGAGTCAGGCACTGAGTTTTGGGTACATTGTTTTGATTTCATCCTCACAATAACCTGCATAGAAGGTAGATGTTCCTCCCCCACCTTATTGATGAGAAAATGAAACTCAGGGACTTGAGTCATCTTCCCTACATCACTCAGCGTTACTCTGAAGGACATCTGCATTAGGAAACTATTCACACACCCCCACGCTCCTGCTACACGAGAGCCATTGCTTACTTAGCAAATACGACTTAGTGATGTTTAATAAGGCAATTCTGAAGCACATTACTAGTGCAACGCTACATCCTGTCAAGGCCAACACCCGTACTGGCTTAGATAGTGTGTCTGGGGCAGAACTGGTTGGGGATGGGGGAGTCCCATCTTGATTTAACTGAGGGTCACTGTGAATTCATGTCCTAACTCCAAGTTACTCAACTTTGTGGCAAGTCTATACTAAGTGCTTCACCTGTGTTAACTCCTTTCATCCTCAAAAATGGCCCCAAGAGTTTTATAGCATTTTTGTCCCTATTCTATACCTAAGAAAGCTGAGGAATAAGGAAGAAGCAGAGCTATAGAGGATTCTAACACAGCCTTTCTGACTCCTCCAGGCCCAGATCATGTGCTCTTACTCCTCGACCAAACTGAAGGGCATCATCCATGTATTACAGAACTGAGGGCAGACTGACTATAATCCTGGAAATTAAGCAGCACTGCCTTCTTGTCTTAGTCCATTCAGACTGTGATAACAAAATACCACAGACTGGGCAGCTTATAAACAACAGAAATTTACTTCTCACTATTCTGGAGGCTGGAAGTCTGAGATTAAGACCACAGCATGGTTGGGTTTTGGTGAGGGCTCTCTTCCCGGTTTAGTGAGCTCTTCCTCACTATGTCCTCACATGGTAGAAGAGGCTGGAGTCTCTCTGGAGCCTCTTTTATAAGAGCACTAATCCCATTCATGACGGTTCTACCCTCATGACTTAAGTACTCCTAAAGGCCCCACTTACTAATACCATCAGTTTTGGGGGGTTAGGATTGCAACACGAATTTGGAAGAAACATGCATTCAAACCATAGTACTTCTCAAGGTATGTGACCATCAGAACTTGATGGTATCTTCCCACCCATTCATTCATTCATCCAGCAGTACTGATTAAGTGCCTGTCATACATAAAAATAGGGAGTTATAAAGAGATCAAAGACGTGCAGGTCCTTGTCCTCAGGATATATAAACATAATAGAATCAAGTTGTTCACATCCCACATTTACTTGCTTTTTAGATGTTTCCCTGGCCTTCTTCTGCTATTCTTTATCTTTTCAAGTCACATTATTATATAATTTCTTTCTTTTGGACATATCCAAATTTATGGCTTAAATTAGTTTGTCCCTGAGACTAGTGACCCTCATTAAGAGTCAAACAAATGGAGACACAACTTGAAATGAAGGAACTCTTCACACTCACAAAATATTAGAATTTGAAAGGACCTTAGAGATGGGGCTTTTATTGGTCCGAGTAGGCTATTTGCTATAACAAAGAACCCCAAAAGTTCTTACTGTTCTCACAAAATCCAATGTGTGCATTCCTGGTTAAGCCACTTTCGTCCAAGTGGTGACACATGGATTCTAGGCTACTACAACACTGTGGCTCCACCATCTTAACAAAGGGTTTTAAGACATCCCAGACTTTATCTAGCCAGAAGACAGAGAGATAAGAGAAACCTCAGAGAAGTTATGCTCACTCCTAATTGTCCCCTCCCATTCCACTGGCAAGAGTTAGTCACATGCCTAACTAGACACGAAGGTTACCAAGAAAAATCAGTTGTGGGAGCGTGCAGTCCATTTCTAACACAGACTCCAAACCCACCACCATGCAGATGAGAAAACTATGTCTCAGAGCAGCTAAGTGAGTCATCTGATACACAGGAGCAGAGTCTATCTTCTAATACAGCATTCTTTGCCTATAATATTGACACCTTCTGAAAAGCCACTTACTGTTTTATTTCTCATCTCATGCTTACTATAGAAAGTTCAGAAAATACAGAACTTAAGGAGGAAAATAAGAATTGTTCATAATCTTCCAACAATAATCACTGATTATATTTTGATGCCTATCTCCTAGTCTTTTCCGTAATATTTGGGTATTTTATATACATATTAATTTTTAATTATAAAATATTTCAAATATACAGAAAGTAGCATAAACAAACCTATATCCCACCCTATATACCACTAAGTGCTTAACAAATGCTAACATTTTGCCATATTTGCTTCAGTTCTCTCTCTTTTCTTTAAAAATAAAATGGGTCCAGCTAAAACCCAACCCCCATCTAATTCTCCCTCCTTCCTAACAGAAATCTAGGAAGTGCCATCCTCAAGCTGAAGTGGGTACAGATTCTGTGCATATTTTTACACTTTTACTATGTATTTATACATATTCCATAAAAGTGTATGTTCTTTTGTATATTTAAAAATTTTGCATAATTGGTATAATGACATGTGCATCCTTTTGTACCTTGCTTTTTTCAGTCAGCAGTATGTTTTAAAACTTATCCATGTTGATACATGGATATCGCTTTCATTCTGCTGAACTAGATGTGGTATTCCATTGTATGAGTGAGCCATAGTTTATTTATTCTACTGATAGACAGTTAGATGGTCTCCACTTTTTTCCCTTTATAATCGTTAAAAAACTAAATTGGCATCAAATTATAATACAGAACTATTGCCTGCTTTTTTCACGTAACATTAAGTATTCATACATATTTTTTGAGAATATTATTTTTAACAGATGCATGGTGTTCTCTCACAGGAACAAGCCAAAATTATTTAACTATTCCCATGAACATCATTTTATGTGCGTTTAGGCATGAAAACAAACAGGACTAAGAAGTGCCTGTAGAGAGGGCAAGTGCTACCGCGGTTCAGCAGCCATGTTCTAATCCCACACTGTCCACATTCAAATCCCACCAAGCCCACTTTCTAACTGTGTGACTTTAGGCAAAATCTTTAACTCCTGTGTGTTCTATAAAATGAGGTTGACCATAGTACTTACCCTGAATCCCAAAGTAATCCCATGGGTTTATATGCTTTCTGGCTTTTGTGTCGTTTGGTTCTGTTTTTTATTCCCTTGTAGGCAAACAAGCGTAATCCTGCATCCGCAGGTCAAGCTTGCTTATTACAAAAAGCACAGCAACATTCAGAGGACAAAAAGTCTTGTGAGATCCAAACCACTGACTCCAGCACAGTGCCTGGTACACAGTAAGCATTAAGTGTTAGGTTAAAAGTGTTTGTATTCATAGTGGCTGCGCACAATCAAACACATGCGTGTGCACACACACTCCCACACAAGTATCTATCTATAATGATATATTTTCGGTATGTGACATGGCGCTGCCACACTTAGTTCCACCCCAACTTTTCCTTACTGTTAAGGTTTCCCAATCTGCTCCTTACTGTTCCATCTAGCAAATCTTCCAGTTTTGTTACCTTTTGCTGGGAATCCCTTCAGACCTCCCAGCAAGCCCTCGCCATCTGACACATTATACACGCAGCAAGTGGCACCAAAGCCTATAACTGACTTTATGAAATTCTTAGACTCTCCCTTTCACAATTCAATTCAGTCAAATGATCGGTCTATCCCAATATTTTGAAGTGTCGCCTCCCACAGGCTCCTCCTCTCTTTTTGTCCTATGAATAATGTTCTCAACTGCTGTCAGCTGGCTCAAATCTCAGTGCAGATTACCTTTTCAAGAGAATATTAAAAAAAAAAACAAAAAACGAAGAAACGCACTTCGTTTTTTTAGTCCTTCCAGATATGGCTCAATAAAACTTCATTGGCCTCAGGAGACTTCCTCTAATTCAGCTAAACAAACAGTCTTCCTTCCACTCTTAGGAATGCTATTGGGCAGTGTAATGGCCTTTGAAAAACTCTGGAGCTCCTGAACTGGAAAGAGGGATGAAAGGAAGCTATGCATGAGCAGTGAAGCAGGCAAGCTCCAAGTCCTGCCCTCACCTCGGTCATCAGCATACTCCAAAATCTGATAAGAACCACAAGTTCACAAGGAAGCACTTACTACACAATTTGTCACTACAATCTCCAAATGGCCTAGGATGATCATGGCACCTTTCATCTCAGTAGTGCCAGGGGAATACTTCAAAGGCCCTTAATTGTTGAAAACCATCATGGTTAGAACTATTTCCATATTATCAAATATGGTCTAAATTAGCTTCAAAAAAGAAGAAAGAAGTTTCTAGAGAAGATGAAATACACACACACACACATACACCTCTATGTGATAAATCTAAATGAAAAGAGGATTGAGTCCCACCCACCCTTTCATAGGGAAGATTAGTGCCTTTTAATCTCTAGGAATATATTTGTTTTCCTTAGCTACAAGCTTAGTTACACTCTTCCAACTCATTAGTATTAACTCCTTTTCCTACTACAGTCTGCCCAGAATTAATTCTGTTTTGAGAAGTCTTAGCAATAAAATCCAAATGAAGTTTTGCCCTCTGGCCTACACCATTTGGGATTACTCCCATAAGATCATATCTAGACTCTTAAGAAAAGTCAGGGAAGATGTTAACCTGATTGGCTTGTGTTTTTTGAATTTAGGGATGTTAGATAACTCTGTTGCCCCTTTATATACCCTCAGAAGTCCCAGATCCTGTCTTCAAATTGTGGGGATACAGGATATAGGAATACAGGAATAAAGTAGACACAAATCTTACCTAGTCTATGATCATGTCATCCAGGGGATGTGGGGATACAGGAATAAAGTAGACACAAATCTTACCTACTCTATGATCATGTCATCCAAGACCACACTTTCTTCATAAGAATGCCATTAGGAACTGAGGATTTCACAATCACAGGTGAATGCCTATTTATGACTTTGCTATATACATATATCTTCTTTTTTCCACAATTTTGTTTTGTTTAGTCTAGGGTGCCAGCAAATGAAGTGATTTAAGACAATTAGCATTGACTGAACCATAAACATACCCTACACCTTCATCCTGACAATTCACTCCCAACCATTCCTTTATCAAAGAAGGAGAAGCAAAGGAAGAGAACGATGTAAGCAGAAGATGTAGAGAAGGAGGAGCAGGCAGAAAAGAAAGGAAAGAGAGGAAGGGAAGGAAGAAAAGGGAAGGGAGGGGGTAGAAGGAAAGAAGGAAGGAAGGGCACTGTCTGCCATATTAGCTGGAAAAAAAAAATGATGAAATAGAAAGACTTCAACTTCATGCCCAGTAAGGCCCCCAACTCTCAGTACATGCTACTTAGATAGATTCACAAAGTCTACACCACCCTCAAGGCATAAAACAACCAGCACCCTAAAATACAGCAAGACTTACAGACCATGATAATGAATAAAAAGTGTACCACAGAGCATGTCAGAAGTATCAATATCACTTAGCTTCTTAAATTAATACAGATTTACATTTCTAGGCTCTTTTTAATATCACAAGCTTTGCTGATACACAAAATGGAGTTCTCTCAATTGGAATCGAATCTGCCTCAATCTGATAATGGTTGGGGAGAAAGGATGGTGCAAGGAAGAGCAGAGTCAAGGCCACATGGAACTGCCCCTAGCTCTGACTGACAACCAGCTGTATCCACCTTGGACAGTACATTTAACTCCCTCAGAGCCCAATTCCCTCTCTGTAAAATTTACCAGATAGTCTCTCAGGATACTCCCTGCACTAAAAAGTCCTGTTTAGGCTTGATAACTAAGTCACTTCTAATGTTTCCTTCATCAGTAAAATTGAAAAAACAATACCTACTCTAATAGCATGGTATGTGGAACACCACAGAAATTTAAATCCAATGCATAAACCTTAGAGAACTTTCAGTACATTCTACTTAGAGATATACAGTCACAAAGTCTATGAATCACAAAATTTCTAAGAATCTATATATGTCTGTGGTTCAAGGATCCACGGTTTTCTGGCTCCACGATCTTGCTCTGACAGAACAAAATTCTTGAGACTCAGAGAGAGAACTTACTTGGATTAGACCCACACTGAGTATCCAGGTTGGTGACCAGCCTTGTAGATAGCTGGGGAGGGATCTTTTACCAACTCATAATTCAGCCCTTGATATACGAGGTGTGAGTACAGACACAGTGGTTGGATAAAATAAGAGAAACTGAAGAGCCTCACGATATTTCTGCCATTAGCATTATTCATACCTTTTGAATTCTTGGGAACTGCCACCTATTGAATACCCTGTTATTTAGAGGAACTCAGGACAGGAAGGGGACAGAATGGAACACTTTCTTACCTTACACCCCCATCTCACTCCCCCAACTGACTTGGAGGTAGAATGGCAGTGGCAGCAAAGGCCATGCAGCTAGAAGTAAACTGAGTATAAAAAGAGGACACACCCAGAAATGCAGTGGGAGCTTGAGTGCTGCGGCCGTCCCTTGCTAGAGATAAAGTACAGGAATGAGAAATGACGGGGCTCAGCCTTCTATGTGGTGGATGTTAATCCTGCTCCAAGCATTTTTAAAAAGGTTGCATTAATGTCTGCTGTTGAGTTCCTTGGTAAGGTGGGGCTCCTGCCCTCCAAGTCAAATGAAAAGGGACCAACAAGAATCCTGAAAACACTGGAGGAAAGCAGCCCATCTCCACAGAAATTGCATTCCAAGCTGAAAATGCATGTTTTCATTGCAATGGCTCAAGATCACCAAAGAAAATGCTCAAATGGATGGAAAGCCTGTTTCTAACTGAATCACACAAGACGGTAGCACATTTCCAGTAGAGAAGGTGACTACTGTAGTCAGCCAAAAGATAAGAATATCTGACTCACAGGCAAATTACAATGTATGAAGATTGTCCTTATATTTTTTTTAAAGATTTTTCAAATTAGCATGCTGTATCTTTTCTTTTGACAGCAAGAGTCATAAGGCAACGGACACCCAAAGGCGAAGAAATATCCAGGCAGAAGGCCAAATTTCTGAGAAGTGAAAACATCTCTTCCATTTCTTTTCTAGTTAATACCTTGGGCTTCTCCACAAGGAAAAAAGCTGCAAACGCATGACTGGCCTTCATTTTGCATGTTCACCATCCTATAAGAGCTAACAAACTAGCCAAGCCTGCAAAAAGTCTTGTTAGGGCATTTTCAGGATTTAGACCAAAAGACCAAAAGAGCCTGGTGAAAGCTCTGTGAATGCAGGCGTTTCGGTGAGCCCCCCCCCCCCCAATCTGGGAAGCCAGGCTCATGCAGTTGGCAAAGTCAACATTTCCTATTGGCAAATCCTACACAGTCATACATGTTGGAAACCCTGAGTAGTTCAATGGTGTCATCCCCATTTTCCAGACCGAGAGAGGAGGATAAAAACTGAATAAGTCACCCAACCATCACCTGCAGCATCACGGAGTGCCAGCGTCAGGGCGCAGCCTCCCTCCTGTACCACGCCCCCCGCCTGCTCTGCGCCAGGGCTCCCCAAACTTCAGCTCCACGTAGTGCAGCTCACCTCCTCTGACTGCCCCTGTCCTCCCCATGAGGAGACTCACCAGCAGCAGAGAACAGCCAGGATCAAAATGCTTGCCAATTCCTCAGAGTTTCAGAAATCCTCCCAGAACTGGTAAAACCACCCCTCCCCAAACCCTGAGGAATTGGACAAGCAGGGAGGCTACTGGTGGGGAATGGAGGAGTAACTTGGCCGCTCTCTCTTCTTCTTGCCTCCCAAGATGAAACAGAAATAGCACAATTCTCCCCCTCCTTGTCACTCCATTCACCAAGCAGGTGTGGCCAGGAACTAGAAAATTCTCAGGTGTGGAGCTTGTCCTTCCTCACTCTGGGTGTCAACCAGTCAGCAATAGAAGATTTATTGGGGAAAGAAAAACTGAGGTTTTCTTGTTTTTTTTTGAGACTTGAGACACATTTATACTCATTTAACACATCCATAGGAATTCTTAGGAAATAAATGATGAGGATTGGGGGCTGGGATATACCCTTTCTTTGGAAGCCTGGACGACGGTCAACTTGGCAAACTAAAGGCACTTGTCTTGGGCCCAAGAACACACACTCTCCATGGCTTCCTTCGTTAGCCGCATGTGGCAGAGGTTTCACTTTTTACAATAATTCTTCATGGAAGAAGGATGAAAGTTGTACTTAATGAAGTTTCGGAAAAAGAATCTGATCCTTGCTCTGGCGCTCAGATGGTGCATCTTTGTAAACAGCGTGCAAGGGTCTTTGTAAGATTTATAGGAAATGGCAATTGGCAAAGAAAACGTGAGCTCCTACTCTGGCCCCGTAAAGCTGTACTGCTGGCTTTGTAGAGCTCTCAAAGAACGTTATTGAAAACAAAGGAGAAATCAATACCACTCAGGCCACTGCCAGCTGTGGGCCTCCAAAGTGAATCAACCTGGCTTCACCTACCTCTCCGAATGGCTAGTGTCGGCTTCAAACAGACTGCAATATACTTACAGTCCCCCTCCCCGAATCCTTGGAAAATTGTCCCTGAAATGAGAGGTCTGCAAAATCTTTCATCTGCAAGGTAGTTGTGATACAAGTATTTTTCAGTTCAGAGCAAATGGTAGGAAAGAAATGGCCACTTTCTGCTCGTCATGTAGTGAATTTGATACCAATACCAGTTAGATGCGAGCCAGCCCTCCAAGCTGAGTCTGTCCAAGCTTACCAGTAGTGTCTCGGGTTACCAAGAACCAAGTAATTAATAGGGGATGCCCGGACTAATTATGAGTTTGGAAAGGAAAGAAATGAGAAGAAGCAACAATCACTGAGAATGGGGTCTTGTGTAACAGAATACAAAGTCTTTATTTCAGACTTTATTACGGGGACGGTAATGATTAACTATCGAACACCCTCCTCCCACCTCAAAATAAAAAATTCCAAATGATTACACCTTAGACCTTGCTCTTAGAACCTCCTCCTTTTCTGCCCCAAATGAAACAACTTACAGGTTAATACACCAATTACACCTCCACAGAGCAATATTCTCTTCTTCAACATTCTCTTCAGTAGGAGTTGTGAATGAGGAGCTATGCACAGGATTTTGCTGAATAAAAAGGAATCAGTGCTTCTGCTGTCACAAACAGCCCCCTCCCCATCAACTCCCTTAATTTACAGTTGATGGCCTATCTCTTCACCTTGTCAATCTTCAAATGCTTATTCTCTAACCATGATAGGGAAATGCCAAGTTCTCTGCAGAGGGAGGAAAAGTTTCTCAGTTATGCATCCAAATGTACTTGTCACACAAAAGAGCCCCAGTGCTGACTTGCCCGAGTCAGCTCTGAACGACAAACTTTAGCCCTTACCACCCTGAAGACAAAAGCAGGCACACATAAACGTTGCAGCAGCTCCTGGCATGGCTCCGGTCAGGCCAAGCATTCATGCCGGGAGTGTGGAATTTCCCTGTCACATAAAACCATAGTGGGGTCAAGAGGCAGATACACTAATCAAGGAGCAGAGCGAGACCTTTCAAGGTCTTCTCTGGCTTCGATGTTGGGGGAGGGAAAGCAGTCCATCTGGCAGGTTTAAATGTCCGAGCAAAGGAATTTCACTCTATTAGTGAATCCCTCGGCAGACTGACAAGGCAATTAATAATAAACAAAACTATACTAAACACCTACTCTGTGCAAGGCATTAAGATAAGAACTTGTTAAGGCTGTAAAGAAGTGGAGCAGAGTCCAGCTCTCACTGGGAGTATAAGCCTAGGCAATTATGATTAACCATACAGCACTGGGGGGCGCCTGGGTGGCACAGCGGTTGAGCGTCTGCCTTCGGCTCAGGGCGTGATCCCGGCGTTATGGGATCGGGCCCCACGTCAGGCTCTTCCTCTATGAGCCTGCTTCTTCTCCCACTCCCCCTGCTTGTGTTCCCTCTCTCGCTGGCTGTCTCTTATCTCTGTCAAATAAATAAATAAAATCTTTAAAAAAAAAAAAAAAACCATACAGCACTGGGATGCCCCGTGACTGACAGCTGTTTTTCCAATAGCCTTTACCCTTCCTCCCATGCTAACAAAAACTTGATTTTGTTCAATTATCAGGTGACTGTGTTTTCCTAAAAAGTGACCTTCTTCACAGTCCAAGAAGTTAACCTTGACTGATCAAAACTAATGGTTCTAAACTCTGCCTGTGCACTGGAAACACCCAGGGAGTGGTTTAGAAATTCCAGTGACTGAGCCCCACCCTAGGACTCTGATTTAATTGGTCAGACATGGGTCCCACCATCCAATAGTTTTTAAAGTCCCCAGGTGATTCTAATGTCAACAGTGGTTGAGAACTACTGGTCTAAGTCAACACAATTATTTCATTCTGTCATTAGTGACTGGCTTAGGGTTGGTCATGTCATTTAATTCAGGTCAAAGATATGAGAAGGCATCTTCTGGGAGGCTTCTAGGAAGGTTTCCTTCAGGTTTAAAAGCACAAAAGGAAGGTAGGTGCTTTCTTTTCTGAGCTTTGGACAGTGTTTTAAGAGGAGGTGAGGTCTGAGATAGGGTAGGGGCAAGCAATTTGCAACAGTGAAGGGAACAGTCAACAAGGCTCAACACCTAGAGGAAGGCAGAAGACAAAGATAAATACGTAGTCCATGATGACACTGTTGGACAAATGAAATAACCAAAACTGCAACCTCAACTTCCTGAACTCCAGTGACCTTCCTATAGATCTTGCTAGCACACTGTAAACATCTGTTCTTAAAAACACTGATGCCTGCGTCTTACCCCTTATCCGATTTAACTGGTAAGTGGTAAGATATGATAATCAGGATTTTAAAAAATATTCCTAGTTGGTTATATTATACAGCCAAGCTTGAGAACCATTGTTCTAGATTTCTTATTGGGTGCGGCAACAAATTTCCTATTTTTAAGCCAGTGGTTCTCAAAGTGTGTTCCCCCCAACCAGCAGCATGAACATCACCTGGATGCTTATTTGAAGTGTACATTTTTAGGTCTCACCTCTGACCTACTGAATCAGAGAAGAATTTAAGATACCACGTATCTGATATACAGTCTTCCATTTCAGATAGATTTGCCTTTCTAGTTACATTTGGCCCAATATATGAGAATTGTCAAACAGAAAAGCGGAAGAACTATATAGTGAACAAGTAACATTTTGCTATATTTGCTTTACCATAGATCTCTACAACTACCCAACTCAATCCATCCATCAATCCATTTCTTTGATGTGTTTCCAAGTAAGCTGCAGACATCAAAACATTTCATTCCTAGACACTTCAGGGTGCATATCTCAAGCCAGAGTTCAATACGAGTTTACTGTTCCTTTTTTTAGGTTAAATTTACATTGAATAAAATGTACAATTTTTAAATGTACTATTCCATAAGTTTCTAATTACCTTCTGCTTATGTTTATATTTTAGTAAAACTAACATTCATTAATTTGCATGTCCTAAATATACAATTGTAGAGTCATTGTTGACTGCGGTAACACAGTGAGATGTATCAATCACATCTTAAGAGTTTCACATTCATAAAGTATGGTGTTTCTTCATTTGACTTTTATGAGATAATAAATACTGTCAGGTATTAGATGTCATTAGTGATTAAAACTTCAATCAAAAATGTGTTCCCGTGGGGTACCTGGGTGGCTCAGTCAGTTTAGCGTCTGCCTTTGGTTCAGGTCATGGTCCTGGAGTCCCAGGATCAAGCCCCACAGGCAGGCGGCAGGCTCCCTACTCAGCGGGGAGTCTGCTTCTCCCTCTTCTTCTGCCCCTCCCCTCACTCCTGCTCCCTCTCTCACTCACTCTCTCTTTCTCAAATAAATAAAATCTTTAAAGAAAAAACGTCTTCCTGTTTTTTGTTTTTTTTTTTAATTTTCTGGGTAGTTTATACTGATGGGTTCCCTGAAATAACATGGTGTTCTGTTTAAAAAAGAAAACTGTTCCTATCTGCAAATATCCTCTGTGTGAATCAGGGTTTCTCAATATTGTATAACCTAAACAAAGCACAGCACCAGCTGCTACTATAACTTCTGATTTGTGTTCATAAAGAAAGCCTCATTGTACATGCCAATTAATTATAATAAGTAACCATGACAAATGTAAGCTTTTAAAAATAGAACTTTTAATATACTCATGCCTACTGATGCTTTGAATAAAATAAGACTTCATGGGGAGGGGGGGGAAGTTCCACTGTTAAAAAGCTTGAAAACCACTAACTCTAATCCATTATCCTTATTCTATTGATGAGAAAGCTAAGGCATAAGTACCAGAACTCTTGCATCTTTTGGTCCAAGTCCTTCTTCACTACATAATATAAAAACTGAATAAATCCATAAATATTTATTGTGCATGATTATGTGCTCAGCTGTGTGCTAGATCCTGTGGGTTTAAAAGTAGAGGAAGGCATGGCGCTTTCCTCAACCAGACAACTAGCACGAGAAAAGAGGAAAAACTAACATGGACTAAACAATATGGACTATAGAAGTGCTCCTTGAATCCAGAGCCAGGAACTGGAATAGCCAGGTAACTTAAGTTGTATAAGGACGGGGGTGCGGAAAAGGTGCCCAACAGGGCAAGTCTAGGGTATGTTTTGTGGAAGACAAAGGCTAGGAGAATCATTTGTATGATGTTCATCCTACAAGGCCTCTGGGAGTTGTTTAAGCTCATTATTCATTTCACTTATTGTGGGACAATTCTAAGCCCTCCACTTTTCCATTTACCTGGTCTCCAGACCTTTGGATTGACCTTCAAATTTGACGAATGCCAACTCCTAAACCAAACAAACAGAGGTCCCATTATTGCTAATCTAGAATGGATTTCTTCCTCTTTTTTTTTTTTCTTTCTTTCTTTTAGTTGGGAATGGGAGCCATAGGAGTAGGGACAAGATAACAAGAAAACAGATTTTTCTAGAACAGGATGAAAAATCTTGCTGCACAAAGGTAAGAAATGAACCACTATCAAGACTGTGTCAAATCCAGAAGGAGGAGGGCAGCAACTGGATCCACTTAGCTTTGCAAAAAAGTCTCCCAGTAAGACTTTTGCCTTCCAAAGTGATAAGCATTACCAGTGTTACACAGATCATTTAATTTTCTAAAATCTTACTCTTTGGCATTGTTCAAATTTGGTTCCTTAAAACTGGAAGCTCCAGGCCTCCTGGTTCACTGCTCTGAAAATCTAAAACATATGACAGGGAAATTCTAGTGAACACAAAAAGAAATTCTGCTTATTAAAAATTACCAGTCGGTTCAAATGCCCAATATGTGTAGAGTGCCACATGTTCAAAGCCGTAAAATTTAGATGTTGTTTACCCAAGCAGCTCGCTTGGATGCCAGGCCAGGCACAAAAAATGTCAATGCTCACTCCTTCTGTAACTGTACACTGTCCCTGCTCAGAACCTGGAACTGGCTATTGATATTCAATAGTGCCACAGGGCCCCAGGAAAGTTCTTAAATAACGCTGCTTGCTGTAAGCACTCAGACCTACACTCTTTGGACCACTGCTTGTAGCTGTGTAGCCTCAAGAATGCTAATTAGGTCACTCAGAAAAGGTAGGTGCTCTCAAATGATTTGGTCATGCCTAAGAGCAATCCTGCTCTCCTGAACTTTGGTTTTTCAGTGGGAAAGTCAGGCCATGGCCAGGTTATCATTAGTGTCTGCCCCTAAAAGCAGGAACAATGCTACCTCAGTTCTTATGTCCAGATTCCAAATCAGTTGCCTCAATTTTGTATTTCAACATCTTATAAACATCTCTAAAAAATATCCATACAAGCTCAACATCCTGCAGAGGGAATATTCTAAGTAAGCATTATCTATCATGGGATAATGTATTTGTGAAGAGCCAAGGGAGTTATTTTTTGTTGAGAATGGGTAGATTCACGGAGAATTTACTACCTCTTCTTCCATGAGGAATTTAGGTACACACTAAAGAAAATGTCTTTCAATTTGAAGCAAGACGACTCTTGAACTCTATATTAAAAAGTAAACATCGGGGTGAGATGTTACTCTTCAGTGGCTCCAGTCATATAGAGACCTCAAGGGTCTCCTTATAGCAAGCACAGTATTCTAGGGCTGTAGAAACTGACAAAGAAGACCATGCCAGGTCATAACTTACTCAATTTTCTTCAGCGCTGGGTTTATTCTTTGCCCATTCAGAGCAGCCTCCTTATAACATCACCCACCTTTTTGGCCAATGGAACCCGTTGTACATGCCACTAAAAGGGAAGTGAGACACTAAAGACATCAGAATTCAATATAGGTCCTTATGAGTTCTAGGGATGAGCCTGGGTCCCTAGCGTCTGCCTAAAGTTGACAAATTGAATTAACCAGCTTCCTGGAAGCAGCAGGTGACCAAGTCCATTAAGCTAGTCGACATTTTATTGTCATCTGTGACTGATGAGCTATTCATGGGATTCCTCTTCTCTTTGAGATTCCACTCACTTAAACCCCTATTATGCATCATGTATGCAGCCCACATGAAGATAACATGGCTTGATTCTCCTTGATGGAGCAGGATAATGCCTACTGAAATTGATTATATTGGTGGTCTGACTTTAAGTGAGAGTTGAGCTTAGGATATTGATCTCAGTTTGCAAAATGTTTCTTTAATCACTTGATGAGCTATTCTTTCAGATATTTAAACTGGCTTTCTGTTTCTAGCCTGAACACTAGAACCAAATCCCAGGTCCATTTCTAAGATGATTAAGGCCCAAGGTAGTTACAGTCAGTAGTCCAAGAGCTACAGACTCAACCTTCAAAAACACATCAAGATGCTCTGTAGCTATCGTCAGGGGAAACTCAAAGAGACAATGAGAAAGAGCAAAAACACTGCCAGACAAATAGCCCTCCACAACAGATGACACATCTTTCCAAAACACTCAGGAGGCATCCTGCCAACAGGGTGTTCAATAGTAAACAGCCACTCTATCAACAAAGAAACAGGGCAACTTCAGGAGAGGGAGATGCAAAGACAAGGAGATATCCAGTAAGCCCAAGTTTACTGCAGACTCCCACTGTCCACATCCAGGAAATGGATATGTGACTGGTCCCTACGGATGAATAGGAGAGCAACTTCCAAAAACCACGTGCCCCTTGAAATCACAAACCTCTTTGTAAGTCACACCCAATCCAGAAACAGCACACTAGCTCAGCTGCTGGTGGTATTTATGAGTCCATTCCACTGATAAAACCTGAACCTCTGAGTCCCATCCTTCATTTGGGCCATCAGTACTAGGAGCTTTTGTTCATCAAACATCTCCACAGCTCAGGGAAAGTTCCTGAATCTTCAAAGTTGGTGGTGACAGTAATGATGGTGATGGTGATGGTGATGGTGTGTGTGTGTGTGTTTTAATCTGTCAGGGGGCTTAAGATAGCCTACCATTAGGAAGAGTTTGAGCGGGGCGCCTGGGTGGCACAGCGGTTAAGCGTCTGCCTTCGGCTCAGGGCGTGATCCCGGCGATCTGGGATCGAGCCCCACGTAAGGCTCTTCTGCTATGAGCCTGCTTCTCCCTCTCCCACTCCCCCTGCTTGTGTTCCCTCTCTCGCTGGCTGTCTCTATCTCTGTCAAATAAATAAATAAAATCTTTAAAAAAAAATAAAAAAATAAAAAAAAGGAAGAGTTTGAGCTTTAGTGAGAAAAACCCAAGTTTGAATCCCAACTTTGCCAATTACTAGCTGTGTGACCTTAGACAAATTACTTCCTCTTTTGAAATAGTAAGTTCCTCATCTGTAAAATGAGACTTAAAATAATACCTGCCACATGGCTATTATGAGAATTTGAAGAGTAGATGAGATGATGCCTGCAAAGCCACGGTACAGGGCTGGCACCTGGTAAGTACACAATGCACCATGTTAGAGCTTCCTGATCTACTCGGTTTTCTCAGAATCTGAGATACGCATGCGTGTGTGCATGCAGACATACACACACACACACAGTCTTTTCCCTCTGTCCTCTAACCTCTAGTTCTCTAACAAGTATAGGCAATATAGGATATTCTTTGTTACTATAATCAATGCAAACTTTAAAAAATTCAAAGAGGAATCAATATATAAAAAGCTAAACATATATACAATGGAATATTACTCAGCCATCAGAAAGAACAATTACCCAACATTTGCAGCAGCATGGACGGAACTGGAGGAGATTATGCTAAGTGAAATAAGTCAAGCAGAGAAAGACAATTATCATATGGTTTCACTCATTTGTGGAACATAAGAATAGCAGAGAGATGGGTAGGAGAAGGAAGGGAATAAATAATGAAGGGGGGCTAAACAAAAGGGGGAATGAACCACGAGAGACTATGGACTCTGGGAAAGAAACTGAGGGCTTCAGAGGGGAGGGGGGTGGGGGGATGGGCTAGCCTGGTGATGGGTATTAAGGAGGGCACGTATTGCATGGAGCACTGGGTGTTATACACAAGCAATGATCATGGAACACTACATCAAAAACTAATGATGTACTGTATGGTGACTAACATATCATAATAAAAAATAAATGAAAAAAAAGAAAAAAAGCTAAACACTATGCCAAGTGCTCTAAAGATGGACGCAAAGTTTATGTTCAAGAATTGGAAAACAGAATTAGATAAGGCACTTGAGTCACTAAGACCTCTCTTTCCCTTTGTTCAAGCAGTTCCTGAAATCCTATTTTCTCTATAGGATCTTACTTAAATAAGAAAGGGGGAGGGGTGCCTGGGTGGCTCAGCCAGTTGAGCATTTACCTTAGGCTCAGGTCATGATCCCAGGGTTCGGGATCAAGCCCTGCATTGGGCCCCCTGATGAGCAGAGGGTCTGCTTCTCCCTCTCCCTCTCCCTCTGCCCCTCCCCCCTGCTTATGCTCTCTCGAGCATTCTCTCTCTTAAATAAAGAAATAAAATCTTAAAGAAGGAAAAGAAGGGGGGGTAATTGTTGGAAATCTTCAACAAGCCATTCCTTTAATACAGATATCCAGACTGAAGGCTGATGAGGGAAGGGATGGGTGAAAATAAAACTTGAAGCTTCCAGAGAAAATATAGGAACATATTTGGTTATTTGTGACAACTGTGTATCAACAAGGCTTAATACCCTTATGCAGAACACTTACCCTAGCCTTGTGAATGGCACGCATAATTTTCCTCCTTGAAGGTACCACTGTTGAGTACTGGCTTTTTCTGAGGACTTGTCGTCTTTAGGACCCTGCTGGAAGCCAAGGAGGCAGAAAGGAGAATCAACCTACAAACCACTGGGGAGGTGTGTGGGAGAGGACAGAGTATTCACACCCTTCCCTTCAATCCCCCAAGCAATATATATGAATATTATACCTATGAAAACAGACATCCATATACACCACGCAAATATATCATGCCCCTGCTCTTGGCAGGCACCCAACTAGCCCCAGCTGCAGCCTTAAGGAAAATCTCTTAGCAGCCACTTGTGGTGGCCGTGAAATATGATCATACAGGAGTCATATTCCTCATACCTGTTCAACTTTGAAACCAAAGTCCTGGAGAAACCAATGAATTTATCCCCAGCTTGCCTATTCAAAGAATCGATGGTTGCAAAGCAGCAGATTTTCTCTGCCGGCATAGATATATTAGCTGTTGTCAATCAAAGTTAAAGTGGGGACTTTCTGAGAATATGTATTTCGTGGGAAGGCAATAAAGAAATTAACCACATGATGACCCTGCTTAGACTGGTGGAGATATTCTGCAAAAGAAGATAAGTGGGAACATGCCAAGCCCCAAGACTCCTGAAATGATTAGGGAAGCGTATAAAATTTATGCTTTCTTACATAATTACTTTCCAACATGGTGAATTTTCACAAATCTAGAACTCCATTTGCTTATTCCTCTTTGCTAACGCACTGCAGTATTTCAATTCAATTCAACATGTATGTATTCAGTCACTAATGTGTAACTAAGGATGTGTGTGTTTGAGGTGTCAGAAGTGGGGAGTGGAGCCAGGAGAAGACTCAGAAGAAGAGTAAGGCATAGCTCCTGACTTCAAGAGTTCTGTTCATAGTCACACACACACACACAATCATTAAAGAATCATACAAGGGAGAATGTACTAGTTCCCAAAAAACAGGTCAGGCTGTCAAATTCAGAAAAGAGAGAAATCAGAATGGATTAGGGAAATCTCCATGGAGAATAGGAAATTTGAACTGGGACTGAGTGTTCATCATTCACTCATTCATTCATTCACCAAATAGTCATACCCTATGTACCTGTAGGCACTGGAAATATGATGATGAGCAAAACAAGATACACCTAATCTCATGGAGCTTACCAGCTAAAAGGTAACCAGACTTTCATCAAATTTCTTTCATCAAAGTTTTAAAAGCTTTCTTTTGTGGCTATCAACTAGGTAATCCAACCAAATGATAATTATACCTTTATTTCTCCTTGGCCAACGAACAAATTTGTAACACCAAAAGTCAAAACAAATGCACTTTATTTAAGCCTTATATAATTTTTTTGTTTATACTCTGAAACGTCAACTTCCTTCCTCCTGAGGCTCCCTGAGAAAGTTGATCTAACGAAAGACCTGGCATTTTCTCCAAAATGCTGATTCCCTGCTACCCTTTCTCTCCCTTTCCACCAAATGCCCAATTTCAAAGGCCACCATCAACAGGATTTGGCAGGAGATTCTCCTGAGAACTTAAGAACCCTCCTGCAGAATTGCTGCTCAACCCAATCCTCCCCAAGGTGACCCAGCAAAGGAGGGGAGACCTGCCACCGTGTGCTGACATTTTCCATTCCTTCTTTTAAGGAACAGCTGGGCCATAATAGAAGGTTACTCAGGGATACCCATAGGTTTGACAGGAGCCCATATTTTAAACAGGGAGGATACTAAATCCATCCAATTCCAGGAATGTTACTACTCTCTCAGGAACCCAAGAGAAGTTTCTGATGCTGATCTATAAATCTCCCTGGCCTAAAATACCCAAAATTAGTTTCTGTGCCATGGGAACATAAAAATGATACGGCTTTCTTCTTTGACATGTCAGTTAATAAAGAGTGGGAGGTGGGGCCCGGATGTTGCCTGACAGGTTTCTGAAGGGTTTACTCGTTAAAAATGGGAAGCACTTTAATTACCTGTTTGGTTTTTTGTTATATGTGTGTGTTATAGGTTTTAAAAAAAAAAAAAACAGGACCTATGGACACTCAGGAAATTATATCATTAATTATGCCTGTCAGAACACTATGTGGCCTAAACTAAATGAAAATTTCATAGGGTTTCTTTTTTCTTTTATTTTTAGTTTTTAAGATGTTTTTAAAATACTGTTTTCATATTTCCACAAGTCTACTATAAGTAATTAATTAATTAATGGAGTAGATTTTTTTTGCCATTGAAAATCCAGCAAAATAACTGCAAAATCTGTATCTTTGACTTTGGAATTTGTTAATTGATGACTTGCTTAACAGAAAACTTACTTCCCCAAAGGATGTGCTACTTAACCTAATATTAATGTTAATTTGCATTCCTAACATATAGTAGACATGGGAGAATGGGAGCCTAAATGGTATATAGAGAGAGGTGGTGGGTTGGGATCATGGAACCTGGAAGGCATCCCCCACTAAATCTGGGAGACAGGACTGCCATTCTCCTGTGGCACATTATAAACTTGATGTAAAAACCCACTGGCTTTCGGAGCCAGGAAGGATTGATAGCACAATAGCACAATTAGTTCAGGCATCTCTGAACTAATAGTCAGAGTGGGTAACCCTCCCTGGCCAATGCAGAGAAGAACATTCTGGCTTTGGGCCATATACTGCCTAGATGTCCCAGATCCTAGCTCCCATTCAGCCCTGTTGGGTTGGAAAGTCAAGTGTATGGTCCCTGTGTCTCTTAACGATAAAATCTAGAACAGGCTTCGAAGAGGATCTCTACCCCATGTATTCAATCTAGAACCAGTTTGTGGGGAGCCCTCAAGGAAGCAGCCATGCAGATTCTTAGAACAACTGGAAAAAAAAAAAAAGAAAAAAAGAAAAAGAAGGAATAATTAGAGCCCTGGTGGCCTGAAGAGAAGAAAACTTTAGCCAGTGTACTCAAAGCCAACAAGATCCTTCTAAATGCTCTGCAGGGCTCTTACCTCCTTCCTGGCTCAGTGGTTAACATCCATGGTCACTGCCATTCTTACTGGAAGTTCAGCATGCAAAGCATTCATAAATATCTCCATCTGTGAGTCTGTGTATGAATAAACAGGGTGCCCTCCAACACTGGTATGGCTTCGAAGAACGGATGAGACCCTCAAATGCACTGCAAGTGGGGGAAAATAAATTAATGCAAACTTCCTGGAAATCTACTTGGCATAATGTATAAAGATGTTCACTCCAAGTGAGCAATCTCCTCGCCAGAAATCTACCTTAAGGAAATAATCAGAGACAGGAACACCGATTTATATTCAGGAATGTTTATCTCTGAATTATCATAATAAAAAAAACTGAAAACAAACTAAATATTAACAACAGGAGACTGGTCAAACACATTCTGAAACATCTGTACTGTGGAATTTAAAAACTGTTAAAAGTAATGTTTTTGAAAAATACTTAATGGCATGGAAAAATGTCCATGATAATGATGACTGAGTTACTGGATTATGGAGACTTTTATTTTCTTCTATACAGTGTGCTTTTCAAATTTTCTACAATTAGGAAGAATTATTTATATTCAGGAAAAAATACATTCTAGAACCAAAAGAGAGAAAGAACGTTGTACCCAACCTTCAACCAAACAATGATTCAGTCTCCATATTCTTCTCCAGGATAGCTGGAGGACCCTTTTGTATTTGAATGGAAGGTCATCACCCATTCACATTGGAGAGCTGACCTTAGTACAATTTTCTAGCCCCTCTTAGACTCAGGCAGCCTGTTCCAGGAGAACTTAGGAAGGCATCCTATACACACTACAGCCAGTAAACTGTAGACAAACCAAAGTTTGTGTAGAGACTGGTACCGTGGCAGCCAAGCTCAGAAGGGCTGGTTTTCCTCCTGAGTTCTTTAATGGCTGCCTACCAAAGGTCACACCAATACTGATGGTGGCCTTGGACTGAGAGGGCAGGACACTAGTCATTAAAACAGAGCCAACTGTCCCACAGCACTTGTCGCCAGTGTAATTGGTGTCTTGCTTTCCCATGCCCTTATTCCAGGAAAAAATTATTTGGTTGGGTTTGGGGTTTTTGTAAACTACAGTGACCCTTCTAACAAAGGTCCATATCCTCCCCCTCTTTAGTAAACTCAATATGTACTCATCAAGAGGCAATTTTTCCCCTGCCACCCTCTGAATATACATCAGGGCTACGTCAATCACATCACAGGGGGGTACATAGAAGAAGATAAAACTTCTGAAACATAAAAAAAGGCTCCATCTCTATCCAAATCCCAGGCAGACTTTGCCAAACACTTTCCCCTGAAATTGTCAAGGCCACGTGTTTGAACAGGAAATTTAATCCACATGTTTCTGATTCATATGTACACTTAATGCATCAAAATATCATCTCTTTGAAGTCCAAATGGCCTTTTTATAGACTTCTTCCTTAGGAATGGAAAGTTGTGCTTGGCCAAGAACTAACAAATTTGAACCCTCCAAAGTCCAAGTTCTTTTCAAAGTTCCCAACTCAGGAGATTGAACCAGGATCTGAAATACACGGTCCATCCCCCCTAACCACCCCAATATGATTAGAAATCTAGGGATACTTCATTCCACCATGCCTTCTCAATCTTGATCATATACTTTCATGGAGGTTTCCAGTGAAAGACAGTTAAGAGCGAACTCCCAGTGAATTACCACAATAATGCCGCAGGAAGAAAAGCCAGCCCTCCTCCCCTTTCAGGAACCTGAGAAGGGAAATCAAGTGATTATCCAGGAGTGATAGAGCAATTGGGGGCAGAGCCAACAATTTGGTCTCAACTGCAGACCAGGGGTGGGATCCCAGGATTTCTCTGGGAACCCTGATGGTATAACATCACAGTTGGAATATTTGGATTCAGAGCTTCCATAATTCTATTCCCAAATGCCCCATTGCAGATACCGGTCCAAACCTCATGCTGAACAGAGAGGACTGTAAGCC
The DNA here is from genome assembly GCF_017311325.1 of Ursus maritimus. Classification (NCBI taxonomy): domain Eukaryota; kingdom Metazoa; phylum Chordata; class Mammalia; order Carnivora; family Ursidae; genus Ursus; species Ursus maritimus. Next base: position 34,401,460 of record NW_024423897.1, read on the forward strand.
TGTGTAGCCTCTTTAATAAAATCTCTTATCTGAAGATGATTTGAAACATAAATCGATGCTGTCCAAACTGGAAGTGGGGAAGAACATTGGGATAGATGGGAGAGAATTAGTCATTTCATGCATGCAATGTTTCCATCAAGCTGAGCCCTCCCCGCCAGCTGCGCCTCAAGTCACCCATGGTCTGTGGGATAGGGGAGGGTGGGGCTATCAGAGTGAAACAGAGAGGATCCACGCTGCCTCTCAACTCCTCTCCAGACAGCAGGTGCCTTGACAGCAAGTTTCTAATTAATTCATTGTCATTGCCACTGCAGCACTTGGTATATGATGGTCAATAAACTTTTATTGAATAAACTGAGTGTGCATACATGAGTTCTCACCTGAAGGTGTGCTTCTGGGACAATGGCCTAAGCTATATCAAGGGATTTTTCAGGATAACATAGAGGAAATAAGTGTGTTCCAGCCAGAAGGAACAGCAAGTACAAAGGCTTGGAGGTGAGAAAGGCTTGGAGGATGGTGAAATGTGACCTGAGCATAGGCTGAGTTGGGTGATTAGTATAGGACAAGCAGAGGGAACAGAATCTAGTCACGAAGGACACACACTCAGTAATTTGTACACTGGCCTATAGGCAGTGGGAAGCCAAGGAGGTCTGTAAGCAGGAGACAGGTAAGGAGTGATGAGTTCAGATCTAAGTTTTAGAAAGCTATCTTTGGCCTCTGTTATGGATTGAATGTTCTGAATGTTCCCCCCCAAAACACACCCAAATTCATATGCTGAAGCCCTAACACCTATTGTGATGGTATCTGGAGTTGGAGTTATTTAGGGCTAGATGAGGTCATGAGGGTAGAGCTCCCTTGATGGGACACCAGAGATATCAAAAGAGACACTCTCTTTCTCTCTCTGCCATGAGAATACATAGTGAGAAGGCAGCCACCTGCAGGCTAGGAAGAGGGCTCTCACAGGAACTCGACCACGCTAGCACCCTGATCTCAGACTTCCAACCTCCCCAAATGGGAGAAAATAAACTTCTCCTGTTTAAACTCAAGGCAGGAAAGAACTACTGAAAGAAGGGAGGGAGGGAAAGAAAGAAAATTGAGTGTGCATATTTAAAATAAAATTTAACGGACCCTCTATCATTCCTTTGAACATTGCTCTACCTTTCTTCACTCACTTGTGCTTCCAAAATTTAACTGCAGAAAAAATTATCAGCACCATCTCCCCAATGTACCCACTATTAAGCATTATTTAGTAAAAATAAATCAAATCTGTACCTTAAGCAATTTGCCTGCCCTCTATCATTAATCTTTTCAAGTGGGCGGATGAACGGTCATTTGCAAATGGGCATAAAACTCAGAGAATGTAGACTGCAAATTCAGTTAAGTTTGTCTTCTTAAGATAATAACTGAAAATGTTTATCAACACAAAGATAATGCACCTAAAAATATCCAGTCATGTCTACATTAGAGAGTAAAAAGAAACTGCGGCTTATTATTTCCAGCCTTTTTAGGCTTTCTCATGAGCTTCACCAATCAAAACCATAATGGTTTACACTTAAGAATAAAAAGCAACACTGATTTCAAATTGTTTTTAAAGAACTGCTCATCAAAACTCTGTGAACCCTGAGGACTGACATGAAAGAGATAAGGGCTCCTCACCTTTCAGCTTCCCCAGTAGAATCCACACTTCTGAGTTTTTAGTGAGCCAAAAACTGGAATAAACTAACCAGACCACCATTTCTTCCTCAAATGGTATATATTGCCATAACTACCAAATGCTTTAGAGAACCCAGTTAATGTGCTGCTTCTGTTATCCAGATGGGAAAACTGAAACAGGTGGACTATTATATAATATGCCAACAAGCTGGATTTAGAATTTGAAGGTCAGCATCTCCTGTCTATGGCTTAAACCTCTGAGTAGTATCATATCCCAAAAGCTCTTCCTTCCTCTTAGCCTCATGGGACAGTAAGGGACCTTGGGGATGATCTGCTTCTATGGCTTTTCAAAAATGTTTAGTAGCCAATCCTTTCTATCAACAAAATCTCAAGCAAATGCCCAGTATGTAAAGTCCATACTCTTGCAGGGACTCGGGTTGAAGATCAAGTAGTGGGGTACTGAGAGCACTCTCTCTATTTGATCCTGAAAGGACCCAAAGAGTGACCAGTACTCCTCAAAGCACAGGTTGAAAACCTGTGACACCATTCATTCCTCAAAGCCCAAAAAGGTGAAATGACCACCCTAGATAGAGTCTCTAAGCTAATGACACAATCCAGCCTAAACCCCAGGTGTCCTAACTTTCTGTTGAGTGCTATGCCCACTATCTTACACTGAAATCTCCTAGCAAGAGAAGATTTATTTTCTAAATCAGCAACCCCATGATTACTACAACCTAAACATATGGAAGAAAGAAACATATAGAAGAAAGAAACGCATGGAAGAAAGAACCTTCTTGGATCAAGATATAATTATAAATGGGGGGGGGTAGTGTAATAGTTTAGATCAGGAATTGGCAAACATTTTTCTGTAAAGGGCCAGACAGTAAATAGTTTAGGCTTTGCCATACTGTTCTGTTGCATGGATTCAACTTTCATTGTAGTCACAAACAATACGTAAATGAATACGCATGGCCATGTTCCAATAAAACTTTATTTATGGATTCTAAAATGTGCATTTCATATAATTTCACATGTCACAAAATACTATTCTTCTTTTGATGTTTTTCCCCAAACATTTAAAAATGCAATAACTATTACTAGTTCACAGACTACAGAAAAACAGGCAGAGGGCCAGATTTGGCCCATGGGTTGAAGTTTGCTGACCTCAGTCTAAAAGAAAACTTTGCTCTACAAAATGCTTAAGCAGGATTGAACAGGATGCACAGGTTCTTTACATGCTTAGCACGTAATTCTTAGAAGAGCTCAGACAATGTAGTCACTCCCTAAGCATTAGCATCTGGGTTGCCTTTTATTCAAGTCTTGAAGGCCTACCAGAACCCCACTGTAGAAAAAGTAATGTTTCCTTGCCTTAGACTGGGAACCATCAGGATCAGTGCTCTGTTAAGGGGCATGGTGGGAGCTAGTGAACTGATGGAGGAGGGTCTGTGGTTCACCTGGAGGAAGAAAGGTGAAGGCCCAGACGCTCATGGCAAGGTCCCACATATCTGATCCTAGGACTAATTCAAGCAGATCAACTAAAGACATGTCTCATTTCACTCAAGACTCAGTGTGACCCTAGGAGCCTGGAAGTCACTTATTTGGCTCTTAAATCAGAATCATTAATTCATTGGCTGGCATGCTTATAACCATCATGGTATTACCTAACACACGCAAAAAAAGAGAGTGTTGACATGCTGTATTCCATCCTCTAGGAACTGGATGAGTTTTTCCCAAGGAAACAATAAGACTAACTGGTAGTATCAGCATTACATCAAACAAGCATAACTCATGGAATTTAGCCATAAAATGACTTATTCAATGGAGCTTAATTGGTGGATACCCTTGGGTGAAAATCTGAGTAGGCTCATGACTTTCCTGATAACCTTTAAGAAATATGAATATTCTAATCCATTAGTTAAAATATCTAATCCATGTAAACTCCAGTCTTGCTCTAGTTACTTTTTTCCTTGCCTGTCACCCCTACCCCAAGTGAGGGCCTATTATAGACAAGAAGCCTAAGGTCAGGAAATGGGCTAAAGACAATTTCTTCCCTCACCATGGCCCAGTACTTTATTCCTCCCCCCTCAACTTGCTAAATGTACTTTCTGATGCCTCTGAATTAGAAGTCGTGGAAGAAGTAAAGGAAATAGGATGGATACATTCTTACTTAACTGATATGATTGTGATACTTCAGCACTGCCACTCTCAGGACCTGACAAATGTCTAAAGATGAATCTCTTGTGGGCACTCTTCTGCGTTCTTTGGAGATGCTCCATAACTGTGTCTGCCACCAACATGATGCATTTCTATTCCAGCTGGTGGCTTACTCTTTCCTTAGCCCTAAAAAACCCAGCTGTACCTCCAGCTTGTCTGGTGAGGTTTGAGTGCCCTTCCATGAGACCTTTCAGACAGGACTTAAGGAGACCCTACACCAGCTATCTCTTACTGCAACCCCCGTCACCTGCCTCGACAACTCTGAAAGTACAGATCAATCCCATGCATAGTACTCTCTCCTTTACTCCTCAGCTCAAAGCAACCAGCTAGTCCATCTCTCACTCTTTGGACTTTCCAGTGATGTCAGACATGTCCACTGTATTCCCTAAGCTCAAAGGGACACACAACTCCAATCAGTGTCCTAGCAGCTGCTTTCTCTTTATTTAAAGAGAATGGGGAATAACTCCTTTGGGGGAATCCTTTGGGTTGGAACCCACTCTCCCCAAAAGTGCTCTCCACCAATCCTCTTTCAAAAGTACTCCTCTCCTAGACCCTTTTATACCCTCAATATGGGTGAGGGTTTCAAGGTTTTACATTAAAACCTTGGCTTATAACTCCTGTTCTTACAGTTAAGTTTGGGATGTTATTTCTGTTGTTCCTGGGCATCAACAGAAACTTCCACTGGAACCTATTGTAGTCATCTATGTTGCAGTCACTATGAGAACAGTATACTGAAGTACACCTTTGATGTAGTGTAACGAGACCACAGTGTTAACAGCATGTGCTGTAAAACCTGGCCACTACTGACAGCACTGGCCCCATGTGAAAGTTTCCACAGCATCAAGGCCCTGCTTCTCCTGACTCACATCCCACTAAAGCACCCCCATGGCCAGGGGAACAGTCAGTCAGTCATTGCCCTGAGCAAACTATCAGCTTCATTTCTCAAAGTATTTGCTCCTGCCGTTCTTTCAATCTGTAATAGCCTCTTTTTTCCCATCTAAAAATCTTACTGATATTTAACCTTCAAGGCTTTGCTGAAATGCCACCACTGCCATAAAGCTTTCTCTCAAAGCCCCCATTTGAATTCTCTTGTGTTCCCATAGCACTGTGTTTTTACCTCTTCACAGCTCCAGTGTCATTGTCTTTAAGAGCTATTTTAGCCAACTGTTACATGGCTGTCTCCTTCACAAGACAGTGAGTTCTGGAATGGCAGGGACTTTGCCTTACGCCTCTTTGCATACCCCACGTCTCAGCAGCAGGGGCCAAAAGCACTGTTCTGCTTATCAAGGCAGAAAGAGGAAAAAAAGAGAAAAAGGTCCCAGGTACCCTTGAGAAGAGCAGGAATCACAGCTGCAACCCCACAACAGAACAGTAAGGGGTCTATCCTGAGTGGTCCTGCCAGGCAGCCATTCCTACAGCACAGGATATGCCCATAGTGCATTAGACAGATAGAGAAATGATTCCCACACTGCCCTGGATCCTGCCTGTGCTCTGGCCAGACCCTGGGACCTGGTTTGCCAGTCTGTGTGGTCTACCTTCCCAGGTTCTTAGAATTTTAGTGGCTAACACAGACAGCACCCCTTGTCACAGGTGCAGATCACTGAAAGTGCATAGACTTTCACATCCTTTCTTGTAGGCCCTTAGGCAATGGTTGGCTGATGAGGGAGTATGAAAGCCCATCTCGCTCACTTCAAGGCAGGACAAAGCTAAGGTGCAATTTAGGCGGCAGAGCTCCCTGGGGATTGGGCTGAGTGACTTACCTGGGTGAAATATTTAGTAAATGGCTGAGACAGGATTCAAACCCAGGCATACTTTGCCACTACCACAGATGGCTGTGATTTTAAGTATTAGAGCTACCATGTTAGGTTCTGTAGACAAAGGGGGGTAATTCATAGCACTTAGGAAAAATAAAAGGAAAGCAGAATATTTCTGCATTAAACTATTATATGGAAAATGGGCAGATTAATCCATCTCCAAATTATCTGCATTGCACAGATATTATTTTCCTGGTGAAAAGAATGAAAAATTAAGAGCTTTGAACCCAGGGAGATCTGGCTGGATCAGTTATTTCATTTCTCCTAGCCTCAAGTTTTTCATATATAAAATGGATATGATAATACCTAACTTGCACTGTTACAGAAATCATTAAATATAACATATACAATACCTCTACACAGTGACTAGCACATGGTCACCATTCAATAAATGGCATTGTAGCGGTATTAGCAGTAAGAATATAGACCTGGCCTCTGTGATTTGTGTACCACTGAGGCTCACAAGTACAAATATAAAACCCCACCATGCATAACACTAATCTCTGAATATAATACAGTATAACTGATAAAAGTTAAAACCTTGAAAACTGGCAGAAAGAGTATCTACTTGGACCCATATATACTGTCTGGCATGTCACAGATGATCTATCTATCAGTAATCAATGACTGCTGTGAAGTAAGAATAATTCACATGAATAATCATCATGTGAAAACTAGGGAATGAGTCCTTCCCAAGACATGCTGCAACTGCAGAGTTTCACGCTAACATTGAGTTCACCTTAAAGAAATAATTGTATTTAATAAGGTAGTTTTCACTAGAGGATCAGGGTATAGAAACTAAGCTTCTATCATCTGATGCATAAACTCTGTAAGCAAGATCTGTTTGGGGTGAGGAAGTCAGAGAGAGCCACAAAACTACTCAAAATGTATTATAAATCCAACAAAAGAATTTAGATATTGATACCTTAAACACTTCATTGGAGTCAATTACTGAGTTTACTCTTAGAATGGCTATGTATAGTCATTACTTACATTTTGCCTTTTCTTCTTCTGGTTATAAATTAGGTTTGGTTTGGTTTGTTAAATGGATTGTAGGAAAACAGCTCTGGATAGCCCTGACCTTTCTAGAGGTAACAGAACAGTACATGGTAGATTTGACTCATGAAGATGACCAAATATGGCCAAAATATTTATATGATCATTGGGCTGTCTATGGAGAAGCAAATTAGCCAAATAAAAGCTAAATCACCATTTACTTTGGGCCCAACTACCCCTCTTCTGTCTCTGGTTCCAGCCTAATCTGATAGATACACTGCTCTCCCACTATAAGACTGAACTATTCCAAGTTTCTAAACAAATCTAGAAACATGGCCTCACAGAGGGCCTACAGCAAATTGATGTTTTCTATACTCTCAACCTCAAGTGAGAGAACAAACCATAGGTTCATGGGTCTGAGCAGGCCAGGTTGATACAAAAAACTCATGAGGGGGGAGGGAATGGAAGGGAAGATACTTTAAAAATGTATCCTTTTTTATTCTGCAGCCTTTGAGTTAAACTTAACTACATTTAAGGTAAAGAAGGATATTGCTCCACCCCCATTTCCCTTGTATTTGTTCATGTCAAGCATGTCTTCCTAGCAGGTACAATAGTAATTTGAGAAACAAATATTTCTGTCAATTCATCAGCTGGGTATTATGGAGGCCAAAAAAGTCGATCTCTTGAGTGACTTAAACTTGTTTGAGTTTTTGTTATTTTATGGAATTCAGACACTCTGATCTGAATGCTCCAATTGTTTTTGCATAGCATAAAAAAATGCAAGTGAGAAAAAACATCCTTCAGCTCTGAGAGGAGCTTCACATAAATAATCCCCCAAAAGACAGATGCAGAAAGGGACTACCATACATAAGGAATGGAATTTGAAGATCCTGGATTAGCAACCTGGCCTGGCTATTAGATGGACTTTGACTCTGGACATGTTTTTTTTTTTTTTCTTTTCATCTCCTTTAAAAACCTTACATGTGAGCTAAGAGACACAGACTCATTGGATGAAATCTAAGATTGCTTCTAGCTGTATGACTCTCTGAACCTGGAGGAACAGCCATGTTACACATGCAATATAATTGCACAGTATAAAAACACAGTCCTGTCTGTAAACAGAAGCACCGTAACAGCTAATAACTTTCCAAATGCACAATTCTCACTGCAAAACAATGAACTTAGTAAACACAACTTAGTAAACACAACTTCTATCAAATTGTCGCTGAAAGTTTGATTAATTTTTAAACAAATTTGTTATTTCTGTTTTACCTCATTTGTTTTTTAATTCATTTAGAACACCCGAATAAGTCTTTTATCAACATTATGATATACTCAGTTTGCACCCATTAGTAATTCTTCAAAGTTTCTGCATTTAATAAGACATACATGTTAAAACTGACCTATTTGTGGATTCATGTGTATCACTCTGAATAAAGTGACAGAGCCTAGCTGAATTAAAGACACACCTTAGTTATTAATGTTTTTAGGATTATCACTTGAAAATGATAATAATTACATGCCCCTGATTTCAAATATGCAGGCATAAAAAACCCTACCAAAATTTGAATCACTTCTTTTTCTTTCAAACACATGAAACCAAGCTCAGAGCCCTCAAATTGCTTATTGCCTTTATCTTATCACACAGCTCCCATAGCAGGTTGAGTTCCTACAAATACACCTTGAGATTAGTGTGTAGGAAGTCTATGGGGGCGTACTCTCAAGATCAGCACCTAAAGAAGAGAAAGGACTCAGAAATGGGACTGAGGGAGAAGCTGGTCTGTGACATAGTCTCAACAAACACCTTCTCCAACCCGATAGGGACCTGTGAAGCTGGGATGGCCCTTTCCGAGCTGTTCCAAATTGAGGTAAAGCAGCTGGCAGAGTCCCAAAGGGGGATCTGTGAGGCTCATCGCAGCATCCCCTACGGTTCCTAATGGAGCCAGGTCTAAGTATATTAAAGTCCAGTGGGTCTGTTACCAGCAAACATTTGCTGAACATATACCATTGTGCTCACTACTATAGAGATCACTAAATTTTATATATATCCGTGCTATCAAGACACTTAACAGTTTAGTTAAGGGGAGCAGATTTTAAAAATCACATGATGAAATTTTAAAATAACGAGCAAAGAAAACAATATCAGAGAAATGAGGGTAATCAGACAGAGATCATTTTAAAAATTTGAAGAATAGAGAGATGACTTAATTCTGTGATGCCTGGAACAGAAGAACTGTAGTTATGCCTCTAAGGTTACTAGGATTTTGATGGGTGGAGAGCAGGAGGAAAGCCATTCTGGGTAACAAGGTAACAACAAAAGATCAGAAGGCAAAATGGAAGTAATCTTTGTAAAAAGGGCCATAACCCTTTAAGCAGAGCGTATTAGGACCACAGGTGGGAGAAGAGACATGCACAGTGAGATGTGGAAGGTACTCAGATGAGTCCAGCTTTTCTGCTAAGTCCAAAGGTGGAAGCATTTGGCTCCTCCAGGAGCAACAGCAATGACAGCTTTTGATTTATCAATTTCTGACCAGAGCAGAGGCAATCTGGTTCTGAGACTCACTGCAGAAGCATCTCTCTTAGCAGGCCAGTTCTGCAGTGTGATTCTTGGAAGCCCAGCCCAGAGGCCATTTTTTCTGCATTCCCAATGATTCTTTGAGCTAATATCCCTTAATGAATAAATACCTTTCTGCTTAAGTCAGTGAAAGCAAGTTCTGCTATCTGCAGACTAAGAACCCTAACATAACCATTTTTTATTCAACATTCACAACAATTGCATGAGTAAATATTATTATCCTCCTCTTACAGGTAAGGAAACTGAAGCCATAAGGTTAAACAAGCTGTCCAAGGTTTTCCAGTAAGTATGTGGCAGGGCCCAGATTTGAAATTAGAACTATCCCACTTCCTAATCCGTGTCATTTCCACAACATCACAATTGTTTCCTGAAGACAGAGACATGAATGAGCCTCAATATCTTCCATATGAGCATATCTGCAAACATAATAGTTTCCACAATGCATCATAAAATAATCATTCCAATGGGAGAGCAATACCAAAAAGTGGAAAGTTGCTTGCAACCCATGCCAAAGACAGAAGAGGAGTCATCCCTAGAGCCAGTGGGCCATCCTAGCTCTGCCTAACTCTACTTCCCATGATTGTTTACAAACTTAACAACCAAACTCAGCAATAATCTCTATAGTCTCATAAATAAATTCAAGGCCACAAGGGAAAGAAAGTTTTGCATTACCCACCCCATGTTGTTCCATATATTGAATATAATCATCTCATGAAAGTTAAGTTCTTCCCCAGGAATCAGGAAGGCAATTTAACCACCTGTCTTAGCCTTCTCACCTTCAAGATCAATTTCGTTTGGCAAACTCACTGGACAGTGGCCAAGAGTATGCATTTCCAAGACCAACCATCCATGATTAAAAGTAGAATCTACGGCAAGATAAGAGAACAAATGATACAGTACAACTACTACCTCCTCCTAAGCCCAAGGAAATATGCTCACCACTGGACTCTGGCCTGTAGGCTTCGTCTTGGTAAATTAGCAGAAAGACTCATGGTCAATGAGTCTCAGGGTAGCCATTTTATACCTACCACAACTAGTTTTCTGAAATTCTGCCAGAGAATGTCTTGGGCTCCACAGGAAAGGGAACTTACCCTTGACCTCAACACTTCAAACCTGACTTCATACCAGTTTAAAACACTTCATGACACCTTTCCATTCATATAGTATTCTTCTGGATATTCCTTCCTGTCCTCAATTCCATCTTTAGCACAGCTGACAAATGCTGCATGGACACACAGCTGTCTCCCGAGAGGAGCCCCATACTTTTTAAACAGCTTTGCTTTGTGACCTGACCTACAGGCAGGCTGCATACTTCAGTGTACTGACAGCTAAGTCATGTCTTTTGTCCCATGGAATGCTCACATTTCAAAACGTAAATAAATGGCTCAGACCAGAGGCCCAGTGCACTTAAGTTTGGAAGACAAAACCTCCCAAAGAAAAGAGTGACCTGAAGGGGACTTTTCAGAAATCCCTCCAGGACTGTGTGGCTCTGACAGCTGCACCTGGAGGGCCGAACGAAGCAGATCTACTACCAGCAGGAGCCCAGATGTCCTGCACTGGGTAGGACTTAACTTTCTTTTCCCTCCTGACCTATTCCCTAAATATCTTTCAGATACATTTGTTTCCAAACCCTATTCCTGTCTTCTTCTTTTCTTTCCTTTGTCCCTCTTTTCTCTGTTAAACTTTGTACTTCTTATTCCTCTAGCCTCTTCTACTATTTCCTGGTTCTGCAGCTCTTATTTTTCTTATACTTGGAACCCTTTTATTTTCTTCCAGTTTTCCAGGGAACTTTCACACACAGCTGGTCCCATCTGTCTCTCCTAAATGATCCTCCCCCTCCTTAATCATAACTCATTTCCCCTCTAATTCCACCTGCTTATAACAGGCTAGACCCTACAATCTCCACCCTAAATCCTGAAAGCATTTGGGATAGCAACAACCAGGTGCCCTGAATTCTATCACCTTTTAAACACCAGGCACGGATATCAGGCTTATAGTTTACCACCCTTTTTCCTTTTCTTACAGTGATCTGAATTTTTTAATTTATTTTTTTATATTTAACTCATTTCAAAATGTTCACAATCTTATGACAGTTAATGTATGTTCACCACAGAAAAATTAGTCACTAAAGTAGAAAGACAAAAATAAAAATTACAATTCTACCCTTCAGAGAATACCCCTGGGTTTCATGATTGACTCAATGAACATTGTTTTAAAGATACAAAGATGAATGAGAAAGACACTGTCCTTGCTCTTAGACAGTCTGCATCAGGTGAGGAAAAAAATACAATATAGCATATATAGAAAACAGCAAGAATCAATAGAAGCCAGGGCAAATAATTCACACTTTGGAAAAGCCTCCTAGAGTAAATGTCATCTAAGATAAGCCCTGAAAGATGAGCCAGGCACGAAAGGGGAAAAGGGAACATTTCAAGGTAAGTCATTATAGAGTTCGGCATATTCAAAGAATCAAATGGAATTCAATATGGCTGATAAGGAAGAGCAATGTCACTCAACGGGCCTGAAGAGGTAAGGCAGGGCCAGAGGGCCTTGTAAGGCACGTGAAGAAGTTTTGTAATGGCAATGGAAACAATGAAAGATATTAAGCCAGGGAATGCCATGATCACACTCACTCTTAACAGAACCGTAAGCCCAAAAGATGGAACCACACTAAGCAATAGATGCCACACTTATAACTGGAATTTTAAGAGGAAGGAAGGGAGGCAGGGAGGGAGAAGAAATGGGAGGGAGGAAGGAAGTTAGAAGGGAGGGAAGGAGGGAGAGAGAGAGGGAGGAAAAAAGGAAGGAAGGAAGAAAGGATAAGTAGTAAATAGTAGAGCCAGGACAAAGTCTCAGGCAGTTAACTATACTAGTCTCTTATGATGCCTGTTACATTGTTTATTGAGTCCTAAACATTTAGGGAGATCAATCAGGAAACTCAGGCAAATATGTTTTGTATTTGAGCTATACATTTTGTGTATTATAATGGAATTATCACTTTGCCTTGGATTTAAGGAGTGGTTGGTTCCCGTGGTTGAGGAATTGGGTAAGCTGGAACCGTGTGTGAGGAAAGGTTTTTTTAAGGCACACTACACAAGAACCCTCAGTACCCAAGACCAGAAATGATAATGTGAAATTACCCAAGATGCTGTTCTGAATGTCTCAAAATCACAAATGATTACTCCATCTTATGCTTTTATTTCCCTGTGTAGCTCTTATCACAGCATATTTCTAAATATTATTGTTTAAAGTTGATCACAATCCTAAATGATCTATTATGATTTCCCTACTCTCTACAATGCCCTATTACTCACTGACACTAGGGCAATTTCTGTTGCTCATTAGAGTAATACAGTCAATAGAATAGCTTGGACTTGAGTCTTAAGATCAGACAAGTGCTTCTTAAACCTTTTTTTACAGAAACTCAGGGAAAAAAGGGATATATTTCATACTGAGATTTAGTACAAATGTAAATATCTATATAATTGAAACAAAAATCTGGGAAAACAATAATTACCACTAATTTTGTAATGCAGGCTTCCATTTTCTTTTCCATTCAATTCAGTCGTATTCTATTCAATTCTAAATTGATACAACCACTTCAGCAAATTCTTTGGTAAAGATCCACTAAAGTGCAATATACCATATCAAATAACCCAACAATTTCACTCTTAGGTATATACTCATGATAAATGAGTACCTGTGTCCACCATTAGACTTGCTTAGGATAGTCACAGAAGTAATACGAACAAAAGAAACGTTCATAAAGCCAAATATCAGAAACTACCCAAAGGCTCATCAACAGTAGAATGGGTAAATAAATGCTGGTATATTCACACAATGGAGCACTACAATTGTCTGTAATAATACAGATGAATTTCCCACACATAATGTTAGACACAAAAGAGTTCATACTGTATGATTCTAGTTATATAAAGTTCAAAAACAGTCAAAAGTAATCTATGCTGTTATAAGTCAGGACAGTGGGACACCTTTGGAGGGGTAGTGATGTGAAGGAATCATGGTTGGGGGAGCTTCTGGGTACCTGGTGCTTCCTGATCTAGGGATCTAGATGCTGGCTAAGGGGATGGGGGTTCAACCTGTGAAAATGTATCAAACCATGTGTGCACTTTTCTGTATGTAAACCGTATTTCAGTAAAACACTAAGAAAAAATACCGGTCACAAGCCACTAAATTATATTCTCCCACTCACAAATCACTTGCAACCTGAAATTTGAAATTTCCTACATAGATACCAAGAACACCAATGGAAGACATACTATGACATATCAAAATACTCACATTTTATTTACAAATAATAAAATAGAAGGCTCAAAAATCTTACTTATGAGCCATGAGACACCAAATTAAAAAAAAACAGAAAAAAATGAAACAGCTAAAAATAAGAATATACTGTCCCATCTTCCTTGATTTTAATAACTTTGCAGCTGCTTTCAATTCATATTTTTATTGAATCTTTTATATTAATCTATACTTGCTGCCAATCACTTTGCTTAAGAAACACGGTTCTGAATATGCTTATCATCTAGCTTTTTCCATAGTTTCCAAGCCACCTTCTTATTGAAATAGTCAGAACAGCTCACTGGTAAGGAAAATCTGCCTAAATGCTCCCCTTCTAGGTCCTTCCCATTGGAATCTGTTTCTCCTCTTAGAGCATCCGTCTATGACAACATGTCCTCAGAAACTCCAACCTGCTCCATCCCATTCCTGAGGGGAGAAGAGATGCCACTCAACCATGGCTGATTGCAATCAACAATTACACATTCATAAATGAGTATGGGGCTTGGTACCTTAAAGAGACCCAGATGTATTTCCATTCACAATCATTATCTTTCTCAAGCAAAGTGCAGATTACAAACTACACTGTGTATGCTTTTGTTTTTCAAACAGCAGATTACTACATATATAGGGCAGATGTCTTCCAGGACATTTCTTGGCTGACGTCTTTATTCCGTGATTCCATGAGAGTTTTCTTCAAATTCTACAAAGTAGTAAGACTCCAAATGAAGGCAGTCCAGCTATCTTGGGAAAGCGGTTTCCGTTTTAGTGCTCCTGTAAGTGTCAATCCACCAGGGGCTGCAGATGCCATTGCTTGGCGTGAGCTCCACCACCCCCCAACCCCCCACAATGCCTCCTGTGGAAACAATAAAGGTCTTTGGGGCTTTACAATCTCGTCTGAAACCTAGATTGCATCAGTTTCCAAGAATGTCTGACTTTGGCTGTCTAAAATATCTGCCCAAGTCCCCCTTTCTCTTCACATCTGTCTAAACACAAGGGCAAGAGATATTGTGCATGATGCAATGCCAAGAGTCAGTGCAATGCTCTTCAAACTCAGAGTCAACACTGAGAATGACATGAAACAAACTCAACCTGCTTTTACAAAAGCTGAATTTAAATTTTCTGTCTGCTAAAAGTACATTTGAAAAATGAACTCTTTCCATATGGCTTTATTTGCTTCTATATAAAAGGGCTAGACTGAATTCTGTTGTATTTTTTAAAAATTGAGCTCTCTGTACATAGTGCTGACATATATGCTAAAGTCATCTGGAGAAAATACAAACTATAACAAATGCCAAATGCCAAAAGTAGCCAGTCTCATTCTATTGAGACAAATAGATTGAAGGGAAAATGTGTTTAGTTGACAGAATGAATAGAGAAAATTGATCTCTGATCATCAAATATACTGTAACCGGACATGAGGGTTGGGAAGTTTCGAAAACACTGTATTTTGCACACAAGATAAATTTAAAGCCTTCAAATGAATGTTTTTCAAGAGCTTCTTACAGCCAACGATGAAATTATTCACACCAGACTAAGTTAGGTATCCCTCTTTAATTCTTAGGGGGGGATCCCATCTTTTAGTGAAGTATATTTTTACACAAAGTTTTGGATATCAAATGGAGAGAAACCGCATAGTCCATAAAAGAACATTTAGCACCTAATATTCAAAACACCCTGCCTATCCTCCCCTTTTATGAACACAGCTGTATTAGAGCCAAGATATTTAAGATTATACAGCAAATTTGTAATAGAGCCTCATTTCCTTTTGGAATACAATACAGCTGCAAACAAAAAAAAAGTCATATTTCCTCCAGTTATTTGCCAAATGGTCACATCCTCACACCAATGAGAGAGTCTGGTGGAATCCAGACACTACCAGGAAAACAAGCAGGGATAAAATGAGGGTAGTCTAACCCTTCTCTTTCATTTGCCATAGAATAAATCCAAACAGAAAGAAAAGTAGCATTTCTAAGACTAAAGGTCATATTTTAAGACATAAAGGTTTCTTTTTAACCATGTCTTTTTTTCTTTTTGGCTAAGAAGCAGGATCTTATTTTTGCTGAAACACAAGAAAGCATTTCACAAAAAAACCTGAATTGCACATAACTTAAAGAAAAAAAACACTTGATGGGCTTGTTAACATAATCCCACAGTCCCAGCTCTTTCAAATAACAGACTAATTCCATTTCCTTCCATTCAGCTACCAAATTCTGCCTCTCTCCATTGCCACCATTTCTCCTACTTTGTTTTGTCTTTCCCTTCAGTAAACTCGACACTCTGGTAATTCAATCTTCTGTTCAATGTCATGGTTGAATCAAATCGCTGTCACTCAAAATATAACCTGCGGCTTGAACTATGGCACGGTTGAATGATCAGGGCAAATATCCCCAAATCTGGAATTTCTGGGTTTTCAACTACCGAGCTACTAAGTGGCTTCAGACAAGATCTTCTCTATTCCTCAAGAGAACAGGTCAAATCCTGTTTGTACTGACTGTGACTCCATAGGGTGGGGCACTGCAGGCGAGGAGAACTCCACCTGTGACTATGCTCTCTATGGGTTTAGTGGAGAACTGGTCATCATGGGATTTAAGCAGCAAACTGGCGACAAAAACATTGACTTCACAAGATGGACGTGGGTATTAGCAGATAACGAAAAAGCTTACCAAAATGCCACTTTCACACCAGGGTAGAAATCAGAAAAGACCAAAAGGGAGCCCTCTTTAAAGATGTCTTTCCTTGTGCAGTATAAATAATGAGGTTTCACAAAGAAAACCACTTCCATTCCTACCACTAGCTCTATTTAAACAAGTTTAAGGCCAATAAAAACATAGTGTTGGTTTACAAGGGTTAGGAGAAATGAAGGAAGATGGTGAGTCTCCCTTGAGTTCAGAAGTTTAAAGAGAAAATCCTAAGGATGTAAACTGACAAATCATATTGATACTTTAAAAAATTTTTTTTACTATAATTCAAGATAATGAACCAGGACCAAGCATATTATACAAATGTTAGTAGACAAAGAGTAGAAACTATTCTAAGGACTATAATAAAAGAACACCTGAAGAAACAGGGCTTGATTATGAATTAGAAATTATAAGCACACAAATGATTGCAGCCAACTAACCTGCTGGACGTTTGCTATGCACTAGGAGAGGAGTGTTGAAAGGAACCCAGAGGATGAAACTGGTGTTGGAAAACCATCTGACAGGATCCAGAGCTAAGACACCCTGCTCAGAGACCAGAGACCTTTGCCTAGCAAACCCACTCCAAAGGAGAAAGGGGGCAAGCAGATAGCTCTTTGCTGAGTCCTATCACGAATGAGGCACTCCATAAATCTTTGTAGAATTGAATTGTTGAAATAAACCACACTCAGAAGAACTGGGATTTTTCAAATTACAATAGCTGCCTTTATGAGCTGTACTGCTCAAACACAGAGTGGTTTGGGAAGGGAAGGACCCCGGAACTAAATAGTCTCCTTTGCAACTGATAGTAAAATTAGAGGGAACGCAAATAGCAAGAGAGCAGACAATCAAAATCAAATGGATGTGGACCACTTAAGTAATTGGGTCAAGGGATAGTAAATGCAGTTCAATTTAGGATAATGTTCAATAAATTGCTTTAAGAAATAACCTAGGGAATACAGGTTAAATGGAACCACCATGTAGGAGATTGATCTGCAAGTCGTAATAAAGAAAATCATTGAAACTAACCACCAGAGCATTACCAACATTAGTAAAAAGACTATAGTGACCCTAACAGTGAAAATGCAAATAGACCCACTCAGACCACAGAGCAGCTGTCCTCATTCATGTGCTTCTTTCTGTTCTTCCTGTGCTAGGGAAAAGTTAACCATTTTCCAAGCAGCTCTCCAAATTTAATATATTTCAAGATTACTATGGGCTTCCCCTAATTTCTCTCCAAATTTCCTTATTAGCCTGGAAAAATTGGCCCTTACAGTCACAGATAAAATGGTCATGTTACAAGTATCACTACCCACTTGTCAAATTCTTCGGTGGATCAACAGGCATGGCACGGAGAATCTGTGTGCCACAGTTAGAGGGCTTCCCCCTAAAGAGTGTGGGTTATGGCACAAAGACAATACCAACCTTACAGGTAAGAGCAGCTAAAACTAAAAGTCAACCAAGCCCACACTTTCCCCAGGAACAGACAGAGTTGGAAATGACTGACATTTGTCTATTCGAATTTAAATTTGTTTCCTTTTGTTATGGACAGGAAACATGGGGAGACCAGTTCATTTCAGTGGATGTTTGCTGTGTGGTATGCCAGACCTGGTGCTGGGCCCTGGGGATTCCACGATGACTGAGCTACAGCCCCCACCTCTGGAGACCCACAGTCGGATAATCACAGCACAATGCACAAGGAGAGGACAGTGTAAGGTAATCACACATACTCTCTGCAGATCTGAACTGGATATAAATTTGGAACAAGTTTCCAAACCCCAGAAATAAGAAAGAATATTGTTTTACTGGTATCTCTAAGGCCCAAATGAAAGAGAGATGAACTTCAATCATTTTGCTTAAAAAAATGGTCTGTTCTTGCCAGTCAGACAGCAGCCTGAGCCACTATATTCCAGCCAACTTCCTTTCTCAGCTCAAATCTGTCCCATTTTGCCCCAGCCTTGGAGGACTTTGCTCTTCCAAACAGCTGAGATTCACCTGGATTCCTGAAAGGAGCAGGGCTACCCCAACTAGTCTCATTAGGTGTCTGGATTTCACTGGCTCAAGGTAAAACATTTTAATGGAAGGCAACACAGACGTGGGAGTCTGAGATAGGCTGGTTTGGATCCAGCCTCTACATTCCACCAGCTTGTTACTTAGCATCTCTCAACCTCTACCTACTCATCTTTATAACAGGAATAATTACTCTTTGTTGTTAACTTGTTCTTTATACTAAACAAGGTAATGTAGGTAACACAGCGCCTAGACATACCTCAATTAAGGTTGAGACCCATTCCATGCCATTATTTCCATCAGATGCTGGGCAAAGATACTCGCCTATATTCCATTCTTCCACTCAGCACGTCTCTAAAAAGTAGCAGACAGTGGAAATGGCCTCAGCTGGTCATGGTATTCCAAGGGATACCAAAGCTTCTATCTTGTGAGGAAAAACGTGGGGAAGACATCCCTCCTTCTAGCAAATACTTTTAAAGTCATCCTTCTCAAAACAGTCTTAGGTGTATTTCATACTTGGTTTTGTCAAAGCTGAGTCATGTCTCAGCCATAGTGAAAAAAACTGGATATGGGAGAATTTGCCAGAGGGTACAAATGAAGAGTGAAAGTGAAAAAAAAAAAAACACTATACTTATTCTCATTATAGGTAAGGCATTTTATAGAAGAGAGAGGTTGACTAATAGGCCAAAGACACACAGCATTTCAGAAGTAAAGCTGATGAGTGGTGTGCCTCAATTACCAGCACTGGGCTCTATTTTGGCAGGAACTAAGTCTGCCTTTTTCACTGTCATGGCTTCAACACTTAGCCCCAAGCAACTCCCAGAGCCTGCAACTCCTAGCAATACCTAACAACACTTCAACATACTAGGCACTCAATAGGTGCTTATAAATCAATAATCTTAAGAAAGGTAAAATTAAGGGGCGCCTGGTAGCGCAGTCATTGAGCGTCTGCCTTCGGCTCAGGGCGTGATCCCGGCGTTCCAGGATTGAGTCCCACATCGGGCTCCTCCGCTGGGAGCCTGCTTCTTCCTCTCCCACTCCCCTGCTGTGTTCCCTCTCTCGCTGGCTGTCTCTCTATAACATAAATAAATAAAATCTTAAAAAAAAAAAAGGTAAAATTAAAAGCATCCAGCAGCTCAGAACAAAACCTAAACCTAATAAAATATATATATCAAAGAGGAGAGATCCTGTTCCAGTACAGGACAAAATGAGATATTTTTTCCAAACTGGCAAAGACTGTGAAGTAAGTTCCCTCATTTTTACCCAATCACTATCTTGCAATATCCCCCACCCCTCTTTTTTTTTTTCCAGGACAATCTGCTATCCATTCCCAAAAACAACTCTCCACATAAAATATATTTTATCATGGTTCAAACTTACAACATTTTTTAATAAAGAAACACCAGATAAACACTAGGAGAGCTAATACTTCGGTGCCAAACAACCAAACAGATGTGATTCCTACCACTTCCTACCTTTCCAAAAGACGTGATTAATGGGGAATTAGAGGAATATTCTAATTCTTGATGAAAAGCTTGATTGATTTATTGGTGCTCGCAGCCAAACAATAACCAGGTCCATGCTTCAAATCACAACAGATGACCCAGGATCTGTGGCTCATCACGACTCTCTACTTCACTGTAAGACTGGTGCCAAGAAAATCTCCTCCTGGCTCAGTAATCCTTCCTCCTTTCTGGATAAATTCTGCATAGCTTTCCCTTTAGCTTCTGCCTTGGGTTAAGATTTCTTGCAGCAGCCTTGTAAATGACTTCCGTCTTCGGAAGATTCATTAAAGTTATACCATGTCTCCGATTCCCACCTTTGGAACAATTTCCGCTTTCCACCCAAACAGGACCTTGCACAGAAGTCTCAGCCCAGCATCAATCATCCCTGGGAACGAACCATCATGGTCCTTCTGTCCCTAGATGAGGTTGGGTTCTTCTGCTCTCTGTCCATGCATTATTTGTATCTCCCCTATGGCACATCTTCATATATTATTAATTTCTATTTAATTGCCTATCTTTCCAACTAGACTGCATGACCATGAAGAAAACATCATATCCTCAGGACTGGTGGTTGTTAAGTAAATGAATGCCTCCCAAAGTTTTATCAGCCCTGAAAAGTCCAAATTTCATTCCTTCTCATGAGAGAAACCATAGCCCTGTTTCTTAAGCTAGTAGTCTCCTGATAGCCATTCTAATCTTTGTTCTTTGTAACTGAACCTCAGGAGTTTTTGCAAGGAACAAGACCACATAGCTAGAGATGCCTCTAGCCTCCCCTGCAGCTAGGCTCTGGGTGTGACCCAAAGAGATGTGTACAACTTCCAGGTCATGTCATTCAAAAGAGGCTGCCTCTCCTCTACTTGTTCCTCCCCATTCCTAAAGGCTGGAAAGCAAACACAGTGGTGCTGAGACAGCTGCAGCCAGGGAGGTGAGGACAACAACCTAACAATGGCAGAATCACAAGACAGAAGAAATTTCGTCCTGGGTGACCTCAGACAGTAGACCCATCTGTCTACCCTGGACTGCTCACCTGTCCCTAGACTTACAGCGGAGAAAAGCCAACATGTCTCTTTATGCCTCTGAATTTTGGGGCCTCTTTTAGCCTCATAAATTGAACCTTTAATAATTCATATCATTTGTAAATTCCTAGAACTTAACTTTGCCTACAGAAAGGGACATTTCTGAAGTTTCCTAACCAAGTATCCAAACCCTGATTACCACTACCATCATGGATATAGGATATAGGAATATTGGATATAGGAAACTCATAATCATCTACTCCTCATGTAGCTACTATCCAAAAGCAACGAACAATTCAGTAGAGCATAATTCTATTTACCACCTGCACTAGAGTCAATGCTTTGTTTATATAACTGATGGCTGCTGTCTTAATTTGGGGTTGTAAAGAAATGTGCTAAGTGATACCAACTGGCAAAGTAACAAATCATCCTTTTCAATGTAATTTTGGAGCACAAAGAGTCCTTTTGTATAAATAGTGTATTTAACCAGGTCTAAAGCATTGTTCAATCCCTGTTGCCCATCCATAAGACCTTATAATACTACAACTAGAAGAAATACAACAGAATCTCAGCGGGTGCTTGTGGAATCAGTCCTGGCCCTTCAAGCCACACCCTGTATATTTGGATATTTTAGAAAATCAATTATTTTGCTGTTAAAAATAATAAACCCCAAGAGACATTACAACAGTCTTCGTCCTTCTCTTTCTTTTTCTAGCACTTAAACCCTGAAGTCAGGAAGAATGTTCAAAATGGCTGGTAAGAACAGTCTCAGCTTTTAAAGACACATTTGGCTCATCACAGGCTATGAGCTGGACTCAACTTTTGCCACAGGTAATTTCCTACAAACAGATACAACAGCTTATAGAGTTCTCTAGGTGTCCAAGATGGACCAGGTGGAAATAAACCAAATTCCCTTTAAACACAAAAGCTTCTAGTTATAATCCCCTCTTGGAGAGGCTCCTCTATGAGTAAGTCTTTCTGGCTTTTAATCCATTTATGCTTCCAGTGAGACTTAGAATGGATACCACATTCTCATTAGGATCCATCTACGTGAATAACTACATCACTTCCTTTGGGTTTTTATGCAAATGTCATCTTACTAGCAGGGTCTTCTCTGTCCACTCTATCTAAAATTTCAGGTCTCGTGATACTCCCTGTACCTATAGTATTATCCAATGTACCCTACATTTTACCAATTACTCTTATTATAATGTCTTTCCCCTATTAGAATATAAACTCCATGAGGGCAGAGAAACATGTCTTTTTTATTTAGTGCTATATTCCCAATGCCTAGAACAGTATCTGACACATAACGGAGAAGGGGATTTTAGGAAATACGTGTTCAATCAATGACTGAATGGAGGCCCTGTCTGAAAATTTATATTGAGCACCTCGGCGGTGCATATTCTAATCCTAGTGCTTACTCACACATTGTGATTGGGCCAACCACATTAGCTCATGGACGTTAAGTTCCCCACTTGCTTTGTTTTGTTTTATCCACAGCCACAGATAAAAAAATTATTAAGTAAGATGTCATAAGAGGAAAGAGAAAAATCTCAACCCGAATGCCCTTAAATCAAAACAGACTTGTTTCCAATCTAATAAAAAAGGTTTGGCTTCTGTTATGGGTTGAATTATGTCTCCCCCAAAAAAGATATGTTGAAGTCCTAACCTCCAACATCTCAGAATGTGATCTTATTTGGAAATAGGGTCTTTATAGAGGTAAACAAGTTAAAATAAGGTCATTAGGGTGGGTCCTAATCCAACATGATTGATGTCCTTCAAAGGGGTTGAGGGAGAATATAGACATCGACAGAAGGAAGAAGATGTGAACACTTGTAGGGAAAAGACAGCCACAAGACTGAAGTGATGCATGTATAAGCCAAAGGACACCAAGGATTGTCAGCAAATACCAGAAACTAGAAGAAGCAAGGAAAGATTCTCCCCTAGAGCAGTCAGAGAGAGCTTGGCCCTGCTGACACTGTGGTTTCAAGACTTCTGACCTCCAGAACTGTCAGATAACAAATTTCTGTTGTTTCAAGCCACCTAGTTTTCAATGCTTCGTTACAGCAGTCCCAGGCAATTGGTTCAGCTTTGTATAAACCTTAATGCAGGGCCCAATTTCTTTGATCGGGACCATGCTCCTCTCTCTCCAGTCATGGCTACAAATCCTCAGGATCAGATGGTTCTTCTCCTTGCTTCCAAAAAGCTGCCAGCAATTTCCAGGGCTTCCTGCTTCTTCATATTTAATGGAAAGAGTCAGCCCTTGCAACAGCCAATTAAAGTCTGGGGTTTGAGTCACATGCTTAACATAGACTATTTGATTCAACTGCCCAAATAGCAAATCAATGACAGCGTCCAAGGGGATGGACTGTGCTGACTGCTTCGAGGTAATCAGGGCCTCCCCCTTGAGATGGAGGAGTTGTCAAGTCCTGCAGTAGTCACTGGTGGTGCTCATACACCTCCCCTCAGCCCTCAATTTACTCAGCCAAGACTGCTTACTCCAAGCACCTGCTGCTTTCTGCTTGCTGGCTTTTTTCCTTTTTTTTTTTCTTGACCACAAGAATATGTCCAGCCCATGCACAGAACAGGCTAGAAGCTCCAGAGTTAATGCCCCCAAGAAGCAGCCCTCAACTACAGATTTAGGGAATTGGCATATAAGTATCCCAGCATTCTCACGTCTCAGTTGGAAGAACTCAGGTGTGTTCTAAAGAGTAGCCCAGAGTTTCCCAGGGGTATTGAGCTCCATTGTCCATGGTGGTTGGTTAACACACCTTTTAATGACTTTCCCTCTCCCACCAGTGTTTCTTCTAAATAAACTACTTTTACCTAAATCCTTGTGTCATGTTTGTTTCCAGGAGTATCCAGACCAGTATAAGGCCCAATAAACTGCAAGGTAGGAAACTCAGAGTTCTTTTAGAAAATAGAAAAAGACTGGAAAGTACTAGAAAGTCAACCAGTGAATGCCCACTAGTCATTAGTTTCCTCTCTTTCAATTAATTAATCACGGTCTTTTGTTTTTTCCTACAGTTCTGTTAAACATGTAAGAGCACAGCACTGCCTAGCAGACCAGGAAGCATACACACTGGGTTCCATCTTTGCTATTCCTTCTCCTACCTGCTGTGTTGCTATTTGCAAATTATTTCCTCTCATCGTGTCTCAAGTTCCTACTTAATGAAGACTGAGCATGACGATCCTTGTCACAGAGTATGACCCCAGGAAAGTAGAGCGTGGCACAAGGGAAATCCATCTTAAACCTCCTTCCGGGTGGGTCTATTGCTACAAGTGTCAGAAGGGCATATTCAACATCATTCCCCATCACTTGGTTCCAGAGGATGATACTAGAGATTAGAGAAGATTACAGCAAAGATCCAAGTCAGAAAGACTCATTATCTCTGGAGTATTCTGTGCCATCTGGAAACCAGATACTCTTATTTTAATAAGCTAATTTAAAAATACAACTTATTTAACGTTTACATTTTTTCAGCTTTTTTGAGATATAATTGATATATACTGCTATGCAAGTTTAAGGTGTACAACACGTTGATCTGAAACATATATATGTTACAAAATGATTACCACTATAACATTAGCTAACACCTCCACATCACTGAATCATCAGGGAAATGCAAATTAAAACCACAATGATGTATTACCTCATACCTGTCAAAATGGCTATCTTTATTTTTTTTAATTTTATTTTCTTTAAATTCAATTAATTAACATATAGTGTATTATTAGTTTCAGAGGTAGAGTTCAGGAATTCATCAGTTGCCTATAACACCAAAAGCTCATTACATCCCGTGCCCTCCTTAATGCCCATCACCCAGTTACTCCATCCCCCCCCATCCACCTCCCGTCCAGCAACCCTCAGTTAAGAGTGTCTTATGGTTTGTCTCCCTCTCTGGTTTTATCTTGTTTCATTTTTCCCTCCTTTCCCCTCTGTTTTGTTTCTTAAATTCCACATAAGAGTGAAATCATATGATAACAGTCTTTCTCTGATTGACTTATTTTGCTTAGCATAATAAGTTCCACCCACATCATTGCAAATGGTAAGATTTCATTTTTTTGATGGCTATTATTCCCTTGTATATTATATAGCACATCTTTACCCATTCATCTGTCAATGGACATCTGGACTCTTTCCATAGTTTGGCTCTTGTGGACATTGCTGCTATGAACGTTGGTGCCCCTTCAGATCACTACATTTGTATCTTTGGGGTAATACCCAGTAGTGCAATTGCTGGGTTGTAGGGTAGCTCTATTTTCAACTTTTTGAGGAACCTCCATACTGTTTTCCAGAGTGGCTGCTCCAGCTTGCATTCCCACCAACAGTGTAAGAGGGATCCCCTTTCTCTGCATCTTCACCAACGTCTGTTGATCCTGACTTGTTAATTTTAGCCATTCTGACTGGTGTGAAGTGGTATCTCATTGTGGTTTTGATCTGTATTTCCCTGATGCCCGAGTGATGTGGAACATTTTTTCATGTGTCTGTTGGCCATTTGGATGCCTTCTTTGGAGAAATGTCTGTTCAGGTCTTCTGCCCATTTCTTGACTGGATTATTTCTTTTTTGGGTGTTGAGTTTGATAAGTTCTTTAAGATCTTGGATACTAGCCCTTTATCTGATAAGATATTTGCAAATATCTTCTCCCATTCTGTTGGTTGTCTTTTGGTTTTGTTGACTATTTCCTTTGCTGTGCAAAAGCTTTTTATCTTGATGAGGTCCCAATAGTTCATTTTTGCTTTTGTTTCCCTTGACTCTGGAGATGCATCTAGCAAGAAGTTGCTGTGGCCAAGGTCCAAGAGGCTACTGCCTGTGTTCTCCTCTAGGATCTTGATGGATTCCTGTCTCACATTTAGGGCTTTCATCCATTTTGTGTTTATTTTTATGTATGGTGTAAGGAAATGGTCCAGGTTCATTCTTCTGCATGTGGCTGTCCAATTTTCCCATTACCATTTGTTGAAGAGATTGTCTTTTTTCCATTGGATATTCTTTCCTGCTTTGTCAAAGATTAGTTGACCATAGAGCTTAGGGTCTATTTCTGGGTTCCTTATTCTGTTCCAGTGATCCATGTGTCTGTTTTTGTGCCAATACCATGTTGTCTTGATGATTATAGCTTTGTAATATAGTTTGAAGCCCAGCTTTGTGATGCCACAAGCTTTGGTTTTCTTTTTCGACATTCCTCTGGCTATTTGGAGTCTTTTCCAGTTCCATACAAATTTTAGGATTATTTGTTCCAGTTCTGTGAAAAACATTGATGGTCTTTTGATGGGGATTACATTGAATATGTAGATTGCTCTGGGTACCACAGACATTTTAACAATATTTGTTCTTCCAATCCACGAGCATGGGATATTTTTCCATTTCTTTGTGTCTTCCTCAAATTCTTTCATAAGTGTTCTATAGTTTTCAGAGTACAGATCCTTTACTCTTTGGTTAGGTTTATTCTATGTATATTAAAGTTTTTGGTGCAATTGTAAATGGGATCAATTCCTTAATTTCTATTTCTTCTGTCTCATTGTGTATAGAAATGCAACTGATTTCTGTGCATTGATTTTATATCCTGCCACTTTGCTGAATTCCTGTATGAGATCTAATATTTTCTGGGTGGAGTCTTTTGGGTTTTCCACATACAGTAACACGGCATCTGCGATGAGTGAGAATTTGACTTCTTTGCTGATTTGGATGCAGAATGGCTATCTTTAAAAAGACAAGAGGTAACTAGTATTGGCAAGGACATGGATGAAAAGGAACCCGTGTGCGCTGTTAATGGAAATGCAAATTGCTACAGCTACTATGGAACACAGTATGGAGGTTCCTCAAAAAATTAAAGATAGAACTACAATATGATTCACCAATCCAACATCTGGGTATATATCCAAAGGTACTGAAATATGGATCTCATAGAGATATCTGCACTCCCATGTTCATTGAAGCATTATTCACAACAGCCAAAATATGGAAACAACCTAAGTATCCATCAACAGACAAATGGATGGACCTTTAAGGCATTATGCTAAGTGAGAGAAGTCAGAGAAAAACAAATACACATACAAATAAATATATGATCTCACTTATTATATATAGAATATAAAAAAGCTAAACTCAGAGAAACAGACAGTAGAACAGTGATCACTAGGGACTGGGGGGAATGCGGGAGATAAGGAAATATTGGTCAAAGGGTACAAACTTCCAGTTAGAAGATTAATAAGTTCTCGGGATCTAATGTACAGTATGGTGATTAGAGCTAATAATACTAAATCTTAAATGTTCTTTCCACGAAAAAGAAATGGTAATTAAAAATACTATCTTCAACTATTCTGGAATAGTCCAAAAACGGTTTCCTTAATGAGGTCAGTTTTGCTAAGCCCCCAGCCTGAGTAGCCTATCAATGGTAAGTTTTCTCCAGCCTCTTCCAGAACATTTTGCCATTGCCTCTGGATGGCAGAGAAGCAATCCAAGGAAAAAGCCACCCTACATCTCCAGCAAGCAAAGGCGATGCTTTGCAAGTGTTGCAGGACCCATCCTTGCATTCCCCTTTGTTCTCTGAGTATAAGCAGATGTTAGGCATTCTTCTCATTATCTCGGGATACTGCATAATATTATTATGGTGTCAGGCTATTAAGAGGCAGCAAATGCTGTACAACAGCCTTAATTGAGGCTTAGAGCTGAATTGTAAGTATGTAGCCTTACTTCGGGGTGTTTGCAAATGCTTTCTGGAAACAGTTTAAAAAGATGTTTTCAATTGTTCAAACAGCCGCTTGCCCTGCCAAGATCAAGTAAAAGCTTCTTAAGATACAGGCACCATAAACATATTTCTTAAGATTTCAATATTTTTTTTTTCAGCCAGAAGCACAACAAATCTGTGAGCCAGAAAGCCTCATGCATGCCACTTCCTGGACTGTTCCAGGGAGAAACTAATGAAATGCTACAAAAGTTGCACTCATATCTACCATGATCTCACAGCCACAGAATTCTACTCGTTCTTTGAAGTAACTTTATTATGATAATAATTATCTGTCCATGAGTCTGGACTTGGCACTGGCCAACCCCTAGAGATGGGGATTCACGCAACAACCGTCCATCTTCTGCAAGGAAGCTCCTGACACAGAAGGCTGCCCTCATCTTAGCTGACATGCTTGTCACCATACACATGAAGCAACTGGTCTTGAGCTTCTGGGGTGAACTGCAGCTCTTAAACGTTTGGTTGGATGCACATTATGATTCTGATATACAGGATACAGGACTGAAAACCTGGGTCATTTGAGATTGGTTCCAGGCAGAAACTGTTTACGACAGTCTGAGTCTCTTTAGAGTAAAGGAAAGCATCAAGGAAAACAGAAACTGGACATTTGGAAAAATACATTCAGCAAAGATTCTGGGGTTCAGAAGCATACTATCCAGGCTGTGGATTATGAAGGCCAGGTTTACCAAAGTCGACTCCCAAAGAATTGACTCTAACAGGGTTGGTTTTTTTTTTTTTTTTAACAATTTACTAACATATGCACAAGCAAGGGAGAAGTTTAGCATGTTGCTGCTTGTTGGTGACAATGATCAAAAGTTGTATGGGATAATCTAGAGGAATGAGGGATTACAAAATCTCAGTTATATATCTCCTGGAATCCAGAATTTGGGATCATTACTATCTTTCCAAGGATAATAATAATAATAATAATAACAACAATAATAATAAAAGACTTGAGCTATGTTTAAGCAATTTATTTCATTAGAATTCCATATAGTTCAGGAGATAGGGAAGAGGCGAGAGCTAAATATCAATAATTACGACTGCTCAGTGGGATCTATAAACAACAGTATCTGCCATGCAAACATATTTTTAAAGATTTTATTTATTTATATTGACAGAGAGAGAAAGAGAGAGAGCACAAACAGGGGGAGGGGCAGAGGCAGAGGGAGAAGCAGGATCCCTGTTGAGCAAGGAACCAATGAGGGTCTCAATCCCAGGACCCTGGGATCATGACCTAAGCCAAAGGCAGACACTTAACCGACTGAGCCACCTAGGTGTCCCTGCCATGGAAATATTATTTACCTAAATAAAGCTGGACCTCTCTGAAAAATAAATCTAGAATTCAAATATTGTAAGTTCAGTTAGGTTTATTCCCCAACTCCATCCTCAAATCCAGCAATAAGTCTGTCTTAATAAAGTGTTTACCATACTAAATAGATAAAATTTAGCCTTGGTGGTTTTCATTTATCTTCATTTCTCATGACCAAAACTGATATATATTAACAGGATTTTAATGTCACATTACCTTTGGTAAGTAAAAGGGGATACCCAGCACTTAGTACGTCCACGTTTTCTCTGTTGCATCCTCTCCTGCCCTCTTGTATTATCTAGATTTCTGAATTTATTTTTAAAAATTCTACTTGAGGCACAAGACTGAATTTGGGATGAAAGGCCCACCCAAAAGAAGGCTTAAATGGCTAAGATGCACTATAATGGATATAAACATGGCCAGACCTAGGTTCTAGCTCTGTCACTTAATGACTGTGATACTTACGAATTTCTAAACATCTCCAGACCTTGGTATCCACAGCTACTAAACAGATATAATATTATCTACTTCACAAGAGTGAGGGGGATAGAGACCATTTGTGCATATACTTGCCACAGATCTGGCCACAGAGCATTTTACTTAACATGCTTATAATGCTTCCTAGTTGCCAGGCACTATTATAAGTTAAGTCAGTTTAAAAACCGGTATTTGAACTGTAGGTAGTCTGGTTCCAAAGCCAAGAGCCTAAACCACAATGCTGACCAGACTCAATATGTACTCAAATTGGGGATTCATGAATAGTAATTGATTACTGCTGCAATTGAGGTTGTATCAGTTAGCTACTGCTATATAACAAAACATCCCAAAGAGTAGTTTCAGCCCAATCCACCTGAAGATTTTCTCCAGATGAATCAATCTCCAGATCCTTATGGAAAATAATAGTTGCTTTATAATAAACTTTGCTAGAATGCATTTGCAGAGTATAATGAAGGAGGCCGACATACTTTTCTAAGGATGTGTGTGAAGCATGAAAGAGAGTACTGTAGAAACTCTTCAGCTTAGATTAGACAAGACAAAGTACAAAAATATTCTGAGAATTAGCATGGCACCTATTTGCTTTAAACAGAGTAGAAAACTTGATAGCAATTAAGAAAAAGCACCAATGAAATGAAACTTGGTTCTAAGCATTTGTTATTACCTGAAAAATGCTCTCAAGGTTCCCTAGCACCCAGCAAAGTGTATGTGTTAGAATCTTTCCATTCTCACCTAAAAGGACTGCAAAAGACACCCAGCCTTCAGCTAATGGTTACTTAGCACAGGGAGCCCTTCACCAATACTTCTTGTTTTTAAGAGGACTCGTCCAATTTGGTGACAGTCTGAAATACAAAACATTTTTTATAGTATGAACAATGTTCCTCTCTGGGATCTATTTTTACATACTCATTTGCATAGATTTCTGAGCTGTGGTGTTGTTTGGTGGGTTGATTCTTTGCTGATATGCTTTGGTAAGAAAGCAAAAGCAAACATAAGCTTAGCCCATGTCTGGTTTATTCTGTATTCTCTTCTAGCTGTATCTGAATTGATGAGATTTTGCTGCCCTTAACAGGCCTCTAACAGAGACACACAGGTGTGCTTCTAAATACAGGCAGGATGCCGAAAGTGGTGAGAAGGGTAAGGAAACGTGGAGGTTCACAGAAAGAGCAATTGATGCTGAGTGTTTCTAGGGCCTCCAGCTTGGAGTTGAGTCACCCATCTCAGGGAAAGAAAACCTGTAGGCTCCAAACTCACAGGAACCATTTCAGCCATTTGTTTCTATTCAAAAAGCATTTGTGGAAAACCTAATATTCACCAAGTATTGTGCTAAGCCCAAGAACAAATACCAAGAGCAGTATTCTCATCGCCCCTGTCCTGTGGGGGCCACCACCGAGCAAGAAATACAAACACAAACCAATAATGACACTCTCAATAGGTGAAGTGATGCTAGCTGCCACAGCAAACCAAACGCCCCTAAATCTGTTCTTAATACAACAGCTGTTTATTTCTTGCTCACGTAACAATATGATACAGGCATTTCGGATGAGCTGGCAGCTCTCCGCCAAAGGGTGATTCAAAGACCTATGTACATTCCATCTTATGGCTTCAGCATCTTCAACATTTGGTTACCAAAGTTACACTGAGAACACAAATTACCAGTATCGGGAATAAAAAAAGGATTATCACCACAGATCCTACAAACAGCAAACAGATAATAAATGAACATTATAAAAAACTTTACACTGATGAATTCTACAACTTAGATGAAATGAACAAATTCTTGAAAAATTCACCTTACCAATACTGGGGCAAAACGAAGTAAAAAATCTGAATAGCCCTATAGCTGTTGAATAAATTGAACTTATTTAAAACCTTCCCACAAAACAAAATTCCAGGCCCTGATGGTTCTGCTGGTGGATTCTATCAAATATTTATGGAAGAAATAATTCTAGTGTTCCACAAACTTTTAGGAAACAGAGGAGGGAATACTTCCTAACTCCTTTTATGAGGCTAGCATAACCCTAATACTAAAACTAAATAAAGACATTATAACAAAGGAAAATTATAAAAATTTCCCTGGGCATTATCTCCATTCCAGCCAGCTGGAAGCAGAAAGGAGCAGAGATGATTTTGCGTGAAAAGCTGTCTTACAGGCCAGGCCTGTATATGGAACTCACTACATCCGCTCACACTCCTTAAGGTAGGACTCTGTAATGTGGCTATACCTAAAGGTGAAGGAGGTGGGGAAATTTAGTCTAAGCCACGTGTCCTCAAGAACAAATGAAACTAAATCTGGTGATGCTAACAATACAGTGTGACAAATGCTATAAGGAAAACACGTACAGAGTGCTGGTGGAGCACAGAGAAAAGGCTGTGACTGGAGACGTGAACGAATGAATGAGCCAGCAGTTAGCTAATGATATAAATAGACTCCCTTAAAATTGTCCCTGCCTAGTTCCATATGAGGTAGTAACTGTACCAATGGGAATAATGATTTACAAATCACTAATGGGCCCTGTTGCAGTGTTAACTTGTGGCTAAAACACTGGGTGTGCATTTGCTTTCTGTGGGACTTGGCAGCGAGCCTGGCCTAGAATTAAATGTGGCAGTTCGACGTTAAGCTGGTGGTATTCTTCTGTAGGCATGTAGCCTACCGCCCCCCAAATTCACTTTCCTTTTTGTTTCTTTGAAAGCGTGCGGTGTGTGGGAACAGGCGGGAGTAGGGGGTAAATCCAGAAATCCATTCGGGTTGGATTTTATGACAGACGCTGTGTGGTCTCCCTGCATACATGAAAAGTTGGTAAACTTGTTTTAAAAGATAGGAAACTTGTCTCATTTAAATGTATGCCACATGCCTGCCCTGCTTTATTAACTCTCTGCCATTTTCTGTAGATCTGGTTTTCCTTATTTGCATTCCCCATCCTACCAGTTTTCTTGCTTCATCTCCTGACCTACCACAAAATATCCTGTTTCCCTCTGAAGAGCTGAAGGAAAGGTAGGCTTTCTGGAGGTTTCTGAGGATAGCTCATATCTGACTGTCATTCTGAAAATCAAGATAAGGGTTTTCTCCAAACACCAGCAGCACCATTTGGGGAGAAGCGATATTACCATAGTAAAGCAACCTGAAGAATGTGGCTGTTGAACTAAAATGGAATGCAATGACATTTCCCAGGTCCTCACACCTCCTTTATAATTTCTTCAGTCACCTGATTGCATCTGCAAGCATAATGAGTGAGGATTTCCCCTGGTCTACTCATCCACCATGACCATCACCACCCTCAATATCTCTCTGGGTCACACGGCTCCCCTGAGACCTGGCAGCCACTCCCACCATACAGCAGGATCTTTATAAAGCACTCTGAGGAGCCCTGTATGGTGGCAGAAAAATGCCCTTCCATTTACAATCACCCTTTACATTTCATCCTGGTGCTGAGTTTGCCTCCCTAAGATGTTCAAAACCAACAGCTCAGCATTGAAGTTCTATTTTCATTATTTCTAAGGTATGTCAGGTTCCTTTCTACAGCCAAATTTTAAGTTCCTTGGGGCAAGTCATGTCTAATGCTGCTTTGGCACTTCCACAGCCCCACACACAGCCTTGCACATAACAGATTCTCAATAAATACACAGTGATTTGATTTAGGTTAAACAAGGGTGCAATCACTACATACAAAGTAAACATACTAAGAAAGATAATACTGTAAGCCCATTGTATCATTAAACACCTGCCTTTGAATGGTGTTTCTCATTTCAGTGTCTGGACTGGGACTGATAATGAGAAGACTCAGAGGAAAACTCAGTACTGAGAAGAAACGGTGAGCCACTGGGATACACATGGGAAAGGGCACCCACATGAAAGAAAGGCAATCACAAAGAAATGACATCTGGGACTTCAGAAGCTAGAAGAAGTTTTATAGATTCTGCCCAAGTCTTTGGGAACATTTTCTCTTGGAACCCAACCATCCTGCTGTGAAGAAGCCTCAGCAAAAGGGTCCTATGGAGAAGAACCAAGACCCTGGTTGACAGCCCCAGCCAAACACCAACTTGTTCGTGGAAGTGAGCCCCTTTGGAAGCATACCTTCTGGTCTTAATCAGGCCAACTCAGCTGGCAGTATGTAGGACAGAGACAAGCTATCCTCACTGAGCCCAGCCCAAATGATTCACTTGTGAGTAAAAATAAATGATTGTTGTTATAAGCCACTAGGAATTGGGGGTAGCTTATTATATAGCAAATACATAACCATAATATATGTGTAGAAATCAACCTTGCCTCTCCTCACAAAATTTATACACATACCACTAACACTACACAGGAATTTCTGTTAATGTAATTAATCTGGATGTCTGTGTGTGTGTGTGTGTGTGTGTGTGTGTATCAGCATTATGCCATGGGTTCCCACTGTATATCAGGTACGATAGGCAAGCCTTCTTAAGATTGCCCTAAGGAATCCATGTGGAGTGAGTTTCAGTCCCAAGGTTCTGTGCATGCTAATATATTAATCAGATGATGTAATCAGTGCCTCACTGTGGTACCTAAATGTCTCATTCCTGTTAAAAGGTTGGGCTTTTTAAAAAGTCAAGCTAAAGAGAATGTTAGGCAAAGTAGCACTCTTTAGAGAGGATATATTTAGTTGGAAAATTTCAAATTTTAGGGCATGAACAGCTTTCTTTTGGATCCATACTTACAGCTGACTCTAGACCCTAAATTATAAGCCAAATAACCTATTCTGCAGCTAACCATTGATCTCCCTCATCTTATACACAGGGGAAGGCTGAGATTCCCTCACAGTAAGGAGACAGGGGAGGAGGATGGGCAACGAGGGTAACAGATATTTGTAGGTATTTCTCCTTTAGACCAATAATTCTGGTACTTTAATGTACATACAAATCACCTGAGAATATTGTCAAAACGTAGACTGTGATTCAGTTGGTCTGAGATGGAGCCTAAGCTTTTATATTTGTAACAAAATCCTAGTTGGTGGTCAATGCTGCTATTGTACAGACCACACCTTAAATAGTAAAAATCTGACCACCATCATTAATAGTAAGCCTTCAGTGCCTCTTATGTGTAACTCCCTCCAAAGCCAAGCCTGGCAAAATAGTGTCACCACCCCATCACCACCTTCTCTATCACCACCACCATTTCCATGGTCACCACCATCACCTCTACGACCACTACCATCTCCTTCCCCACCACCACCACTGCTTCCGATAACACCACACATCCATCACCACTGCTACCACCACAATCTCCATCGCCACTATCACTAACACCACTACAATCTCTTCCACCTCAATACTGCCCATTAAAGACCATCAGAATTACTCTAACGACAGATCATTTACTTAGCCAAATAGATTCTTCCTGGGCATCCAAGAAACAATTCAACCTACAGATAAGGGCACTAAAATCAAAGACCGTAATCTCCAACCAAACAGTAACAATGATAAGAACTGAAGATTGGTAGTTCATCAAGCAGAGTCATAATAGCAGGAAATACCAGCTCCTTCTGAAATATGGAGGTCCACCTGATCGAAACAGCTCAAGCACAGCAGATCCAAAAGCAAGACAAATCCTAATGAAAATAACACGGTTGTCATGACACATTTACCAAAATAGCCACCTTCACGTAGCACATTCTGGACTTGCAGAAGAGTTTGTATATTTGGAAGGACAAAAAATACAAGTAGGTAGACTAAGCTTACAGCTGAAATAGGTAACTCCTCTGTTACATAAAATTAAAAACAGAAAACTGGGGTCTCTCTCCCAATCATTCTTTCTTCCCTAAGAAGGTCTCTAGGATGAGCTGCCAAGTGTGCTTAATGTCTGTGTCCACCAAACTCTAATCCCTGGTGAATATAATTTTCATTCGAGAAATGAGAAATCTGCCCAAGCAGTAGCAGTATAAAGTTCAAAACCATCTGTACTGCTAGGTAAAGATGATCTGTATACATGATGTGGGCAGCGGTGATTTCCTCTACTAAGCTTCCGAAACGAGAGAAGCTGGGAAGGCAGCAACTCAGCTCAGCCAATGTGAACCTTCTGGGATTTCAGAAGTGATTACAACCAAGTTCTCTAATTGCTTGTGTGTTTTATTAAGTCGATCCCATTTGAGTCTAAAATCACATGCAATGTTTAAATGTTATTTCTGTAAACTATACAAAACTATAATTTTCCAGTAAAGAAAAAAAAGATGCTGTCAAATAAGAAGAGATATGAAATGAGATCGTTTCCCTTATTTGCGAGACAGATGTTATTTTTGGCTCTTCTGTATAATGCATTCCATATTATAGTTTCTTTCTGACCAAACACTAGGAATAGCACATGCCTGCACACAGTGAACCAAAACCATTATCAGGAAAACTTCTTTTTATTAACACTGACAACTTTTCGGGTCCCCGGTGCAGAAACCTCAAGCTGTCAGCTGCAAACAGGGCCCGTTATGCCAAGGCAGGACTTTTTTCATCCATCTGACATATTCCTGCAATAGAAATAAAGCTGTACATTTCCTTCAGAATCTGCCCCTGAGGGTTGGCAAATGATTTTTTTTCTCTTATCCTTCCTGTGAAGCTCTTGTCCTCTTATGCTGACAGATTTCATAAGATTTTTCTTTATCATTTTCTTTAGAAAAATGTGAAAGGGGAAGACAGTAAGGATGGCATAAACTTACACAGAAAAAAAATCCATCATAGCACCTGGCTATTCTACTTGTATTTATCTCCAAAAAGTTCGAGGCTGAGCAAGTTATCAGCTGAAACTAATCAGCCCCAGGATAAAAATCTCAATACTAAACTGGGAAGACAAGAATGCAACCAAAAATGAATGAAATACCCTGGTTGGAAGCAGACGGCAGTTTTGCCAACTAATGTGTGCAGAGGGAGAAACAAATGGTTATTATTAGGCTGACTTAATTTTCAGTTGGAGGTTCTTCTTCATGATAGAGAAGCTGATGTTCATTTAAATAATTTGACCTCAGCCAATTGCTAACACTTTCTGGGTTTGCCAAGGTATTTATTTTGCAGTTTTTAAAGATGGTGTCTACCCTTCAACAGCCTGGGGGCACCACCAGCTAAGATAAAGAACAAACAAATATTACTTAAAGAAGAAGAGCCTGGATACATGGAATATACAGATGCTCTCTATAAAGTCTGATGTCCTTTGCTGTTGCTGACATAAGTGTAAGGAAGAGTTTACATTTGCTGCACATGGGATTTAGAGGAGACACAGGCTTCCCTGTTTCAAAGAAAAATGGGCAAAAGTTTGAGGAGATTTCTGGGACCACCTCTGGGTCCCTCTTTCCTATGGAGTGAAAGTGGGTGGTGGTGAGAACCCAACAGGTAGATATTCTTTCCCAAATTCACTGGGAGCATGGCTAATAGTCAAGGGAATTAGTCAAGAGTCAAGACCATTTCCCTTCAGTCTCCCCACACCTTGGGGTCCAGCACCCACCCCTTTCCAGTACAGGGTGATCACCCTAGAGCAGGGTAGAGTAGGGGTACTGACCTCCTATTCATTACCTCCCAAAACACCCTGGCAGGAGTGGAGCCTCTGTGTCCTGCCAGGATGTTAGGGAGGCTCTTCCACTTTGAGGAGGCCGGTCTGCCCTGCTGGAGGTCAGGCCCGTGCACATGCCCTCAGCCCACTCGGAGGTCATTTACAGCCTCAGTAGACAGTTCTCGAATGTACCAGAGACTTCCTCCCTCAAATACACGTATTTCTCTTCACCTACAATTTTTCTCTGGACTCGAGAGCGTACTTGGCCCTTGCAACCAATGAGGCAAAGTTGGTGAACAAATGCCTCAGCTTTCTAGTTCCTTGGTGAGACAGTTCTTAGTTATGTGCCACTCACCCTCTCAGAAGGTCTGCAACAAGATTAGCTGCCCACAGAAGTGATGCACCCAATAGTGTCTCTTTGATTTCCTCCATATTTTTTTTTTTTTTTTTTTTGGTCTCTGTTCCTGCACCTTCACCCTCTTGAGATCACCTCCCAATAAACTAACACCCAAATCCCTGTTTCAGAGTCTGTTTTGGAGGGGAATGTGAACCACGACACCTGCTCTAAGCAACTCCATGTTATATAAGGACACTCAGGGTGAGAGTCTGGTATCCAACTCACACTCAACCACATGGTAAAATATCTCACAAACAACAGCAGCATAGCAGCCTAGTAAGGTCTGAGAGAACACCTCTAGGCATAACACTCATTTCCAAGGATTGGAAGCATGTATTCCTAAAACAAATAATTACTGAGGGCATTGTAAATTGGCCTACACCACTATGTATGCATAACTATTAGGTTATTTTTGGTAGCTCTCATTGGGCCATAGAGGAAAAGGAGAATTAGTTGCTCCTCCAATCTTTCTGACAGGTTTTGTGAACTCAAATCTCAGACCAAATTCAGCCACACACAGACATTTATTTGCAAGCAGGCAGAAAACAAACCACCTGTTCTGTAAGCTCAAAGATGTCTGTCCTTTTCAGAGCACTGCCCACCTTGCAAGAAACATACACCTCAGACTAACAGGATGACATTCTATAGCAGGACACAGTTAGCCTCTATTGGAGTGAGGTGGCTAGAACCCAGGAACCAGTGGCTGGACACAGCGCTCTATAGGGGAATACAATTAAGGTGTACTGAGACTGGCTCATTGAGACTCCTACCTACTGACTGGCCCCAATTGTGCACATCTCTTCCCAGTGCCTTGTTCAATGGCATCATGTTGGTATTGGGGTCACTGGTAGGAGTATTTACACCACAGAAATCAGCAAACACTACAAATTTTCCCCAAAGAGCCTGTTAAATATTTACCAGTACACCAATGGCACCATCCATGAGGCCTTACTAATTTCCCATAGCCTATTTATACAAGAATAGGAAATACCTCAAAAAAATTTATACCGCCCACTTATTTGAATACCACTATCTTTACTAACATTCATTATGCAATTAGTAATGCTTCTAGTATTGATAGGAGAGGGCTTACTGAAGTACCTTTTAAGTGTGATTTTTCTGATTAAATACAAACTGACTACTCCTGAGGTATATATTTCTGATTAGATCAACTGATCATGTCCAGATTGTAACTTAAAGCAACACTGAAATAATACCATACTACTGACGCTGAAATAGTTGAAAGTAAGTTGCAGACATCATACCGGGGGCTTACTATGTACCAGGCACTAAGCAAAGCACACCTCTACAAGCCCCCAGACCTCACTCCTAGAAGTTTCCTGAGAAGCCATTCATCTAACAAATACGTCTTGAGGAACTACTATTAGTATCTGTAGAAAGTGCTATGGGAAAAAGAAAGATGAGAAAACAAAGGGTCCTGTCCTGGTAACACTTAATTCCTCTGAGGGACTTATTAGTCCCACAAATATAACGACCCCCCCCCAAAATTTCTCCAATTTAGCTGCTAGAGGCTGTGGTGTAAGAACAGAGAGTGCAGAGGGAACTGGGCTCTAAAATCAGCTCTACCCCCATGAGCTCAAGGAGCAAAGCAGATCCTGGTGAGCAGACGGAAGGAAATGGTGGACGGGAGGAGAGAGCGAGGTAGGTAAGAAGGAGCTATCTCTAGGTTAATGTACATTATGAAGAGGCTTAAGAATTATATGATCTGAAGACTGAACCCTCAGGCCAAACACAACTTCCAACACTGTTTTCCCCAGTTCTTGAAATTGCTACCTTCAAGTCAAGAAAAGCATCCGATGGGATGGGTAGGATTGGGGGGTAGGGCTTTTCAGATGGTTGAAGTGGGCAGGCATATTGGCCTACAGTTTCAAGTAAAGGGAATGACATGAGCAAAATGTAGAGATGTCAAATTTGGGGGATTTTGAGAACACCAGGTAAGAGAATGTCTTGGGTTTTGAGTTCTAGTCTCAGCTTTGTTACTGAATAGCTTTATGACCTTGGGCAAGCACTAAAATTGTATAGCTCTCAGGTTCTTTATCTATGAAATGGGCAGGCTGGACTTACTCAGATACCTATTTTCCCTATCTTCCATACCAGCAGAACTCCTCTTTAGTTCTGGGAGGCAATGTACCCAGGTGAGGAACTTCACTCTCTGGTGACTTCCTGAGCAGCAGCCCCAGACTGACTCTCTGCCTCTAGACTTAGTACTTGGGAATTCAGCAAAGCCTTATCTGGTTAGGCCACTGCATTTATGCTCCTGTTACATATAACCAAACTGACCAAATGCAAACCCAAATCTTGCACTACATATCAGTGATTCTAAGAGAATACACCTCCACAGGAGAAGCGCATCAGAACGGGGGTAGAGGTCTGCCAACATTCTTAGCGTTTTAATCACAGATCCTACGAAAAGTAAAGTGAAACGAAAACCATTTGACTGGTAAGAATATTCAAAAGATGAAAGTCAAAAAGCTCTCTGTGGGAAGCATGGGTTTAAAGTGGTTAAGGATAGTGAATATGATTTCTCAGACTCCTTTTAGATCCAGGAATTCCAAATTCAAATCATTTTGTCTAATTAGTTATCAGCCTCTTGGATGTAGTAGAAATATAAGGTCATGATACATAGCACTAATAAGCTGGATGGGGGAGGAAGTGGTTAGAATTTAGGGTATCATCCTAGCTCAGTGGGATCCAAAGTAGAAAGCACTACATACTTTGATGGTGCTGCAAAGGGCTGGGAATGTGGCCACATATGCAACAGTGACCTTCACAAATTTTCCTAGCACCAACCATTTTTTTAGAGCATAAAGTGCAGGTGAGAAGCCAAGTATGTAGAATCAAAAGCAAAGTAGCAGTGGCAACATCACCTAAACACTATGGCCATATGGGCAGGGCTTCACAGATTCTAAAGTAATTGCAATTCCTCCCTCAGGGCTCACTCACAAAAAAAGGATTTCTTCTCCAAGGAAGAAACCATGGGTTTATAAGTACCAGATTTTCGACAGTACATGCAGCAGTGGTTCAGACAGCTAGGGTTTGCATACAATCCTATGCAGTACAGGTTGCATTCAAATTTCCTAATATGTCATCTGTAGACTTCAATAAAATAAACCGATAAATGCCACCTGCCACAAGTATACTAATTATGTTATGTTCAGTATTCAGGCCCTCTGAATACAGATGTAGTAGGATGACCACTGGGTTCGCTGTTAGTACCTATGACTGATGGGGGTGGAAGGAGGGAGAATGGGACACAGGAGAAGGTCCTGGCACAGGGAACCAGAATGCACAAGTCTTTGCAAAGAATCCGCTTTTGGTTTTACAACACAACTTTACTAATTTAATTATTTTTAAATTTCTGTGTAAATAACTTCTTTTATCTTTATTAATTCCTTTACTCCACATTCTTTAAGTTTATTTTTCTCTGATATATCTAGCTTCTTTTTTTTAACTTTGGCATTTTTATTCAGACATGTATAAATTGTTTTGTTTTGTTTCTTTAACTTTGGCATTTTTATTCAGGCATGCATAATTTTTTTTTAATTTTTAGTATCTACCTTCTTAATTTCAAAGATTAGTTTTTTTCCTTGTTTTTCCTAAAAAGTACAATTATGATAACAAATATTTCCCCGAGTGCTGTCTTGGCCATATTGATGCCTTTAACACATTGTACTTTTATTATATTGCATTTCTAAGTAGTTTTTTATTTCGTCTTTAACTCAGATGTTACAAAGATGTTGGTTTTATTTTTCTTCAAGGACTACAGTTTTTAATTTTAAGAAGTAAAGTTGGTTTTTGGTTTGACGGGTTTTTTCTTCCTTTTCAATTTCTAATTTAAATGTACCATGATTAACGTGGCCTATGGGATTTCTATTTAATTTGTAAATATTTTCTAATACATGATCGTTTTTTTTGACTGCCTAATGTGCTTTTGAAAAAAATGAATGCTGTTCATTGGCTACAGATGTGTATACACACACACACACACACACACACACACACATAAAATTTATTGTGTTAATCAAATCTTTTATATCCTTATTTTTAATGTATTTGA
This sequence comes from Ursus maritimus, assembly GCF_017311325.1. Classification (NCBI taxonomy): domain Eukaryota; kingdom Metazoa; phylum Chordata; class Mammalia; order Carnivora; family Ursidae; genus Ursus; species Ursus maritimus. Next base: position 34,442,741 of record NW_024423897.1, read on the forward strand.
TTTATGGATTTCCAAAAAAAATGTTAAAGTCCATTGTGATTCTGGATCTATTTATCCTTATATTTTCTATTTGCTTTTGCTTTATACATTTAGGAGCTACACTGTCAGGATTATAAAGGTTTATTTGATAACTCTTATTACTTTTATTATTCTGAAGTGTTCTTCTTCAGTCATTTTAATATCTACCTTGAATTTTCTTTTGCCTGATATCAGTATTGCCAGTATTCTGGTTAGCATTTTCCTTTTTTATTTTTTTCCCCAATCATTTCATTTCAACCTTCACGTGTTTTCAGCCTGCTTGTGGGAGAGAGTAAGACATTTTGTTCTGTGCAGTGTGACCTCTAGCTTGTCTTCTGTGATTTGGGTGAGGAACGGAGTGTACTATCCCCCTCAGGGCAGACCTTTAGTCATCTCCTCATGTAGGGGCTCATTATTTCACCTGGGTGTCAGCCACCAAAGGCCCCACCCAACCTCTCCTCACTGGCTGTTCCTGCCCAAGGGGACAGATATATTGGCTGCTCTTTGTCTGGGAGTGGTAGAGGCAGAAGAGAGGGAGAGTGCAGATGGTCAACAGACCTGATTGCTTCTGCTGCAGAACCCCAATTTATCACCCTGTCAGTTGCCACAGGGGACTTCTTGCCAGACTTCTGAAAGTCACCAGTCTTTTGTCTAGAAGCATTCCTGGGGTCATAGCCACCTTTGCAAGAGTTTGCTCCTGCATAGGTTTTGGGCTGTGATTTCATTCTTCAATCTGATCCCAACTATCTTCCATCTTCCTGAAATTCATCAAATGCATTTTGGCCAACTGTTTGGGAGCCTAATTTTAAAAACAAGATTTTTGCCATTTCTGGAGATTTCTGTGGGAGGGAGAGGCTGGGATTTCCATAATACTTGTTCTGTCTTTTCCATTATTTCTTTAGTCCAGATTATCAAAAATAGGACTCTGAGGCAAAGCATATGAACATTCTTAGGAACCCTGATACATACTGCCAAACTGCTTTCTACAAGGATTATAATAATTTACACCATCAACAGCAGCTCCCTCATTGGAAATTTTGCTCATTATTTAGAAGAAAAAGAGAAGTTCGATAGCAAGTAGCGTGACAGTTAAAGTTTTTTTTAGTTTTATAAATGTTTAACTGACATACAATAAACCACACATACTTAAAGTATATAATTTGATAAGTTTTGACATATGTCATATATATCATATATATATATGTACATACATACATACATACACACACACACACAGCCCTATGAAACCATCACCACAGTCAAAGAGTAAACATATCCAACAATCCCAAAAGGTTCCTGATATTCTTTGGCAATCCCTCTTTCCTACTCCTGCCTGCCTGACTCTCCCATCCCCAGGTAAACACTGATCTCATTTCTATCACTGTTGATTAACTTACATTTTCTAGAGTTTTATGCAAACAGAATCACACACACACACACACACACACACACACACACACACACCTTTTTCTCTGGTCTTTCACTCAGAGTAATATTTTGAGATTCATCTATATTACTACATGTGTCAACAGTTTACTCCTTTTTATTGCTGACTAGTATTATATATATACATATACCCTACTAAAGTTGCCCTACAGCTCACTAATGCTCTGCTTACTTTTTTAAATTTTTTTCCTGTGTGTTTCATTTTTGACAATTTCTCTTGGTAGGTCTTCAAATTCACTAATCTTTTCTTCCGTGATGTCCAATATGCTATTAATCCCATCCAATGTATTTGTTATCTCACACATTGTAGCCTTCACATGTAGAAGCCTGATTTGACTTTCCTTAAGACATCTTCCATATCTCTATTTTACTTTTGTGCAGGTGGAATATAGTTATAAGAATTTTTTTTAATGTCCTTGTCTGATAATTCCAACTCCTGTGTCAATTCTAAGTCAGTTTGATTCCTTTTTGCCTCATTATGAGTTGTATTTTCCTACTTTTTTGCATGCTTGGTAATTTTTTATTGGATTCCAGTCATTGTGAATTTTACTTTGTTTGCTGTTGGATATTTTTATATTTCTATAAATATTTTTGAGCTTTATTCAAGGATACAATTGAAGTACAAGGAAACAGTTTGGTCCTTTTGTTCCTGCTTGAAAGACTCGTTAGGCTGGACCAGAGCAGTGCTTCACTTAGGGCTAATTATTTCCCACCACTGAAATAAGACTTTTCTGAGTATTGTACCCACTGCTACGTGAACTCCAGTCTCCTGTGTGAGCACCAGAGATTATTCCTTCTAATGCTTTTGTCTAGTTCTTTCTCTGGTCTCAGTTTCCTTATATGTATGAGCTGGTATCCACTGTTCTTTTATATATCTTTGTTCATTTCAGGTGGAAAGGTAAATCCAATCCCTTTTACTCTATCTTAACAGAAGCAAAACTAACTTTTTTTTTTTAATGTGAGAAGGCTTTTTTTCAAATAATGTCACTATTTAAACACAGATACAAAGCAAAGCTCCTATGACTATAAGTGAGGTAAAGGATTGATAGCCTGAGAAAACTTGCCCACACAACTTCTTCCTTGATGTTCTCAGAAATTAAAACTCTCCCTGATCTTTAGAGATTCAAAAGGCTCAATTTAAAAACCACTAGATCTGATCAAACTCCTCCTTTTTATACTTGATGCAGCTAATACCCAGAATGGTTAAGTCACTAGCCTAAGGTCACACTGCTAAAACCTAGGTCATAGGATGAAAGGGAATAATGACTCACATGAGCAAAGGCCTCAAGAATGGTAGCAATTATTACTATGTCTGCCACTGTATTTTTAAATTTCCAAAAATCTATAATAGTAACCAGAGAAGAGATTAGGACTGTGGTGAGTTTAAGAAAGGATCCAGTGCAAAAGGGTCCTAGTTATGCCTTCCCTTGTAAATCAAGTTCATTTCCTGAAGCCCCATCTCCTAGGGAAGATTCTCAATGAGCTTCAGCTCAGTTCACAGATCTCTGGCAAAGGGCAGATTCCAGAAGACTAGAACCCAGATTCCTGAATCACAGGCAACTGTTCTGTCCCATGTACTCCATTACCTCCGTTCCACTGGTAATATCCTAGAATCCACTGAAACCCTTCTTCTTTGCTATGCATCAAATATTTAAGAAGAGATTATTGACCCAGAACAATGTGTTTGTGATTGTTGGCAAAATTTCCTGTGACTACAGAAATCTCAATCCCACACTAAAAAAGTACAGATTCCATTTTGCCTTGAACGTCATGCAACAGAGTATGGTGTGATGACGGTGTTTAGAAATCAAGCTAGAAGGAAGAAAGTTCATCAAGTAAGAATGAAAGCTCTAGGTCCCCACTGAAAACAACAAAACAGGAAAGGTATGGGTGCCAGGAGTGACATACTGGATGAGTTTTGATTTGCCACTCAACGAATTTCAAATTCCTTGTCTTTAAATAGTATTCATAGAACCTGTCACACAGCTTGCTTCCCAGAGAATCTGGAAGCCATAAGTGGATTTTAAAACAATTTGTAAATCACTTAGAATTCCTTGGAGATAGGATGATATATAAATATGTGGTACTACTATAATGTTAACCATACTTAAATATAGTTAGCCATACTTAAGTAGGTTAACCATACTTAAATATTTACAATATTACCATTGAGAGGGATTATCTACAAAATTCTTAGTGTCTTTTCCAATTAATTTTCCAAATGACAGAGAAGTTAATTACCCTGGTGTCCTGTTATACTCTTGCTATACTGTAATCTTACTATGGTCCAGAAATTAAGATACATTTAGAACTTTTTCCATATCAGTGAAAACTGAAAGAATTTCAACACAATATGGCTATTCCCACACCACATCACAGGCCTCAGAGACAACACGAGTAAGAAGAATTAAGTATCTTTCTTGAGGATTCAATCTTGTAACTTTGCCCATTATTAGAGGGAAAAATTACCAAGTAGTTTGATTCATTTTGCAATCTAATTGCTATTTTTGATAAATATTTGTTTGTAAATTCAGTGCTCAGAAGATGGTTTATTTCACCTAAAGTTGTGCCTTCAGTTAGGATGACAAGATATCGTTAGGTGGGTGGTGACTTCATGATTTGAACTGCAGGACTGCTTATGGCTGTACAAGGTATGAATGAGGCCTTGGAACTGTGCACAACCTGCTCCAGCATGCATGGCTTCCCTTATCCTCCTTTCGTACTAAAAGGAAACTGTGAATCAAGCGAGGGAATTTGGGAATATGAGGAATCCAGGCAACAGAGTTGCTATAAAAGATATACATACACAGATAATAACAGATCTCTAATGGATTTTACATTCATGGACCTATATACAAAATGTTACATTTACCTGCATAAACACATTACCTTTACCCAAAAAATACTTAACACATACATATTATTTGTGTACACTTATTGAGCACCTATTACTAGGCATATAATAGGAACTTCATAAATTATTCAAATAGATTAACGAAAATATACTTACTGTGATAGCGATATGTGGTGGCAATTAAACTAAGATGAACTCCTAACTTTTATTAGTACAAAGAAAGGTTATTGTTAATTTTCATCCATTCTAAAATCATCTACCAGTTTCAGAAGACTCCAAAAGAACACATAATCTAGAGTCACAAGCATAACCATTAAGTGTGACCTAATCAGCGCAAATTAACTGAATTCCCTAGAACATGTACAGAAACTAATTCTAAAAATCCTGTTACTGAAAGAAGTACAACTTTCACTATTTGCAGATGATGTGATTCTATATTTAGAAAACCATAGACTCCACCAAAAAAGCTAGTATAACAGATAAGTGAATTCAGTAAGGTTGCAAGATACAAAATCAATATACAATATACACAGTGAAATATTATACAGCCATAAAAAGGATGGGATTGTGCCATTTGAGATTTTATGGATGAACCTAAAGTGTATTATGCTAAGTGAACTAAGTCAGACTGAGAAAGACAAATTCTACACAATTCCACTCATGAATGAAATCCCCCCAAAATGAATAAACAAACAAAAAGATGAATAAGAACTATAAATACATGGAACAAATTGATGGTTGCCAGAGAGGAGGAGTGTGGGGGGTTGGGCAAAATGGGGGCAGAGGAGTGGGAGATATAGACCTCCAGTTATGGAATAAGTCAGAAGAATAAAAAGCAGTATGGTGACTAACATAACATAAGAAAAAAAAAAGAATAAAAAGCAGAACATAAGGAATACAGTCAATGATATTGGAATAGTGATGTAATGGGACAGATGTGGAACAGAGCATAACATATAAACCTGTCAAATTACTAAGTTGTACACCTGAAATTAATGTGACATTATGTATCAACTACAGTAAAATTTAAAAAGAATTTAAAGAAAGCAAACAAATCAATATACACAAATCTGCTACATTTCCATACATCAATAATGAAGTAGCAGAAAGAGAAATTAAGAAAACATTCCCATTTACAACTGCACCGAAGTCACAAAAAAATACCTAAGAATAAACTTAACCAAGGAAGTGAAAGACCTGTCCTCTGAAATCTATAAAACACTGATGAAAGTAATTGAAGACAACACAAACAAATGGTAAGATGTTCCATGCTGGTGGACTGGAAGAACAAATTTTGCTAAAATGTCCATACTATCCAAAGCAACCTACAGATTTAATGCAATCCTGATCAAAATACCAACAGCATTCTTCACAGGACCAGAACAAATAATCTTAAAATTTGTATGGATCCACAAAAGACCCCAAATAGCCAAAGCAATCTTGAAAAAGAAGAACCAAACTGGCAGTATCACAACCCCAAACATAAAGAGAGATTGCCAAACTGTAGAAATCAAAACAGTGGGTACTGGCACAAAAGTAGATGCAGAGATCAATGGATCAGAACAGAGAGCCCAGAACTGAACCCATAAAAATATGGTCAACTGATCTTTGACAAAGGAGGCAGGAATACGCAATGGGAAAAAGACAGGCTCTTCAACAAATGGTGTTGGGAAAACTGGACCACTTCCTTATACCAGACACAAAAATAAACTCAAAAAGGATTAAGGACCCCAATGTGACACCTGAAACCATAAAAATCCTAGAAGAGAGCATGAACAGTAATCTCTCTGACATTGGTCGTAGCAACATTTTTCTAGATAGGCCTCCTGAGGCAAGGGAAACAAAAGCAAAAATAAACTATTGGGACTACATCCAAATAAAGAGCTGGTGCACAGCAGAGGAAGCCATCAACAAAACTAAAAGACAGCCTACTGAATGGGAGAAGATATTTGCAAATGACTTCTCTGATAAAGGGTTAGTATCCAAAATATATAAAGAACTTATACAACTCAGCACCCAAAAAACAAATAATCCAATTAGAAATGGGCAGAAGACAAGAACAGACAGTTCTCCAAAGAAGACAGCCAGGTGGCCAACAGACACATGACAAGATGCTCAACATCACTCATCATCAGCAAAATGCAAATCAAAACCACAATGAGCTATCACCTTACCCCTGTCAGAATGGCTAAAATCAACAACACAAGAAACAAATGTTGGCGAGGATGTAGAGAAAAAGGAACCCCTGTGTGCTGTTGGTGGGAATGCAGTCTGGTGGTGCAGCCACTGTGGAAAACAGTATTGAAGTTCCTCAAAAAACTAAAAATAGAGGGGCGCCTGGGTGGCACAGTCGTTAAGCGTCTGCCTTCGGCTCAGGGCGTGATCCTGGCGTTCCGGGATCGAGGCCCACATCAGGCTCCTCCACTAGGAGCCTGCTTCTTCCTCTCCCACTCCCCCTGCTTGTGTTCCCTCTCTCGCTGGCTGTCTCTAATAAATAAATAAATAAATAAATCTTTAAAAAAAAAAAAAAACTAAAAATAGAATTGCCATGTGATCCAATAATTCCACTACTGGGTATTTACCCAAAGAATCCAAAAACATGAAGTCAAAAAGATATATACATCCCTATGTTTACTGCAGCATTATATACGGTAGACAAATTATGGAAGCAACAACCTAAGTGTCCATGGGTAGATGAACAGATAAAGAAGATGTGGTGTGTGTAACACACACACGCGTAGACACACACAATGGAATACTCAGCCACAAAAAAAAAAAAAAAAAGGAAATCTTGCCATTTGCAAAACATGGGTGGCCATGGAGAATATGTCCATTGGTAGATGAACAGGTAAAGATGTGATATACATATACATATAAAATATATATACACACATAAAGAAGATGTAATATACATATATATAATGTATATACACACACAATGGAATACTCAGCTGTAAAAAAGAAAGAAATCTAACCATTTGCAACAGTATGGATGGATCTAGAGAATATAACGTTAAGTGAGTTAAGTCAGTTAGAGAAAGACAAGTATCGTATGATTTTATTCATAAGAGTAATTTAAGGGGCTCCTGGGTGGCACAACGGTTAAGCGTCTGCCTTCGGCTCAGGGCGTGACCCGGCGTTACGGGATCGAGTCCCACATCAGGCTCCTCTGTTATGAGCCTGCTTCTTCCTCCCCCACTCCCCCTGCTTGTGTTCCCTCTCTCGCTGGCTGTCTCTATCTCTGTTAAATAAATAAAATCTTTAAAAAAAAAAAAAAAAAAGAGTAATTTAAGAAGGAAAGCAAATGAAGAAAAAAAAGACAGACTCTTAAATATAAATAACAAACTGGTGGTTGGGGGAGGGATGTGTCAAATAAGTGAAGAGGATTAAGATCACACTTATCATGATGAGTACTGAATAACGTATAGAATTGATGACTCGCTATATTGTACAACTGAAATTAATATAACACTCTATGTTAACTATACTGGAATTAAAAAATTTAAAAATCCTGTTCCTAAAACAAGCAAAGACTATTGTGTTGCCTTGTTCATGCTGTCATAGGTAAACTCCACTTTCTAAGAACAGTGACCATGAAATGGGTTGGGGGGGAATATTTGTGTAAGAATCAGAAGACCTGCTCTCCAGGTCCAGCTCTATAACTAACAAGCTAGGGGCACTAGGTCTAGTTCCTTCTCTCCGTATCTTAACTGCTTCATCTGTAAACAGCATAGTTAGATTTAACAATCCATAAAGTCTCTTCCGGCTATACATGAATTTATTTAGTTTTTGAATTTACTCACACCTTGTCAAATTATTAAGGTTAATAAAACAGAAAATTAGGACCAAATGGCAAAAGAAAAATGAAAATATGCTAACAATAAAGGTTAACATAATTGCCAATTACATTTTATATTTGACTCTGAGCAATTAGAGAAAAATCACAAATGTAAGCTTCACAACTTTTCATTTTTAGAAAGGGAGAAATTTTCTTTTTTTTTTTTTTTTTTTGAGGTAGTTATAATTCCTGCCACAGTTGAGAAGATAAAATGTGACCCTCAATTCACAAGATCATCTGCAAGCAAGAAACCTCTCCATTTAGTCTCCATATTTAGGTAAGGATTAAACATGTGAATGGCACTGTTTTTCATAGGTAGTGTAATGTTACCATGATTTGACTGAGTACAACAGAACACAGAGCCACTAAATAATATTTCAGAGGCCACCCACCTAGCCACGAACAGCACAGAGATTAAACACTCAAGAGTTCCTGACCTGAGAGCTGAAGCTGGTTTTAGGTAACAGATGGCGACGGACGGGCCGCGGGGCGCACGTGTGCAGAGCCGACTGGCGGTGACTCTCACGCGAGCTGCGAGAAGCACAGGAGAAGCTGCCATGCAGCGGCACACTGGGGTCTCCTGGGGTGTGTGAGAGTCCCTTTCACCCCCTCCCAGTCTGGGGCCTCAGCTCAGTCTTAACCTGAAGAGTCAAGTGTTCCATTCACTTCCTGTTCTGCGCAGAACCCCTTTCCCGTGATGCACCCACGCGGCGGATGGATCAGCACGGCCGCAAGATGGCGCCGCATTTCTCAGAGGCCCTGGTGGGAGACGTTGTAGGTTAGGGGCAGAGGAAACTCAGCTCCAGTGGGGACAGCATGGTCCCCCACAAACCTCGAACAAAACCCAGGCCAGTCATCCTATCGCCCTGAGGAGGTGCCTCCAGAGATGAGGTCACAAAACCAGTACCTACAAAGAACTACTAAAAGTAAATTTTGACCGCAATTTATAGGAACAGTTCCCTCATTTCCTGGCCTCAGAGAAGAGCCCTGAGGCTCCTCAGAGAATCAATACTCCCTCGTCTTCCTTCTTATCTCGTGGGATGAGGGTGTTTAAAAAAGTATGATGGAACACAGCTTCCAGAGAAAACATGGTATTCAGACACACTACCCTGAAGAACAATTTTTTTTTTTTGAAAGCTCAAAATACCTTGTGTATCAATGTTCCCCTTGCCCCACTCAACTTTTATCTCCCATTAGCCAGCGGGGACAATATTTCTAATAAGCATCCAAAAATCACCAATTACTTCTACAGGATCTCTATAGAGTCTTAGAAACAAGAGGAACCTTAAGAAAAGCATGTGGCCACTAGAATAGCAAAATAATTATGCCGCAACTAGTCAGTGAAAACTCTGGGAAAACGAATTAGCTATCCCAACTCCTAACCTGGGGCTTTTCCCTTTCATTCGTATTTTTTCAACAAACATTTATAGTGTGCCTACGAAGGCAAAAGGAAGCACACACAACCATACTCTGGCCCTGAAAACCTCTGTCTCAGAAGTGACACACATCCTTTCTGCCCACATTTCATTAGACAAAGCAAGTCGCTGGCCATGACAAATTTCCTTCCATGGGACGGATTATCCTTTCATGGAAAAATCATTAAATGTTTGTGAACAGTAAAACAGTCCTCCACAAGATCCCAGGATGAGCCTTGGCTTCACCCAGATTAGTTAAGGAGTTAGGAACCTGGAAGATAAATAGTCCAATAAAAGGGAATCAACCACAACCCCCTATTCCTCAACCCACTACAGACACTCTGAAGATACACACACCAGCGAGAAACACAGGGCAGAAGAGCTCTCTGGAAGCTCTTTGGGGAGACAAATGCTTTTTCCATCCTGACAAATTCAAGAACATATATACATAAGCCCTGACACATGACCTGAAATTTTTCCGTGTACACACAGATTCAACCAGATGGGTGTAAGGCTATGAGCATGAGACACATCACCATGATGGTGTCTGCTCTTGCTCTTCTCCAGTGCTCTAGATGCTAAAGCAAGAACGATCTTTTAAAAACAGAAAACTGGTTGTATTTGCCCAACCCTTCTTCAACTTCCCCATGCACTTCCCCGTTCTTAAGGATAACTCATAGGCAGTGATTCTCAACCCTGGGAGATTGTGCCACCAGGGAACATTTGGCAATGTCTATAGTCCTTTTGGGTTGTTACAAGAGAGAGTGGGATGCAACTCGCACCCAGTGAGTAGAGGCTAGAGAGGCTCCTAAACATGTAACAACATACAGGACAGCCCCTTCAACAACAAAAAATTAGCCAGCCCTAAATGCCAACAGTGCTGACGTGAGAAAGCCTGCTCTAAGGTATCTATTCTACACAGTTTCCCGAGGTTCCCAGAAGAACTGAGCTCTAGTTGCCCACAGTGATAATACGCCATTTACTGGCATTTACTGGCTTCGATAACATACGACTTACTGACTTCCTTCCCTTCCCTGTCTCACTTCCTCACGTCCCTACTGGTGTTTCCTGAGATGACCTCCCAAATAAACCACTTGCCTTCAAAATCTTTGTTTCAGGGTCTGCTTCTGGCCAAACCCAAAGCATAAAATATCCATCAAACCTTGTATTTTTCAGCAACCAGTCTCCCCTAATCTTCAGCTATGTAATAAAGCCATGGTGCTGACCAAGGAAACTGGGAAGGAAGCAGGTGACACTGGCTTCTGACAATGGCAGCAGCTGGGCTGAAACTTTTATGGAAAGGCTATTCCACTTGACAAAGGGCCTGGTTTGGGAAAAGAAGTTCTTCCCACTCATACCTCCAGAGTGACACTCAGTTTGGATAGTTACCTGGCCCAACTGATGGAAAGGAGAAAGAACACAGGGACAAGCCACCAAAAACCTGACCTAAATCTTGCCTCTGTTCTTAACTGGATCCCTCCCCTAACTAAGTCCCTTATTTGTCTTATACTCGGTTTCCGCATCTTAAAAGGACTTCATTGGTTTGGATGATCACCAAGGATTCTTTGAGTCCCGGCATTCTACAACTGTAAGAAACTATCTCATATCCCATGCCCCTTCCAGCATAACCTAAGAATTCTCTGCTCTGTTTGGAAGATTCTTCCCTTCCAGCCAAAACATGGCCCTCCTGGAGCAGCACTCCATGTTGCAGGCCTCATGCATCCAGATTCTTGCAGTTCAGATCAGCGCCTAAAAATCAACACGGCTCCAGGCTTCACCTCCTTCAGGCAAAGCAAGGCACAAAAATGACTGCTCACATCCTCAAGGTTGCAAAGTTGTAAAACTCAGTTTAGACACTTGAACAACTGGACAACTACACCTAAACGTCCACTGGTTATATATACTGAAGTTATATATACTGAAATTATATATACTGAAGTTACATATACTGGTTATATATATACTGGTTATATATATATTGGTTATATATACCAAGTGTGAAGTTTCAAGTGCAAATGGGGAAAAATTAAAACCTCTTCTTCCCAATTAACAGCACTAGGGAATGGAATGTTCTGATTGAGAATGACTAAACATATGCTATATAAATGATCAATTTTTGAATAATTAGAAAACAAAAGCCCACATACTTTGAAACTCATGCTGCAGGTAAGTATATATTTCCTTAAAAATTCCAAAGGTATTTGAGGATGGCAGAAATAATAAGACTGTTTAGCTCCATGTCATTTAAAGTCCCAGTTTTCAAAAGGTTTCTATTGCATTCAGAAAAGTTGGGCATGTAATTTCAGTAAGGCTGCAAGCATCAGTCAAGGCTATAGAGTATGAGAAAAGGAATTATTGCCATGCCTAATATCATGAGAAAAATAGCATATTTTACTTCCTTTTACTTTTGACAAACATAAAGTTATTTACTGAGTGAAAAACATCAAAGATAAATGGTTTCATAAATAAGTTCTAAATACTTTATTGTATTCTAAAGTAACATACTCATTTAAATGTTTTAAAAAGTAAATAAAACAAAAAGCATGAAAATAAAATTGACTAAAATGCCATACCTAGAGACAAACATTGTTTATGTTTCATGTACTTCCTACCAATTTTGCAGACATTTTTTAATCAAAATGTTTATACTTTATTTTTCTTTTAATTCCAGTATAGTTACCATAGATTGTTATATTAGTTTCAGGTGTATAATATCAGTCAACAATTCTATACGGTACTCAGTGCTCATCATGGGAAGTTTACTCTTAATCTCCTCCACGTATTTCAGTCATCCCCCTACCTACCTCTCCTCTGGTAACCATCAGTTTGTTTTCTAGAGTTAAGAGTCTGATTTTTGGTATGTCTCTTTTTTTTGTTGTTCATTTGTTTTATTTCTTAAACTCCATATGAGTGAAATTGTATGGTATTGTCTTTCTCTGACTAATTTCACTTAACCTTATATTCTCTATAGCCACCCATGTTTTGCAAATGACAAGATTTCCTTTTTTTTTTTTTTTTTTTTGTGGCTGAGTATTCCATTGTGTGTGTGTGTCTGTGTATACACACACCACATTTTCTTTATCTATTCATCTACCCATGGACACTTAGGTTGCTTCCATAAGTTGTCTACCGTATATAATGCTGCAGTAAGCATAGGGATGGATATATCTTTTTGACTTCATGTTTTTGGATTCTTTGGGTAAATACCCAATAGTGGAATTATTGGATCACATGGCAATTCTATTTTTAGTTTTTTTTTTTTAAAGATTTATTTATTTATTTATTAGACAGAGACAGCCAGCGAGAGAGGGAATACAAGCAGGGGGAGTGGGAGAGGAAGAAGCAGGCTCCTAGTGGAGGAGCCTGATGTGGGGCTCGATCCCGGAACGCCAGGATCACGCCCTGAGCCGAAGGCAGACGCTTAACGACTGTGCCACCCAGGCGCCCCTCTATTTTTAGTTTTTTGAGGAACTTCAATACTGTTTTCCACAGTGGCTGCACCACCAGACTGCAATCCCACCACCAGCACACAAGGGTTCCTTTTTCTCTACATCCTCGCCAACACTTGTTTCTTGTGTTGTTGATTTTAGCCATTCTGACAGGGGTAAGGTGATAGCTCATTGTGGTTTTGATTTGCATTTTGCTGATGATGAGTGATGTTGAGCATCTTGTCATGTGTCTGTTGGCCACCTGGCTGTCTTCTTTGGAGAACTGTCTGTTCTTGTCTTCTGCCCATTTCTAATTGGATTATTTGTTTTTTGGGTGCTGAGTTGTATAAGTTCTTTATATATTTTGGATACTAACCCTTTATCAGAGAAGTCATTTGCAAATATCTTCTCCCATTCAGTAGGCTGTCTTTTAGTTTTGTTGATGGCTTCCTCTGCTGTGCACCAGCTCTTTATTTGGATGTAGTCCCAATAGTTTATTTTTGCTTTTGTTTCCCTTGCCTCAGGAGGCCTATCTAGAAAAATGTTGCTACGACCAATGTCAGAGAGATTACTGTTCATGCTCTCTTCTAGGATTTTTATGGTTTCAGGTGTCACATTGGGGTCCTTAATCCTTTTTGAGTTTATTTTTGTGTCTGGTATAAGGAAGTGGTCCAGTTTTCCCAACACCATTTGTTGAAGAGCCTGTCTTTTTCCCATTGCGTATTCCTGCCTCCTTTGTCAAAGATCAGTTGACCATATTTTTATGGGTTCAGTTCTGGGCTCTCTGTTCTGTTCCATTGATCTCTTCATCTACTTTTGTGCCAGTATCCACTGTTTTGATTTCTACAGCTTGGTAATCTCTCTTTATGTTTGGGGTTGTGATACTGCCAGTTTGGTTCTTCTTTTTCAAGATTGCTTTGGCTATTTGGGGTCTTTTGTGGATCCATACAAATTTTAAGATTATTTGTTCTGGTCCTGTGAAGAATGCTGTTGGTATTTTGATCAGGATTGCATTAAATCTGTAGGTTGCTTTGGATAGTATGGACATTTTAGCAAAATTTGTTCTTCCAGTCCACCAGCATGGAACATCTTACCATTTGTTTGTGTTGTCTTCAATTACTTTCATCAGTGTTTTATAGATTTCAGAGGACAGGTCTTTCACTTCCTGGGTTAAATTTATTCTTAGGTATTTTTTTGTGACTTCGGCGCAGTTGTAAATGGGAATGTTTTCTTAATTTCTCTTCCTGCTACTTCATTGTTCGTATATTGAAATGCAATAGATTTCTGTATATTAACTTTGTATCCTGCAACCTTACTGAATTCATTTATCAGTTCTACTTTTTTGGTGGAGTTGTTAGAGTTTTCTATATATAGTATAATGTCATCTGCAAACAATGAAAGTGTTACTTCTTCCTTACCAATTAGGATACCTTTTCTTTTTCTTGTCTGATACCTGTGGCTAGGACCTCTAATATTATGTTGAATAAAAGTGGTGAGAGTAATATCCTTGTCTCGTTCCTGACTTAGGGGAAACTCTCTCAATTTTCAACATTGTGTATGATGTTAACTATGGGTTTTTTTATTTATAGCCTTTATATATGTCATATATAGTTATGGGTTAGCTATGGGTTTTTCATATATTCCCTCTAAATCTACTTTGCTGACAGTTTTTATCTTGATGTTGGGCTTTGTCAAACGCTTTTTCTGCATCTATTGAAATAATTATATGGTTCTTATTCTTTCTCTTGATAGGATGTATCACATTGATTGATTTGCAAATATTAAACCACCCTTACATCCCAGGAATAAATCCTACTTGATCATGGTGAATGATTTTTTCAGTGTATTGTTGGATTCACTTTGCTATTATAATGTTGTGGATTTTTGCATCTATGTTCATCAGAGATATTGGCCTGTAGTAGTACTAGCAGTAGTAGTAGTAGTAGTAGTAGTCGTAGTAACTACTACTTCTTCTCCTTCTCCTTCTTCTCTTCCTTCTCCTCCTCCTCTTCCTCCTCCTTCTCCTTTCTTCTCCTTCTCCTTCTTCTCCTTCTCCTCCTTCTCCTTCTTTTCCTTCTCCTTCTTTTTCTCCTTCTCCTTCTCTTCCTCCTCCTCTTCCTCTTCTCTTCTTCCTCTTCTTCTCTTCCTCCTCCTCCTCTTTGTTGTCGTCATCTTCTTCTTCTTCTTCTCCTTCTCCTTCTTCTTTTCCCCCTTTGGTTTTTGTTTTGTTTTGTTTTGTTTTGTTTTTGTTGTTGTTGTTTGTTTGTTTGTCTTTGTCAAGTCTTTCTTTGGTTTTGGTATCAAGGTAATACCTGATATCTGATACCTGGAATCTCTCTTTCCTCTTCTCCTTTTTGGAAGAGTTTGAGAGGAACAGGTAGTAAATCTTCTTTAAATGTTTGGTAGAATTCACCTGTGAAGCTATCTGGTCCTGGACTTCTGTTTTGAGGGGAGTTTTTCAATAACTGATTCAATTTCATTGCTGGTAATTGGTCTGTTCACATTTTCTATTTCTTTCTGATTCATTTTGGGAGGTTATATGTGTCTAAGAATTTTTCCATTTCTTCTAGATTATACAATTTGTTGGCATATAATTTTTCATAATATTTTCTTATTATCCTTTGTATTTCTGTGGTATCAGCATTTCTCTTTCATTTTTGACTTTGAGTCTTTTTGATGAGTTTGGCTAAAGGTTTATCAATTTTGTTGGTCTTTTCAAAGAAACAGCTCTTGGTTTCATTGATCTGCTCTGTTATTTGTTTTATTTGTGCTCTAATCTTTATTATTTCTTTCCTTCTACTGGTTTGGGGTTTTGTTTGTTCTTTTTCTAGCTCCTTAGATATAAGGTTAGGTTGTTTGGGATTTTTCTTGCTTCTGAGGTAGGCCAGTACTGCTGTAAACTGCCTCTTAGAACAGCTTTTGCTACATCCCCAAGATTCTGGACCATTGTATATTCATTTTCATTTGTCCTCATGTATTTGTTGATTTCCTCTTTGCTTTCTTGGTTGGCCCATTCATTGTTTAAAAACATGTTATTTAACATCTATATATTTGTGTTCTTTCCGATTTTTTTCTTGTTGTTGATTTCAACTTTCATAGTGTTATGGTCGAAAAGATGCATGCAAATTCAATCTTTTAAAATTGTTGAGACTTGTTTTGTGGCTTAATATGTGATCTATTCTGGGTAATGTTCCGTGTACACTTGAAAAGAATGTGTATTCTGTTGTTTTAGGATGGAATGATCTGAATATGTATGTTAGGCCCATCTGGCCCAACGTGTCATTCAAAGACACTGTTCCCTTGTTGATTTTCTGTTTGAATGACCTATCCAATGATGCATGTGGGGTGTTAAAGTCCCCTACTATAACTGTATTACTACTGATTACATCCTTTGTTATTAACTGCTTTACATATTTGAGTGCTCTCATGTTGGATGCATAAATATTACATAGGTATTGAAATTGTCATATCTTCTTATTATATCTTCTTGTCCCTTTATGATTATATAGTGTCCTTCTTTGTCTCTTCTTATAGTCTCTGTTTTAAAGTCTATTTTGTCTGATATAAGTATTGCTACCCTGGCATTCTTTCACTTTCATTCACATGATAAATGCTTTTTCATCCCTTCACTTTCAATCTGCACGTGTCTTTAGGTCTGAAATAAGTCTTTTATAGGCAGCATATAGATGTCTTGCTTTTTTATCCATTCTGTCACCCCATTTCTTTTGATTGGAGCACTTAGTCCATTTACATTCAAGGTCATTATTGATAGGTATATGTACTTATTGCCATTTTGTTACTTGCTTTATGGTTGTTTTTGTAGTTCTTTGCTCCTTTCTTCTCTCATGGTTTGCTGGCTTTGTTTAGTGGTATACTTAGATTCCTTTCTCTTTATTTTTTGCATATCTATGACTGGTTTTGATTTGTCTTTACCATTAGGTTTGTATATAACATCTTAGGCATATAGCAGTCTATATTAAGTTGATGGTCACTTGAGTTTGAACCCATTCTTTACTCCTCTCCCCCCGCCATCACGTTTTAGGTATATGGTGTCATGCTTTACCACCTTTTGTGAATCCCTTCATTGATTTTTATAGACATATTTAATTTTACTGCTTTTGTGATCCCTAATTTTCTTACTCCTACTTATGGTCTTTCCTTTCCTTTCAAAGAGTCCCCTTTAACATTTCATGGAGGGCTAGTTTAGTGGTGATGAATTCCTTTAACTTCTGTTTGCGAAATTCTTTATCTCTCCTTCTATCCTAAATGATAACCTTGCTGGATAGAGTATTCTTGACTGCAGGTTTTTTCTTTCAGCATTTTGAATATATCATGCTGCTCCCACTGACTTGCACGTTTCTGTTGAAAAAGCTGATAGCTTTCTGGGGTTCCCCTTGTATGTAACTGTTTTCTTTTCTCTTGCTGCTTTTAAAGTTCTTTTTATCACTACCATTGTAATTACCATGTGTCTTGGTGTAGACCTGCTTGGGGTGATTTCATGGAGGCTCTCTGTGCCCCCTGGATCTGAATTTCTGTTTCCTTCCTCAGATTCAGGAAGTCTTCAGCTATATTTCTTCAAATAAATTTTCTGCCCCCTTTTTCTCTCTTCTCCTTCTGGGATCCCTACAGTGTGAATGTTATGCTTGCTGGTGTCATTGAGTTCCCTAAGCCTATTTTCATCTTTTTATTCTTTTCTCTCTCCTATTCAGCTTGATTGCTTTCCATCACTCTGTCTTCTAGGTCACTGATCTATTCTTCTGCTTCCTCTACTCTACTATTTATTCTCTCTAGTGTATTTTTAATTTCATTTATTGATTTCTTTGTCTCTGATTGGTTTTTATGTTTTCTATCTCTGTTAAGGACCTCACTGAAGTCCTCCACTCTTCTCAAGTCCAGTGACCAATTTATGACCAATTTAAATGACTTTAAATTCTCTATCAGGCATATTGTCTCCATTTTATTTAGTTCTCTTACTGTAATTTTGTCCTATTCTTTCATTTGGAACATAGTTCTCTGTCTTCTCATTTTGTCTAACTCTCTGCAAATGTTTCTATGTGTTAGGAAAGTCAACTGAATCTCGGGCTCTTGCAAATAGTGGCATTATGAAGAAGTGATCCTATAGTGCCCTGCAGTGCATTGTTCCCTGTTCACCAGAATCTGGCATTTCATGTGTTGCATATGCCCTGTTCTTGTGGCTGAGCTGCTTTTGCCTTCAGTCCAGTTGTCTGCAATGGCTCTCTTTGCCTGTTGTGGACAGAGTTTGGTCCCTGTGTTGTTAGTGGGCCAGTCTGGGACCATCTTAGGCTTCTGTTTTGTGTCACACCAGGCATTTTCCAGAGATGTAATAGCACCAAACTACAGGCCACTTTCCCTGTGCTGTCCCCTGAGCAGCTTTTGTTGGTGGGCAGGGCCTGCAGTCAGACCAGACGTCCACCCCTGGTCCACTGCTGGGGCTGCAGTCTGACAGTGTGTGTGGTTGTCCTCCCCCCTTCCTGGGAGCAGAAGTCACTTTGGAGGGGTGCTCTCCCTTGGGGCTGCTGGCACACTGCCAGGATTGTGGCACTGCTTTGGATGGGCTCTGGCCAAGGATGTACTACAGGGGGCAGGACTCACAGTGTCAGCAAGGCTTGCATGGGCCCACTGTGGGGGGGACTTGGAACCAAGGCCTGACTGGAGGGGGCATGTCTGCAGATGCACTGTTAGCATGCTAGATGAAGGGTGTTGTGCTATGCTGGCTCCCACAGGTACCTGTGTATCCAGGATGGGGTGTGGCAGAGGGAAATGGCACATGCCAGGTCCTTAGTTCCTGGCTGAGTCTCCCAATGATCCCTGCCCCTTCAGCACACCTCTTTGAGCAGTAAACAAATCTCCACCCTGTTATACTCCAGGCGTTTTTCAAACTGCTGTTTCTACGCTGTATCTCTGAGATATTTGTTGTGCTGTCTCTTTATGGGTGGGGACTCAATTTCTTCTTGCCTTCCTGGCTCTCCCAGAGTTGAGTCCACTGATTTTTAAAGTTTCAGGTGCTAAGCTCCAACCAATTGCTGGGCCCCTCTGGTTTTCAAAGCCAAATGTTACATGGATTTGTCTTCCCCATTCAGGCTTCCTGGTGTGAGAATCTGTTTCTTTCCCCCTCTATGTCCAGGGCATCCCTCCCTCCTGTAGACAGTCCGCTCTTCCTACCCTCTTCAGGATGACCTCTGTTCTACATTTAACTGTGGAGAGTCTGTCTACCAGTCCTTAGGTAGTTTTCTGGATTTACACTGATGTGGGTGTTATCTAGTTGTATCCACGGGACATGGTAAGCTTAGGATCCTCCTACTCTGCCATCTTCCCAATTTTTCAGACATTTTTAACAAAAATTGAGATTATTGTCTAATATGTGCATAATTCTTATATCTTGCCCTGCTCAATTCTCATTATATCATAAGCCTTTAAGCAAACATTCTCATTTGTTTAATCATTGTGTAATACTCCATTTTTTCAGTCTATGAAAAATTGATTTAGCCAAGCCCTCATTGCTGGATGTTTAGGTTGAATCCAATTTCTCAACTTCTACAGAAATCTCTGAATCTCTGATAGATTCCAAAAAAAACAAAATCATTGTGTAGGTAAACATTTTTAAGGGTCAGAGAAGGTTTAAAAGCAATAAAGGCCAGGAATTATTTACTAGCTTTCTCATTCATTCTTGTCAAGCACAGATTAACCTAACCCTGGTCTGATGCACAGATTTAACTAGAATTCTTCCTCCTCACCTCAAGACCTTCTGTTGGAGTTATCCCTTTGAACAATGGGTCTTTAGGAAGAGGTTAGAATCATTTTTAGAGGAAAGGGATTCCTACGGCACTGCTGATATTCTACTTCTTGATCTGGGAGAGGGTTTTATAGGTGTATTCAGTTTGTAAAAATTCATTGAGCTTGTACACTTATGATTTGTGTACTTTTATGTATGTGTTATGTTTCAATAAAAAGTATACTTGGAAAATAGTTTTTAATGCTTCTTGAAGTCATTAATTATTAATTTCCTCAAGGGAGTCCTCAACAGCCATGAAATCCTTGTGGTCTTGGGAATAAAATACTGTGTATATTTGAAAATCATTAAGTGTTTTTTTTAGATGTAAAGAATTATTTTCATCACCTGAGAAAAGTCATTCACACTAATAGGAATGAGATAATACTCTCAGAGGGCATTACAATTTTATCATCAAATAAAGTATTCTGAAATTGATGAGCTGACAAGTGGGGGAAGAGAGATTTTAGTAAGAAGGGTTCTCTCCTGTCCACACCTCTGTTGGCTCCCTTGCCCAAAGAATAAGGTATATGTCATCAGGCCACTCAGACTCTAGTTTTAGAATCTAAAATTCTAAATACAACATTACCTATGACACACCCTTTGGCAAGTTCACTAGTGTCTGGGGTTAATTTCTCACCTATAAAATCAGACCTGGTTCTACCTGAGCAAGGCCAATGCTTATGGTTGGGAGGGTTGTTCACTGCACAAGGACACCTGGCTCAAGTGTCTAATGAGGGATGACATCAGTGCTCACCAGGTTACATCCTCACTAGGGGCAGTATCTACTCAAAGGAAGAAGGACCATTTTCTAATTTAGACAAAGACGCCAAAGGGTCTACCAGAGGTTCTGTTTCTGAGGACACTCACCTTAATATTCTGTGATTCAGGCACATGCAACTGCCACTTCACATGTTCCACCTCCCATGCTACACCTCCCCCACTTTTAGGCCAGGACCTGTGGATCGACTAGGATGATCCACCATGATATACAGGCTGTATTATTTAGGCTAACGGTCACAAGCAGGGTGGATTCCCACAACCACACGACATGGATCTGACATGAGTTCTAAGGTAAGCCCTGTCAGCCTTCTGCTCTGGGCATGATCCCTAGAAACGCCTGGACATCTGTGATGGCTGACTGTGTGTGTCAACCAAGCTATAATGCCCAATAGTTTAGTTAAACACTAGTATCGATGTTGCTATAGAGCTATTTTAAAGATGTGATTAACATTTACAATCTGTAGACGCTGGGTAAAGCAGACTTCCTTCTATGATGTAGGTGGACCTCATCCAATCTATTGAAGGGCTTAGACTTTAGAGCAAAGACTGAGGTTCCCTGAAGAAGGAGGAATTTGGTCTCCAGACTGCAACACATAAACCCTGCCTGAGTTTTCAGGCTGCTGGCTTACACTACAGATTTCAGACTTGCTAGCCACCATAATCTCATGAGCCAATTCCTAAATAAATTTCTCTCTCTCTCTCTCTCTACACACACACACACACACACACACACACACACACACACACACGTACGTATCAATAGGATATACATTATATATCCTATTGATTCTGTTCTCTGGAGAACATTGACAAATACAGCATCTGAACACTGTGCCTTTCCAGTGGACCACGGCCTGCTAAGAAGCCCCCATATCCTCATGAGGCCTTTCAGTGGAAGAAGCAATCAGGAGCACAGTAATTCATGACAGTCCAAAAAAGCAGAAACCGACATATGCAGAAACCCGACTTTAGCACTCATTTGAGAGGACTAACAATGAATACAAGCTCTGAACACTCTGAACAGATCATTTTAAGAAAATATCCAAACAGAAAGGGTAAAGCTTTAAGAGTCAGGATCTTAAGGTGATTTCATGACCATTTTTAATAATTCAGAAACTGTTTCATATGCTTGACTTTCCTTGATCTGGCAGTCTCTCTCAGGAACATAGTCTTAAACTCAATTCTCATTAAATTCTGGTCCTTTGAGATAAATGGAATAAAACATCAGGAGAAGCACATTGTATTCTTCCACCTGGGACTATATGATTTCACAGGAGTTTCTTTAGATCCCTGGGCAGTGCGCATTTTAAAGAATCCATGTCATTTAGCTGATATTAAAAGCAAAGTGAACATCTAAAAATAGTTCAAACAAGAACAT
The DNA here is from genome assembly GCF_017311325.1 of Ursus maritimus. Classification (NCBI taxonomy): domain Eukaryota; kingdom Metazoa; phylum Chordata; class Mammalia; order Carnivora; family Ursidae; genus Ursus; species Ursus maritimus. The sequence continues at coordinate 34,464,691 of NW_024423897.1, forward strand.
CTTCCCTTGATTTTCATGAGCAGGCCCAGAGTTTGAAATGGCATGTAAAGTCTACCCAAAAAAAAAAAAAAAAAAATCTATTTAGGAATTGCAATCAATCATTTTCTTTTCTCCCCTCCCTGTCCCCCTTAATCTTTCTGGCAGATTAATCTGAAGAACTCTGCCCAACCGTCTCATTTCCTGTGTGCACACACCCTGTAGACACATACAAGCAGATCATTATCATTCCGGGAGTGATCACGGACCAAATGTTATTTTCACCTTCTCCAGCTTTGCACAGTCTCATTCTGAAGACTCTGGCTGTCAGTCTGTCCTTCACATCTTGGTGGTATTTTTAGCACCATTTCCTTTCAGGTCTGCCTTTCTTCTGTCAGAATTCCCCTTGAAAAGAGAGAGCTGCCTTCTACCTTTTTCTACCTTCAGCAGTTAATGTTCAGAGGGAAAATTCTTCAGTCTTAGTAGGGTTGCCTCAGTTATCTGCTGTGTCTGCCAATGATGATGAAGATAAGGAGGAGGAGGATGGAGATGGAGGAGGAGGAGGAGAAAGTGGCCATAAAGAAACTGCAAGTTTCTTGCAGGTATGATCGGAGTCTTGTTATTCGTTGAACTCTTGCCTCTTAACATCATGCCCAGCACAGAGCATGCGCTTATTCAGTGTGTGAATAATCAAATAACATAAAGAAAATGAGCATAAGTGGGAAAGAATGAAGTCTGCAGAGAGAGGGGGAGAGAAGGAGAGAAGGAGGGAGGGAAGAAAAATTAACTTTAACCCGACAATTTAAGGAGACAGTAAATAAAACATAGTTTCTAGACTCAGAAAGATTGGTTTGAATCTCATTTCTGGAATTCACTAGCTGTGTCACCTTGGGCAAGTTTGTTAAGCTTTCTAAGCTCCAATTTCCTCACCAGTAAAATGAGGATTATTATAGCACCTATCTCATTGGGTTGTTCTGAGGACTAAGTGTAGTAATACGTGTAAATAACATTCCATAAATATTAATTACTATTATTTCTTCAGCAGCAGCATCAAAGTCACTATTACCCATTGATCTTAAAACTGGGTCTCTTCTAGAAATATTTTTATTTGGAAACCAGTGAAAATTTAGAAGTCCATTTTGTGGATGCTCCTAGGTATTACTCAAGAGGAAATTCACCATGTCGGTTTCATGTTCTGACACAGTGGAGTACATTAAGAACTTCCGTTACATTTTGATATTTTAATCAATTGACATTTCTTCGGAATGCTGAAGGCACAACCTAAGAATGTGAAGCAGATCAATCTTGTGTCACAGTATTATCCATATTACAGTGAATTTTACTCCCTGGGTTTACAGTGGAATGTTCCCTTACATCCCAGAATACTTCCAATAGCCAAACGTGAATAAGCTTAGCAGGTGGGTGCTCACTCACCTGATAAGCAATCACATTTCACTTGCAACAAGGAGGAATTCCCTTTCTGATGAAAAATGCACTTCAGGGACACACCTGCTAGGTGGGCACTGTCCCATAACCACTCAGGGGAACCAGGGGAACTGACCCGACAAGCTTTCCCAAACAGCAGGTAAACCCCAGCCCCAGCCCATTCATCCACATCCTCAAGGAAATGAAGGCAGAGGGATCAGGGAGTTTCTAGGGAAGAGCAGAGATGGGAAAAACCAAAAGGAGTCATTAGGGTCTGTGTTTTAATCCCATGTCCATCCACCATTTTCTCCTTCCCACTCACCCATCCAAGAATAAAATACATACTCGCTGGAAAAAAAGACTGATGCTGAATCACCATCTATTCATACACTTATTTTACAAAATCACTACCTATGGCTGTAATTTTTTTAATAGGTGCTTAGCCCTCCTCTTCCCTCTCCTTTCACATGGAGCAAGTCTAATGATATAACCTTTCACTTAGATCAGAATCATGGGCCTAATGAGCAAGATTTTTTTTTTTTTAAGATTTTATTTATCCATTTGACAGAGAGAGAGAGAGAAAGAGGGAGGGAGCTTGTGGGCGGGGGGGAGCGGCAGACAGAGGGAGAGGGAGAAGGCTCCCCACTGAGCCAGAAGCCCGATGTGGGGCTCGATCCCAGGACCCTGGGATCATGACCTGAGCTGAAGGCAGACACTTAACCAATTTAGCCACTCAGGGGGCCCCTGATCAAGATTATTTTTTAAGTGAAAGAAAAATATAATGACCATCTATGTTATGGTACACAGAGTTTACAAACTGCAGAAAACACATTGCTGTTAGTGTTTGATTTTAACAACCCTTGTTCTGAATCTGTGACTCCCATCATTCCAATAGTCTCTTTCTTTGAAACTCCAGGAATGAAGCTGTGAATGACAGCAGCTCATCTCAATTGCACATCAGTAATTATCATGACAGCATTTGTATTTGAGAAGTTAAATTTACAAGGGACTCTATCTCCATTTACAAGAATTTTTTTAAAATGCTACCCAATAAAGAGCAGCATAATGAGTGAATTTTCCTTTAATGCAGACTGATTGGAAAGGAGCTTACAGAGGAAGTCTTGGCCTCTGGAGCTTACCTAAGGCTGAGATGCAGTCAGTCAACCTAGTATTCACTAGCTGTAAGTCCCCGGAAAACGCCCATCCTTCTTCACAATCCCAGACAAGCTCAGCCTTGGAGTCACAGTTTCAGGGACTGAGTCTGTTCAGGCAGCCATAACAGAAACACTATAGATGGTGGTTCACAGCAATCATTTACTCCTCACAGCTCTGGAAGCCGGAAGTCCAAGATCAAGGATCCAGTAGATTTGGTGTCTGGTGAAGAATTCCTGGTTCATGGAGAGCTGTCTTCTTGCCATGTCTTCACACGGTGAGAGAAGCCAAGGAGCTCCTATGTAAGGGCACTAATCCAGATCATGAGGGCTCCCCCCTGGGTGTTGGGTTTCAACATACGGATTTTGGGAGACATGAATATTCAGTCTATTGCAGGGACTACGTCCCCAGACCCACAGGTGCTGGTTGAACTTGAGCAGCACACTACAACGTGTTGTTGCCTGTTCTTTCTATCTGTGAACTGGAGATACTACCCGCCTCACAGCACTGTCATGGGAACAAAGGATTTCATGTGTGGGGGCCTCTAGTAAACTAGCAATGAGAACTTTCAGCTAGAGCAAATGGGGAAGGTATCATAACAGAAGGAGGCTCCAAACTGAGCCTTAAAAAACAACAGGGTCTCAATAGGAAAGAGAAGGGGAACAAGGTGGCAGGTAATGATCATGACAACAGCAGAGACAATACAGGTACAAGGGGTGAATTAGACTAATAGGGGCTGGGGAGAGTGCTGAAGTCATGGGAAATAGGCCTCTGTTTTGGTCTTCTGTCTGAATGCCCATAAGAATCTTGGGATCACTATTTTACAAAGTTGCATTTTGTATAAAAGTTTGATAAAAACTTAAACCACACAAAATGCTAATTTTCCATAAGACATGCATTTTTCCTGCCCAATTTTATTGACAAGCTGTCTTCCTCATAACTATGCAGCCTCTAATCAGTCCCTCAAGTCACTAAACCAAAGGTTCTCAAAGTGTGGTCCCCAGGCCCACAGCATCAATCACCTGGTTGGTATGGGAAGAATAAAGGCCCCCCACAAAGATGTCCATATCTTAATCACTGAGACCTGTGAATATACGTTTCACAGCAAAGAAGAATTAAGTTTTAGGTGAAGCTGCCTATCAGTTCACTTTAAAATAATGAATTACCCATGTGAGCCCAATGTAATCATAAGAATCATTAAATGCGTTAGAGGGAAGCAGAAGAGTTAAGACCCAGAGAGAGAACTTGGTGAGACTCAACCCATCGTTGCCGGCTTGAAAAATAGAAGACAGCCATTGGTGAAGGAATGCAAGCAGCCTCTAGAAGCTAGAAAATGCAAGGAAACAGATTCTTCCCTTAGGGCCTCTCCAGACCCTGCCAACCTTGATTTTAGCCCAGTGAGACCCATTTTGGACTTCTGTCGTACAGAACTATGGAATAAAAAATTTGCATTTTAAGCCCCTAAAGTCCTAATAATTTGTTACAGCATCATTAGAAAACTAATACATCTGGAAAGTTGCTAAAAAAGCAAATTCTCTGGTCACCACCCAGATTTACTGAATCAGAAAATCTGAGGGTGGGGCCCAGAAATCTGCCCTTAAGCAAGCCCTTGGGGGTAATTCTGACGCACACTGAAGTTTGAGAGCTACTCACTAGACTAAGCAAACACATTCAGACACAGATCCCCAAGAAAAGTCAACACTGACAATTAGTGACTTGAATAACCATGATAAAATCTACTAGTGCCATGTCCTGCCTTGCCAAGCATAGAATAGGAAACCCGCCTAAATCATTGGCGATTCAGAATTCTTCCGGGCTCAGGGTCCTCACTTGGAACAGCAGTGATGAACGTGCCCTAGTCCAAAACCTACCCAGAAGCTCCTTTTTAAATTCATTTCTGATTCCAAATAGACTTTTATCAAGGGTGGAGTCATTTGCCTCTCTCTTACTAACTTTGAGTAATAGGGGGGAAATGTGGATGGGTGAGCATCCGAGTAAATTGAGGATTTATGATGGCTTGTTCCAGGAAGGAGAGGCAGACTTGATATACTCATAGACATGGAGGGGTGGGTGTTCTTATTGTCCATGATGCTGGTCCCACCATCTTGAGCATAGGTCCTGCTCACTCCTCCCACCACAGCACTAATATCTCCAATGACAAGGACCTCACTACCTCCCATGGCAAAGTATTCCATTCAGACACGGCTCTAATCGTGAGATCTAAATTCCTTTCACCCGGCAGCTGACCTTCTTTGGACCTCATGCTTGATTTCATATTGGCCTACACCGAATTATTTGGAGTCTCAGGTGCACACTCACAGGCAGGCGCCTAGACTGAAATACGGCTAGGTTGCAACCTCCACTGCATACATTGGCTTGTTTTCTCAGCACTATTAGCCTCTACTGACCTCAAAGGGAGGCATGTGTGTAAGCTGGGCAGGAGGTAGACATGGACCCGGTTAAAGGCAAAGTGCTTTAAAAGCCTTTGATGAAAGGCATTAAGGCTTGAAAGGGTTGTTTCTGAAATACTACACCTCCCTTTTAAGAACTCTTAAGATCTGGAGGGTGATACTCTCTCACCCCAGAAGAATTCAAGCATGAATGTTCTTAGAGCCTCCAATTAAGGGTCCAATTCCACCTCCCCAGATGCTCATTTCCACCAAAATTACCTACTTGATTTTTTTTAAGGAACAAATGAAACCATGCTGAACAATATCTCAGAGTTAAATAACCATTAGATAGGTGTTGACAAATTAAGGTATAAAAGCCCAACAGCTGTACTTAATACATAGAACTATAAATTAAAAGAAAACTCCAAATGATTCTTGCATTACTTATTAATTAATCCACTGTTGTGTGCAACTATTATGTGTCAGCCACTAACACAGGCACTAGAACATGATGATGAACCAGACAGACACAGTGCCTGCCCTCGTAAGGCTCGGAGACTCCATTTAAACACCAGCTCATCTGTATTCATATGGTCCTGGGGCATTCAAGGTCAGATGTTTCTATCATTTATAAAGTAATTTAGGGAAATTTGCCTGTTGGATTGGAATGCACCTAGATCCTTGAGTCAGATGGCTAAATGATGTTATGTATTATTTTTAGAGAAGGGAGTTGAAAACCCAAGATAAAACAGTCTTTGGATTTTCTGGATGCTGCATGTTAAATACATAAGAAAATCTCATTCTTATTCATTGTTATATTGGTTTCTTTATGGAAATGACAGGTGTCCAAGAGGGGCTTATTTAATAGGATGCTTCTTCTTTTTCCTTTCTTACTTTATGTCTTGATGTTGATTCCATCTGCACAGAGTTCAAACTTGGTGGCCAATGTCGCTGGATAATCAGCGGTAATTGTGAGCCCACAGTATTCACTGGAATCTCTGCCAGCCTCTAGGGGCTGGCTCCTCTCATTCCACTTTTAGCAAAAAGTCTGAACTACCAATAGCTGTCACAGTAGCAGGTCTTTATCACTACCCCAAATGCTAGCATCATCTGTGGATCCTCCTATGAAACCAATCCTGGGAGATTAGAAGATGCTTACGACATACAGATTCTTCTATAAAAACAAAAGAGCTGCTCTTCTGGATCAGGATACTAGTTGTGACACAGAACCCAAGAAGCATCTTATGGAAGGACACAATTGTCCTCTTTGATGTAAACACAGAAAAAAAACCAAAACACAAAAAAATTTGAAGTCTCTGTTCCCTCCACAGCCAACTCTATCAACCATAAACATATAACCCTTGTAAATTTGTATTTTCAGAGCTTGCCTCAGTTCTTAAGTAGTGAGAAACAAAAGTACATTACCCAATATGAAAGGGGAACTTTTTTATATTAAGTTTGCCTTTCAAAGAATATTTCTCTAGAAATTTGGAACCTGTGAACTCTTCATGATTGTATTCTCTCAGCCTTTACTTTTGTGGGCTAAATAATACTGGCCTTTTCACTCGTTTTCATAAATAGAGCCCCTGCCTCTCCCTGCCCCCTTCCATCTCCACACCCTCCCCTGTTCATGCTTAGATTTTCTCTCCCCATAGCTTTCTATTCTGGCAGCATTTTTTTTTTCTTGTGATGCAGTGTCTGTGTTCAAATACAGCACAAAGTTTGTCAGGGGTGAACCCATCTTTCTCTCCCGCAACGGTAAGACAATGCTGCTCAGTTTCCAACACACCTAAATGATGGCCAAAATTTGTTGTGTGTGTGTGATTTTTTTTAATCTGTTGGGTTTTTTGCAGCAAATGTCCTCATTGGCTCCTGTGCTCTTTTCCAGATTGTATCTGGAAATCCAGAACCTATTAATCCACCTAAATGGTTTATTCTTCCACATATTCAAGATCTTTATCTATTTTGAACAAGAAAATGAAAAAATGTTAAGATTTTCATCATGTTATTCCTTGAGATGGCACCTAGGCTAGAAGAAGCAATGGCTGAAATCTTCAGTAAAGCAAACTGCCCTGTTGTGGGGGACACTCAACAGTCCTATGAAGAAGCCCCCAGACAGAGAGTCCAAACGGAGAGGAGCCAAACAGCCCCACCTGGCCAGCCATGGGAATGAGCCACCTGAGAAGTGGATCCTCCAGCCCCTATCAATCCTTCAGATGATTCGAGTCCCCCAGGTTTTGATCTTTCAGCTGAGACCTCAGACATTTCGGAGCAGAGACAAGCCACCCCTGCTGGGCCCTCTCTGAATTCCTAACCCACAGGAACTAGAAGACAATGATGGTTATTGTTTAAAGATACCAGCATTTGGGGTAATTTGCTACACTACAATTGGTAACTATCACAGCATATGTGTATGCAAAAATAACTTTTCTTAAAAGAGTTTTAAAAATATAAAATTCAAAATAGTGGTTACCTCTGCATGGGAGGGAAAAGGACAGGGTAGGATAAGAAGATACAAATAACTGGTAAGTAATCAGTGAAGATCTACTTCTTGGTTGGATGGTATGTTCTTTAACAGGTAAACAGGTGAATAGATAGAGAAGACCCTGCATGGTCCAATGATGATAGTATGTCATGAGCAAAGAATTGTAATAATCCATTTTAAACAGATGGCCAATGATAAGAAAGGAAAAGGGGAAAGAGAAAAAAGTGAAGAGGAAGAGGTAAGGGAGGGAAGGAAGGGAGGAAAGAAGGATGGAGAGAAAGAAGGGAGGGAAGGAAGAAAGATGAAGGGAAGGAGAGAACTTATTAGTTACTACTTGCTAAAATTTGAACATATTTCCATCCTTCACCCAGGACATCTACTCCTGGGTAGAAGGAGCTTCTCCTTAGAGAAGTTGTTGCACCAGAAGACTGGCAGGATATTCATGTAAACATTTTGTAAAAGCAAAAAAACGAGAAATATACCAAATATCCAGCAACTGTAAAATGAATAAATACAGGTGGTTATTCAGATAACAGAACATCACACCGCCATGAATACTAATGACCAACATCACGGATGAATCTCCACTCAACACCATGGATAACTATCTAGAGATGTGCAGTCCAACAGAACTTTCTGCAATGATATAAAATGTTCTAGAACATGATGCTGAGCAGAAGATATGACTCCACTTCGAGGAAGGTAAAGACAGACAAAACTAAACAATATACTGATTAGAGAGAGAGAGAGAGATGGTGGTAAAACCACGATGCCAGGCAAGAAAATATGCAAAATTTACACTGGTGGCAGGGGAGGCAAGGGGATCCCATAGGAGCAGGGCACACACAAGGAGATTCAATCGTTTTGGAACTATTCTCATTCGTAAATGGAAGGGGAGATCCAGGAGTGTACATATTTTTACTCGTAAACTATATGCAGATGTACTCATTTTTATATGTACTGGAAATTTACAAAATGAAAGCACAAGAAAGGTATGAGTGCAAAGCAACAAAAGAGGGAGGGAATCACCATTCCGTGAATGGACTTAAGTGGAATTTCCTTCTAGCACAGTGCTACCCTTTATCTTTCCAGTCCCCGGAATCCAATCTGCAAGAAGCCTCACCATGCCAGGAGTCACCTGCCCTCCTCTGAAGATAAAAAGCCTCACAGGCAACACTACATCACGCCCTCCTGCCAACAGACCTCCAACTCAGCTTTGTGGGCTATCAGTTGATTGAATGCCACACGGTGCAGTGGACAGGGTACTGGATTACCAGAGACCAAGGCTGGGGCCTGCCGTGTCACTCCCCAGCTTCGATGACTTTGGGCGAATCGTTTCATCTCTCTGCTCAGCCCCCTCAGAGGAGCCCCTGGGGCTAACGAGCGCTGCTCTCTTTTTAAATGTCTTATGTTGGACTTCTTGGCTTCGTTTCTTTTGAAGAAAAGATTACACCACTTTTAAAAAAGTTCAAAAGCCTCTAGACCAAATGATCACTAAGCATTTTCTTACTGGAACATTTTAGAATTCTGTGTTTTGTGAAAGCCACGATGGGCCCGGTACACCGTTAGATAGGTAGATGAAAAGAGACTAAAACTAGATCATAAACCTGGCACCTTACAGAAAAAGCCTAAATGTGTATTGCCTAGAATGATGGATTAGTCCAGAAGTTCTCTGACTTGCCTTCCTTGCTCCCACTCAGGACCCACCTCTTATGCTACGACCCTCAATTCTAGGCATCTGACAGCAAATCTGGCTCACTAGCTCAATCACTATTAAAGAGAAATAATGAGAGAGGGAATGTAGATTAGGGGCATTTTCTGCAAGGGGCAGAATTGCATGGAATTTTCAAAGGAGAGCCTGGTGGCCCCCAGTGCTCTTCTCTGACCGGGTCCATCCTTTTTTGTCTCTAGTGCTCAGGGGACAGCTGCTCAGGCCCCTCAGCCATTCCGTCCTCAGGTCTTCTTCCTTCACCCATTCTTGGGTTTCTCTTTCACTCTGCTTTGCCAATCATGTGTTAAGTGTTCCAGATCAGACATGGTCATTTAAACCCCTATCTTCTAGGCATGATGAATTTCAGGTACCAGGTAGAAAGACAAAGTCAAACCTGCCAGGGACCGCTTGGCCCATAACACTCACCACTGCCCAACAGGACAGCATGGAAGATCTGTCCTCTGGCCAAGATCTCAACATTACTGTCTTCATAAAAGATTACCCATTGGATCATCACCCCACTTTGGGCCTCTCTCTCTCGTTTAACTCATTCTAATTTCCAAACAAAATGTACCAGTTGTTGTTCTAAAGAATAATAAGAAGAAATAGTAATTTTTAAGATATATGAGCTTGTTATATAGACTTGTAACTAGCCTATTATTCTTCAAACTGATCATATTAATGAGAAACTTGATTCAGTATCACAAAGATTTCTGCAAGGTGTGATTCTGATATGAAATCATGATACATGCTCTGGAGAAACAAAGGCTGTCGTTCCTTTTTCTCTCTTCCCTCTTGTACTTCACTCAAGGGGAGTGCAGCTGAACTCCCATGAGAATCACACAGCCACGCTGTGTCAATTTCTAGACACTCGCACTGAGTTTGAAATGAGATTTTAAGTGTTGCCAGTAAAGATAAGTAATTTTCTCCTTGGCAGAAAAAGTCAGCAAAGGAAGAAACAAACTGTTTCTGCCTCAGCCATCCCAGAAACCAGCAGTTTCCTCAAATCACAAAAATAAGTTCCCTGCCTGCTCCTATTGCAAAAAGGCATCTTCACTTGTTTATAGGGTCACTGCTAAACAGACTGGCTTCCCCACCCATGGTCTGGAAAATAATTCTCCAGGATTTTTATAAACAAGTTGAGTGGAGGAAGCTCAAAGTGATCCTCTCTCTAAAGGAAATTATACCCAGCCCCCAAATTCCAGTATGCATGAACTCAGTGTCCAAAGAATTCAAGCTAATCCACCCCATTCTCAGTGGCTGGGTCTGGTGGTCCACATGCATATCCTCCAATCCAAGGGAAATGGGCACCATCTCATTAGCGAGCAGGACTATGCAAACTGGAATCCCTACCATCGATCATATTGCCATTTTGGTGTTGTTGTTGTTGTTGTTTTTAAAGGTAACAAGTAACATTTGATGAGTCTCATTTTTTAAGAAATTTAACCCATTCTCCTTCGCCCAGCATTCCACACTATACCAGCAGCCCATGAATGGCCATTCCAGCCTCATCAACCACTTCTCCCTAAGCCTTCTGCCAGAACCATGCTATTTATTTTCATTTTTATTTTTTTAAGTAGGCTCCATGCCCAGAGTGGAGCACAACCCCGGGCTTAAACTCATGACCCTGAGATCAAGGCCTGAGCTGAAATCAAGAGTCAGATGCCCAACTGACTGAGCCGCCCAGGTGTCCCAGAACCAAGCTATTTTAATCTCTATCTCTTATGCTTCCCCCTACACAGTTCCTACCTGGGATGCATTCATTACCTTTGAAATTCTTTCCAACATTCAAAGCCCAGCCAAATGCTCACCTCCCCCTTAAAGCCTTCTTAAACATTCCAGCCAGGAATCTCTACTTCCTATAAATGTTTATAGATCTTCTAGCTTCTACTCTTAACTTGCCATTTTTATATACTAATTTGCTGGATGAGATTTTTGGTTTATTTGTTTTGAACTTTAAAATAATACCTACCTATCCTAGCCTGACATATCTACCTCCACTAGCCTGAAAGCTTCGATGGCTAAGGGAGCTGTAAGGAAGATGCCTTAAACTGTTGTGGGTCTCCTATAGCATCTACCATCTACCCTACACAGAGGGGGGGACTCAATAAAAGTCTGTTGAAACTGTTTGAGAAGTAAAGATTCCAGACAAAGAAACCCAAAATATGTTGTCAAACACAGGAACATTCCTCTATAGTAAAACAAACTGCTAACCTACACAGTGTTCCTAAGGTTGTTTGAGCCAAATCCCTGGAATTTTGCCTCCATCAATTTCATAGACATTAGCACTCTCCTAATTATACCCTCACATTTAGGGATAATGGAATAGAGACCCAAACTCCAGCCCAAGGTGTCTGCAGAGCTCTAGGTTTGCCATTCCAACTACATCATGCTTAATCCTGAGAACCCTAAGAAATCCTTGAATTTGGGATTGCCCAGGATCACTCTGTCCTGGGTAACCCAAAGGGGGTAAGAGGAAGCAGATCCATCCCTTCCATCCCCCAGTATCCTCAGAACTCAAAGCCAGACCAGTTCTGACTTGCAGATGTTCAAGGATGGTCCATTTATCTCATTGAATGGCTTCCATATTTGTTGCTTCATTGGCCAAATGAATAAATGAATAACCTTTATCTGCTCAATAGTTGGATAATCAATCAGTGGTCCCTATGCCTGTTATCTAATTTTATCTTTGCTGTTTTAATAAGAAGTAGGGCTTATCTAAAGACTTTCTTTGGACTCTGAATCTTTAGGACTCAAGTTCTCCAACATCCAGTAAAGATATAAATATATACCATACAAATAATATCAATGTATCTATCAATACATATTATCAGTAGAAAGTTACCATCTCTAGGGTGCCTGGGTGGCTCAGTCAGGTAAGCGTCTGACTCTTGATGTCAGCTCAGGTCTTGATCTCATGTTGGGTGTGGAGCCTACAAGAAAGAAAAGAAAAGAAAAGAAAAGAAAAGAAAAGAAAAGAAAAGAAAAGAGAAGAGAAGAGAAGAGAAGAGAAGAGAAAAGGAAAGGAAAGGAAAGGAAAGGAAAGGAAAGGAAAGGAAAGGAAAGGAAAAGAGGGAGGGAGGGAAGGAGGGAGGGAGGGAAGGAAGGAAGGAAAAGAAAGAAAGAAAGAGAGAGAGAGAGAGAGAGAGAGAGAGAGAGAGAGAGAGAGAGAGAGAGAGAGAGAGAGAGAGAGAGAGAGAGAGAGAGAGAGAGAGAGAGAGAGAGAGAGAGAGAGAGAGAGAGAGAGAGAGAGAGAGAGAGAGAGAGAGAGAGAGAGAGAGAGAGAGAGAGAGAGAGAGAGAGAGAGAAAGAAAGAAAGAAAGAAAGAAAGAAAGAAAGAAAGAAAGAAAGAAAGAAAGAAAGTTACCATCTCCTTTCTTGGGATGAACTGTCGGTTATTTCTCATTTTTCATGTCAAAATATTTTTCTTCTTAATAAATTATTAGTCTAAGAGACAGATGTTGACATGTTTTTAGTGGCATTATTTGACAAAATAAGAAGTCTGCCTATCCTGTTTCCTTAAAATTATTCAAAATTGTACCCACCTATGAAATTCAAAGGTTGGGAACCACTGGCTGGGGAAGGTAGACCTCACTTCAGCATCACATGATGTCTCTTGCCCTTTATTCTCATTTGCACCTTTCTTTAAACCATTAATTATGGAGGCACCCATTGGGCACCTGGCACTGTACAGGGGTTGGGATTAGAGACACAGAATATAGATGTTGGTTATCAGTTTTCCTAAGACCTAGGGAAGAGGCAAGCAGACAAAGAGTTATCCTACAAAAAAGTCATTGTTTCCATGTTCCTGTCTACATTAAGGCATTTGTCCATTTTTTTCCTAGGAACCTAAAAAATGGACATGGCCTGGGCCTCTCCCAGCCCCTGAGACGCTCTCCTTTGTTGCTCAGTCAACAAGTCCCAGGCTCACTCTGACCTCTAAGTTGCTTTCTTCAGCCTCAGTTAACATTTAATAAACCAAAACATATCATCCTTTATGTTCCACGATTCCCCTTTAATTTTAATTGTGGTATGTTGCTCTTGAAATAGTTCTCTTATTATAAAACATCACCTTTCCCGAAGGAGACTCCAATCAAGACAGAAGAAAACAATTAAGGGGTTATTCAAACAAGTACATGGTGGATCATAATCATACATTAGGGTAATCAAAAGGGTCATAAAATTTAACAAGGACAAAAGGGGAAAATGATAAAAGGGCTTCTTGTCTACAGAGAAAGTAAGAAGTTCCTCCACTCCAACTTCCAACTTCCACACCCCATACCCTGTGGCTAGGGAGCTTTCTTTCCTTGTGACACATCACTTGAACACCTTCTAGCAAATGAGGAGGGACAGGTGCAGTGACATGTTAGTAAGCTGGCTCTCTGAAGAAGAAAAAAATTTGATTTCTAGCATTTACCAGTTTCCAATGGGACAAATACTCTTGCTATGGCCAATCTCAAACAACTAACAGTTTACCAGCCAGATCAGAAAATTCTTAAATACTGAACTACTCATTCTCATGAGCTTGTGTGACAAGTTCCTGCACCCGATCAGATGAGTGCCATTTGAGAAGTGACTGCTCCAATCCTGGATCCTCATCAGATGGTAAGAAACAAGGCTTTTTAGTGGGGCTAGGCAACTCCCTGAGTTCAGTGAGCGCAGGCTAGCACATTAGCAAGGGCACATTTCTTCACTGCTGTTACAAACCTGAAGATGGGAACCAGTGGCATTGGGACCAAAGCCAAGGCAAGGTTGAGACATCAAAGAGGAAATGCCCCTGCCCAGCCAGCCACTGCCCAGTCACTGGTGGGCAGGGAGGGACTGATGACAGGCAAGCTGAGGGCATAAAGGGCCACAGAGAGGAGTTAGGGGAGAGAGAGGGGGAGACCCCGGGGGTGGAGAGGAGGTGACAATGACACACAGAGGTTCCCCCCAAAAGCAGCCAAGTACAAAACAGGCTCATTTCACAACTTCACCTTCAACTGAAACGTGTTTGCAGAATTGAGTTCCCTGAAAAGTTTCACTCAGTTTCCAAGGAAAACAACCATGAAGATATGGTTTTCTGTCCTGTGGTCTGTCCCCCCCAGGAACGTGATTGCAGGAATGTGAACTCAAGCTGATAGCTCCTTTCTACACATATGGAACAGCTTTGGGATGGGAAAAGATTTTTTAAAAGACTGAAAAAAAAAAATCCCTGAAGAGCAACTTGGCTTTTGGTTAATGGGTCTGATGAACAATTTGACAGAAACAACAACTGTGGCAAAATGGAGTTTTTGAAATTCTAAGTTGCTCCTTAGAACAGGGTCTGACCATTCAGTAGCCAGAGAGTGGGTTTCAAATTAAGGTTACTAATTTGATAACTTTCAATATAAAAATTTTAAACAAAAAATTTTCATTTCAGCGGGATGGACAGACAGATGATAAATAGATACGAGTGACTATCAAACACTAGGCTTCCCTCCTCGCAGCTCCTGTTGGTACCTTCCTCACTCCTGCTCTAGGGAATCCACACTCTCCTATCCTGAGCATTGAGAACAACTGAGATTCTAATCTGAGGCAGATTCAGGCCCGTAAGGTGGCCAGGTCTGGTGGTATTTTTGCCAGTATCTCTAAGAACTTGCTGCAAGTCTTCTCACTAAAGGTGGTGATTCATACATTTAAGGTTCAGAGAGACACAGAGAGACAGACAGAGAGACACAGAGAAAGAGACACAGAGAGAGAAAGACACAAAGATGAGACATATATTTACATAAAGAGATTTATATTAAGGAACTAGCTCACACAGTTGTGGGGGCTGGCAAGTCTGAAATTTCTAGGGCAGGCCAGGAGGACAGAAACTCAGCAGGAGTTAACTCCGCAATCCTGGGGCAGAATTTCTTCTTCCCCAGAAACCTCCGTTTTTGCTCGTAAGGCATTCAACTGTTTAGATGCGGCCCACCCACATCATCAAGAGTAATCTCCTTTAAAGTAACCTGACTGTAGATGTTAATCCTTTCCCCACAATATCTTTACAGCAAAATCTAGACTGGTGTTTGACCAAACTGGGCACCATAGCCAAGGTGACACAAAAAGTTAACCATCGCAGGTGGCATCCTAGCTCTCCCTCTCCAGCCCCAGGCTGGAATTTCTTCTCCACTGCTCCTCTAGTACTCTTGGGTCCCATTGCCAGCATTTGCAGTTGTGTTAATGTGATAGTTACCACGTGGCCCACATCAGGTCTGTTCTCTGTGACTCCTAGATGCCCCCCTACTGCCCTCCGGTCCTCTTCTCTCTGATATGTTTTATCGGGAAGGATGACTCTAGCCTCTCTGGAGGCTTAGTCTCTTCAATTTTGTGTTCTAATATCTGGGCCCACAGGGGCAAAATACCATTCCCCAGAGTGCCTGTCAGCCCCCTGTAAGGACCCATAAGCATATTCCACTTCCTACGTCAAAGGATAGTGTCCATTATAGGTTATCGTGGGTTCTGGTCTGTGTCATCCTTGCCCTGAGACCCAGATGGGTCTGCCATCCTTTGGAACCTTCGCCAGTCACTGGGGCAGAGGGAACATGGAAAAGCATGCCCTGGCTCTTAAAGATCCTACCTAAAAATGACACTCATCCCTGTCAGTCACATTTCATTGGCCAAAGCATGTCACATGGCCATATGAGCCACAGGGGAGCAAGGGAAGTACCACCCCCCCCATGTGAAGGAGATCAGCTGGTCAGTTTGGTGACCAGCACTGACCATTACCTCAAGTTCTCTCAGCGCACCTGTAGAGCTGATGGACACGCCTCGGGTGAATTGTCAAATCTTTTCTGGATCAGATCGCCTGCCCCTTCTCCCCACACAGGTGCTTGTGGGTCTCCATCCATCCAGTGCACACACAACCTTCCTTCTCCATTCTTCTTTTTCTCTGCCTTTCCTACACTGCCCACACTCAGAAATGATCTTCCAAAGTCATAGTGGAGCTAGAATTTTATCATGGAAACATGCTTTGCACAATATTGACAGTGTCTACCAAAGAGAGAGAGGATTATTTCCCCAAGATTTCCTGATCCAACACCTTGACTCACTCATTGCAAACCACCCAAGACCAGTGGCTGCCTGATACCTAAAGTGTCCATGTGTTTCTAAGAACATACAGTTAATGATGAGAAAGAATTCTTATGATAAAATATAATATGTAAACAAAAGAATGTTCTGTAATACAGAATAATCTCAATTTTGTGAAACAAAATATTCATACGTGCAACTTCTAATGGGTCAAAAAAATACTTCAAAATAATAGAGGATTTTTTTCTGGAAAGTGGAAGGAGAGTTGGTTGATACATTCTTAGGTTTTCAGAAGAAGAATGTATGTATATTCTTTTAATCAGGAAAACTATTTTTAAGTAGCTTTTAAAGGTTTCAAAGTCCACATGGATGGAAGTTTTTTCATCCTCTCATTGCCTTTTAATCAGTCTTATAGGCAAGAATCTCCCCTTACATCTCATTAAACTCTTTTTTACAGTAATAGAAATCTGTTTCATCCTGTCTGGGTAACCAAAAAGGTGGGGATGGGATTAAGAGGTATGGGGTCTCCTTAGATCACTGGAACAATGCTGGAAAACTAACCCGTTCCCTACCTCCTCCTGTCGCTGCACAGAACCCTCCCAGAGGACGTCTTGGGCCCCCTTCCTCTCTGCCGTCCTAAGGTCACCTGAACTTAGAGGGACCCTGGAGGTGGGGTGGTGCTGAGGATGGGCAGATGCCCTGCCTAAAGAGAGGGCACTCCTCCTCCAAGCCTCGACACCATCCCAGGTCCAAGCACGCCAACTCAAGCCAGGGCTTCTCTAGGCAGCATTCTGGATTTACCCCATCATCCGCAAGTCCTCAGGCTGGGCAGAGTGTTTGGCTAGTGGAACTGTGCAGGGCACAGACGTGTTGGTTTTAAAACATGGATGCACATGTCAGCTTGAAAGGTGGTGTGTGGCCCCCATCAGAGTTTGACCAGAGTCAGAAGGCACAGGGGATGACAGCACATTCGTGCAGTTCCTATAAGCTCAGGAGTATTTTTTCTTTTCTAAATTTATCTAGGAACATAATCCCTCCGGTCTTACCTACTTCCAATGGCCACAAAAAGGGGGCACGGGGAAAGACAGCTGGGGAAAAAAAGAAGAGGACACACCGGCTTGCAATGAATATTAATAAGAGCAAACACTTACTGCGCACTTACTATGTGCCAGGCTCTCCCTACCAGCATCTCAATCCCGCAGCAACCTCACACAGGAGGGGTTAGGAGAGCACACATTCTGTGGATAAGGAGACGAAAGTTCTGCAGGCTCAAGTGCAGTAGTGGAGCATAGAGGCTCAGACCATGGACTCCGGAGCCAGACTGCAAGGATGTGAACCCTGCTTCTGCCATCGAAGGAGGTGTCTGACCTTGCACGTCGCATAACCTCCCTGTGCCCTCAGTTTCTTCACCGGCAAAATGGGGACAACACATGTACCTTCCTCACTGGGTGATTGTGAGGACTAAAAGATACTCTACACAAAGAGCTTAGAAAGAGTACCTGGCCCTGGACAAAAGCTGTAAAGCTTAGCCCTTATTAAGTCATTTGCCCAAGGCCACACGGTTAGGAAGGGGCGGTGCTGAGAACTGAAGGCCAGCAGTGTCCTCCAAAGCCCGCACACCTGAAAGCTACTCCACTCTGGACGGTGAGCTACCCGGCTGCTCAAGCACGGCCTCGGCCCGCTGGCCCTGGGGACGCACCCAGAGGCGCTCTGTTTGGACTCTACAGGGATCCTCTGGCAGTCGGTGAAGCAAACACTATCGCACGGCAATCTCGCTTTCACACAGCGTTCTAAAACAGATAGATGCTGGAGGTTTCAGTCACCAGTGTGTCCCCAACACACAGCAAGAGCTGGGGACTGCCCTTGAGGGGAAGGAAAGCAGCACAGAGACTCCATCTACACTCCGCCCCCTTGGGCCAGACACCTCACAGCAGAGCTGACTCCCCATGCCGGGCCTTTCTCCACCAGTTTGGTTTGAGCGTCCAGCTACGGGCCCTGAAGCGGGCACAGCCTGGCCACCTCCCAACCCTGTCTGCTGCCCTCAGGCTGCCCCCAGGCAGCTACGAACATGTTAGATCTGCGGTACCCCTGCGTTTTTAGAACTCACCTTGGATTTTGATGTATGTCCAAATTGGAAGTTTAGTTTAAGGGGAAAAAAAAAAAAGCAAGCCTGCCAGCTGACGCCAAGGCTGAATAAAGGAAGTGCGGGGACGATGAGCACTGGCCCAGACAAGAACTTCCTTCCCTTTGCTTAGGCCTAATTACCGGGCTGCCTCGAGTGACACACGGAACAAAAGTGATTCCTCTGTGAGATGCAGTCAACCTCCAGGGAACGGTAGCAGAATTTGAGCACGAATCCCGACTCCATCAGTGGCCAGCTGTATGGCCTGGGGCAAACTGGTTCGGTTTCTTCATCTGTAAAATGGGGACGACCCCCTGCATCTGTCACGTCACTGAGAAGAGTAAGTGCAGGCATGGTATAGATGACAGGCCTCTCAGAATCTTCTGTAGTCCAGTCCCTACAGAAATAAGGTCACATTATTCATGGTTTTCTACTCTATAGTTGATAATGCTTTGACATGTGGAGGACCTGGCTGGCCTAGAGAGACTGCCCTCCAGGGTTAGCTAGTTCCTAGAGATAGCAAACAACTCGCCTGTGGTGGTTTTCTTATGTAAACCAACCCATCCAGAGCCCTTGTCCCCCGACCACCTCCACTATCTAACTCACACACCCTAAGCCCACCCAGGGGCCAGGTACCAGACAACTAGAGACCACCCCTATAGCCCAGAGCCTGCCAAATTATTCAAACTACCCAATCCTAAGATAGTTATCCTTCCCTGTAATGTGCCAAGGTAAATCTGATTGGCAAAGGGTACTTATGTATTCTGAGTCCTTAATGTTCTCAAAATCAAAGACACTGCTGGCAACCAGCAGCTATTTTCCCGAGGAGGTGGCACGAACTAGAAAGCCGACAGAGGGGCGCCTGGGTGGCACAGCGGTTAAGCGTCTGCCTTCGGCTCAGGGCGTGATCCCGGCGTTATGGGATCGAGTCCCACATCAGGCTCCTCTGCTATGAGCCTGCTTCTTCCTCTCCCACTCCCCCTGCTTGTGTTCCCTCTCTCGCTGGCTATCTCTATCTCTGTCAAATAAATAAATAACATCTTTAAAAAAAAAAAGAAAGAAAGAAAGCCGACAGAGCTACAAACATGTGACGCCTCATGCTAGATCCTCTCATAAAGGTATGTAAGCTCTGCTCTTTGACTTTAAAAAACATGTAAACTGCTTGTACAAATGACATTCAACTTCTCCAAATACATGTTTATCATATATATTATACACAGTAGTACGTGAGAAATACCATGTGAAAGTTATGTACTATCAAAATTCAGAGTAGCAAGAAAGAACCAAAAATACAAATAAAAGTCAATAGAGAGTCAGGCATAACAGCTTAAAGAAAATGAGAATGTTCTAGGTCGAAGTCCAACTCGGAGGTTCCTTTCCATGGTGTTCCTACGCACCTAGGAAAACCCTCCACGTGGCAATTATTGGCATTCAGCCCCTTCGCCTCTCTGGCTGCTACTGCCTCCTTCTTGAAAGCTCTCTCTGGCCTGAGCCCAGCCCTTTAGCTGTGGCTTCTCCTTCAGTGGGCCAGGATGTCACCCATACTTCCGTGAGTCTTGGAGCAAGTCTTCATTCCACCGTCCATCTACTTCAGGGCATCACCTAATACCAGCCTGAATACGCAGCCGATGCATTGTGAGAGAACGTGTTTCTGAGAACGCCACACCAAGGCCAGAGGCTGGGCCACATGACTTGCCTTGTCACTGACCATGTTCATGTTCACAGAGGCCACCAGGGACACTGGTCCAGCAGTCAGCCCTACCAACGAGGACTGGACCAAGCAAGCAGTGCTCTGGGCTGGCTTTCACTCTGGACGGCGGATGGAATTTTTGACGAATACACAGTATGTGGCTGGCTCTTCCTCAAGAACTGTAAAGTTATCTGAAGAATTCCCCATTTCCCATTAGATGCTAAAAACATGTTTCCAATTTTGTTTATTTACTTGCATGTGTTCAGTGCTTGTTTATTTATCCTTTACAAGGCTCATGACAGGAATATCTGCTTTGACAGGAACCTCCCAGCAGGCAGAGCATTCGTCATCTGTCACTCCTAGGTTTGCATGCGGAAAGGGCTGGGCTTCCGAATCAGATCCATTTAGGTTTGACTGCGGTTCTGCCTCTTCTCCAGAGGCTGGACCAGTGAGCAAGTCGCCTAAACCCCTCGGAGCCTCTTTCCCTTCCAGGAAAACTGTAATAGTCATTCCTACCTCACAGGATTGTTGTAAAAACTAAATGAAATAACATGGGTAAAATCCTTAGCACAGTGCCAAGAACACTCTAGATGCTCAAAATAAGAAGTCTTCTAGTCTAGCACTAGCTAACAAATGTTTTAAGTGCCCATTCATAAAAAGGATGCAATGATATAGTGGTCCTCAAAGAAATGGTAAACTGATGTTGTTAAAAGGTAAGGTAATGACTATGATAAAAATACATTAGTCAGGATAGAGTAGCTTATGCTGCAGCAACAAACAACCCCAACATCTCAGTCGCTTAAAACAATAAAGGTTTATTTCTTGTTCATATTCTGTGTCCATCATGAACAAATGGGGGGAAGGGGGCTGTGTTCTACTTCACCCTCATTCAGATACACAGGCTAACAGAGACTCCACTCTTTGGATTATAGCTGGCAATCTTGACAGATGGAGAAGGAGATGCAGAATCATACTCCAATTCTTAAATATACCTCGGCACAACCCCATTCACATATTGGCCAGACAGAGTCACCTGGTCATACACAATTTCAGAGGAACAGGGAAGTGTAATGTTCCTGAATGCCCAGGAGGCAAGTGGAACCCAAGACTGAAGAAAGTACTCATGTCTCCCACAGAAGGTACACGATGTATCATGAGGCCATAAAGAAAGGAAAGTGTAAGTTGCCTTGAGTGTCCAGAAGAGCCTCTGTCAGGGAGGTAATTCCTGTGATGAAACTTTAAAAAGTAAATTCAACTTGCCAGACAGGCAAAGGAACAGGAGGCGTCCCAGAAAGAGTGCGATGAGTTGGAGACCTGAGAGAGCGGGATGCTCTCTGGGCCGAGCTATTCAGTGTTAACAGGGGGAAAAAAGGTGATTCGGGAAGAAGTAGGAACTGAGTGCTAGACCAGTGCTAGATCATGTCATGATAAGAAACTCAGATTTTATCACACAGGTGATGAGCAGTGGGGCATGGCACTGAAAATCCATGGCAAGGGAGTGGCAAAATCAGATTTGCTCACCTATCCCATCAACAAATACTCACTGAGTGCCTACCAAGAGCAAGGTCCTGTTCAAAGAGTTGGAGGTACATTGGTGAACGAAGACAAAAGTTCTTGCCCTCATAGAGTTCAAACCCCAAGGTCAGAAAAGGCAGTGTGGCAGCATTATGGGGAATGGATTAGGAGTTGGTTGAGATGAGAAGCAGAGAAACCAAAGAAGAGGTTACTGCAGTATTAGAGGTGAATAATAACAGGGGCCTCAACTATACATAGCAGCAAGAGTGCTGAGTTGAGGACAGATAAGAGACATTGAAAGAATCAACAGAACTGGCTGGGGGCCAATGCCATGTAAGAGTCAAGGAGTGGGAAAAATTAAGAATGACTCGGTTTTCCTGCATAGACTAGATAAATGTCAGTGCCAATCACTACGACTGAGAGCTCAGAAGAAAGAACAGGTTAGGAAAAAGTGATGGGTGTTGTCATGAGAGTACTGACCTTTGGGTGGAGTTTGTCCCACAGGAATTTGTGTATCTGGAACTCAAGACATGGCTGTGCACTGAAAAAATATATTGGGGATAAACAGAAGGGAACAGAAACAATGAGGCAGAATGTAGGGTAATGGCAAGCGTAGATGTCCTCTCATTCCCAAGACCACGCTCGCATGAAATTGGGGTAGTGAAGAAGACAGAAGCATCCAACAGCACAGCGCACAAGAGAGTGGATAGCACCGAACAACAGCAAGTGGCTGGAGGAAGGCAAACCGATTTCACAAATGAAAAGGCGCTAAAGCGCCTGCAAAGAGGCTGATTCGCCTTCCAAAAAAAACACTTAAGAAAATGCTGTTGGAAACAAAAAGGGACAACTAAAACAACTAGAAGAAAAGGAAGACAATGATGCTGAAGAAATCTAGGAAGTGTACCAAAAGTCAGAGAGAAGGAAAATAAGAAAGATGAAAGACTTAGATGATCGATCCTAGAGGTCCACCTGCTGACTAATAGGAACTCTAGAAAGAGAATGGAATGAGAGAATAAAGGAAATTATTGGGAAATCATGCACAGAAAATGTCCCAGAACTGAAGAACAAATTCCCAGTTTGAAAGGCCCCTCCAAGTACATACACAGGGACCAAACACAGGCTTATATCAAAGCATGTAAGAGTAAAATTTCAAAATACCTAGGTTATAAACATAAAACTAAAATCTCCCAGAGACATAACCATAGTCCACAAACAAAGCAATAGGAATCATAATGGTATCAGAAGGTGGGTCATAGACCTAAATGTGAAATTAGGGGCACCTGGGTAGCTCAGTCATTAAGTGTCTGCCTTTGGCCCAGGGTGTGATCCCAGGGTCCTGGGATGGAGCCCTGCATCGGGCTCCCTGCTGGGAGCCTGCGTCTTCCTCTCCCACTCCTCCTGCCTGTGTTCCCTCTCTTGCTGGCTGTCTCTCTCTGTGTCAATAAATAAATAAAATCTTTAAAAAAATAAAATAAAATGTGAAATTAAAACAATACAGAATCCAGACGAATCACAAGGAGAGTATCTTTGTGTCATTGAGGCAGGCAAAGATTTCTTAAATGGGACCCAAAACATACCAATTATTAAAAAATGAATAAACTAGTCTTTCGTAAAACCAAAACTAGACTTTTGTAAAAATGAATAAACTAGACTTTTACAAAACTAAAACCATTAACTAAACAAGCAAGTCATAGCCTATGAGAAGATAATCTGAATACATGTATCTGACAAGTGACTTGTATCCAGAATATAGAGAGAACTCCTTCAAATCCATAAACATCAACAAGCTAATTTTTTTAAATGGGCAAAAGAATCAAGTAGACATTTTGCCAAAAAAAAAAAAAAAAGTATCTAACTGGCCGGTAAATGTATGAAAAAATATTTAACGTGTGATTACTCGTTAGGAAAACGCAAATGACAGCTTCAATGGGCTAGCACTACTCACCCACAAGGATGACTACGGTTTAAAAGGTTGACAGTTTCAGGTGTCAGGGAAGATACGGAGCAACTGGCAGTCTCATAATTGGGAAAAGTGGTTCATCTATTTTGGAAAACTGTCGAACTCTCTGGTCAAATCTGTAACGCAGTATCCGGTAATTCCATTTCCAGGTATTTACTCAAGAGAAATAAAAGTGTGTGTCCTCAAAAAGACATGCACAGAATGTCCTTAACAGCTTTAGTCATAGCAGCCAAAGTCTGAAAACAACCAAAAAGTCCAACAACAGGGGAATGGATAGAAGTTGTGGAACACCACATAGTATAAAAATACATGAACAGTTAACATGCACAACCACAGGATGTATCTCAGCTGTTTACTGAACAGAAGCAGCCAGACACAAAAGGGTGCCGCATGATTCTATATATGAAGTTCCAGAACAAATCAGCTATCTGTGTGATGGAAGCCAGATAACTGGTTATCTCCAGGGTAGGGTGAGGCAGTACTGACAGGAAAGAGGTACCAAGGAACCTTCTTGGTTGGTGATCGGATAGTGTTACACAGGTAGATACATCTATAAAAATCTATCAAGCTATACATTTAATATTTCTTTATATTTTCATAAGACATCATATTTTACAAGATTATGCCCATTTTTAGAAAAGAAAAACAACGAAGAAAAAAATACAATGGCATTAGGCTTATCAAATCCAACACAGGAATCTAAAATACCATGAAGGAATGTCTTCAAAATTCTGAGGGAAAATGGCTTCAAATCTAGAATTCCAAACCCATCCAAACTTTCAATCAAGTGTGAGGGTAAATAAGAAACAATTTCAGATGAAGATGAGCAAGCACTCAAAAAAAAAAAAAAATTTAATTGCCATGCATTCTTTCTTTGGAAGCTCCAGAAGATTTCTCTGCCAAACATGGGAGTACTCAGTGGATCCAGAGAACAAGGAACATGACCAGTGTAGGAGGGAGGGCTATGGTGGAAGGTATTCAGGAAAAAGGAAAGGAGAATTGAAATGTAATATATACACATGATATATACATGATATACATGAATATTTAGAAAAAAAATTATAGGTTTGTGATAGATAGAATGTAGATTTCAGGAACAAAAGAAGAAATGAATAGCTATATTCAAAAATCAACAAGTGAGAATCAGGAGCAGTTATTGACTCTAGTAGAAATAAAAATGATACTAGGAAATAAATATCAATAGTCTTCTATCTTGGTCTAAAATGAATACGGGGCGCCTGGGTGGCTCAGTCATTAAGCATCTGCCTTCAGCTCAGGTCATGATCCCAGCGTTCTGAGATCGAGCCCCACATCAGGCTCCCTGCTCAGCGGGAAGCCTGCTTCTCCCTCTGTCACTCCCCCTGCTTGTGTTCCCTCTCTCGCTGCCTCTCTCTGTCAAATAAGTAAATAAAATCTTAAAAAAATAAAATAAAAATAAAATGAATATTACTACAGTAATATTGTAAATGCTGATCACTGGTTTAACGAGAAATAGAACTATCTTAGGAGGATGAGGGAGGGAAGTGCAGGGAGATGCAAGAGAACTAAATCCTCATCAACACTGGAAGAAATGTGTTAATTTCAAGCATTGTCTGAAATTGATAAATGAAGAGCTAGTGGTATAGAATATTATAGAAATAAGGGGACAACTATGAAAAGAAACTGCCAAAAGAATTAAAAAGTACTGTCTTCCACAAAGTGGAGATGGACACAGGATAAAGCTGTGTAGGAGCGTTTGTGCATCATAAGCCTTTCAAAACTATTTTGAAATAGAATTTTTAAGAAACAGGAGAAAAATAGACATGTATAAGATTACGGGAGAGGAAGATGAATGAGAAGCGAAGGGTCCTAAGAATTCTGAGGAACATCCACGTTTAAAAGGAAGAGGAGGAGGAGACTGCATGACGGACTGAGAAGGCTACCACCAAAGACGCAGCCAGAGAACCCCAAAAAGGACCCCAGGGAAACCAGAAGAGGTAGCTGAGCTCTTACCCGCTGGGGAGTCAACACAGGGTGGGACTTTTACACAAGCCTCTATCCATGGATCACTCTCCTTCACACTGGTCTGCCAAGACCCAGCAGGGGTTCTGGAATTGTTGGCACCGCGCCACAGCTTTTGTTGTTGAACTGCCAGAGCAGGTGAATACATATGTAGCCCCCAGCAAGCAGCTTGAGCCAATCAAGTCTCTCAGAAACTGTTCAACTGCCCCACGCCCTCCCTGACCACCTGCCTCCCCATCCACCTGCCCTCCCCCGCCCCGCAGGCTGTGAACCTGGGCACCTATTCCAAGGGTAGGGTTCTGGGACTCTCCTTCTCTGACTATGGCTTCCATTCAGATATTCGAATTCCTACTTATGTTGAGACTCTGTCCCTTGCTTCTTGCCCTGGACCTAACACTCACCAGCTGCCTGTCTAGGTGTCCCCACCTGCTCCCGGGGTGCATAAGGCATGCTACTCCCACCTATGGCCACGCATGACAGAATAGTTCATGAAGCAGACGCAGCTTCACCTTTCCTGAGATAACACTCGCAGGGCTTGTCAAGGAACATTCTCCAGTTCCAGCTAGATAAGATGGCAAGGGCTTGCTTATAGATACGCTGTCTAATTGGAAACAATTAGGAAGGAGGGTGGTGAGAGAAGCGATGCCAGTGCTTCCAGGCTGATAACTGAATGAGCCAGAAAGTTCTGGAGGTATGAAAAGAAAGGAAGGAGACTCAAGGAAAACACCATACATAGAACTTATGAAGTGAAGGACATTCCAAAGACACGTGTGAATAATCCAATCCCAGAGCGGATTTAAACAGACACGTAACTAATCTGGAGTAGCAAGTGGAATGGACAGCCACTGACGATCAGGGGAATCGGGTTAAATGTAAGCAAGTTATCATTATAATAATAATGAGGATATGTGTCAAGTGCTTCCTATGTGTTGGGCTGTAAACACTACCCACATTAGCTTACTTAATCCCTACCACACCCTGTGAGGTCAGTATTACTGTTATTCCCCTTGTACAGATGAGAAACTGAGGCAAGGAGAAGATACGTTACTTGCCCCGGGTCTCACAGCCCACAGCGCTGAGGTTTGAACCCGGGCAATAATGATCCAGAAACGCTCTGATGAGCTTAAACCGCAGTGTGAGGAACACAGACACACGATCTGGGTGTATTTCCAGGCTGGAAAGTCGTCTGGTCTCTGTGAGAAATAAGTTATAGCACTCACAACAGAAGAAATGGAGCCTGAAATGAACCCATACACAGGCTCCCAGCTCCCACGCAGTCCTGAGAGGAAATTCTGCAGCCAGGGACACACAGATAGACACAGCTACTGAGTAAGACTTATGAAGGTCTAACCCTTACCACAGCTGTGAGCCCATTATGAGTCCACCAAACCTTCCCACACTTCAGCACACAGAGCCCTGGGGTTTCGGTACCAACATCCTGAAAGCTTACTTATCCTGACATGAATTGTAGCCTCGAAAAGTCCGACGGTACAACGTTCAGGGAGAAGATTTGTAAAATACATACCAACAGACTGAGCCTGTCATTTAGGGGACTGTGCATCCATTTTTAAGAAAAATTCTTCACACGAGTACCCAAATCTGAACATGCAAGTCTGTAGCTAAATTTTACTCCAAGGGCAAAAAGCTTTCCCAGTGAACCAAACGCATCCTTAGATCACTCAGAGAAATAATTCACAGAAAAAGAACTGCAAGCTTTGTAGAAAAGGACTCCCGGTGTTGGCTCAGCATCAGCAGGAGAGACCTCATTGCAAATTGTTCTCAAATCCTGATTGTTTGAAAATCAATCCAAATGTCTCCCTACCAGCTCCGTTTTCTTCAAGTGAGTTTTATTAAGCAATAAATTCACAAACATACATTTGGAAACTTCAGATGACGCTAGTCAAATTCACTATACAGTAAATGCTCCAAAGAAATCAACATTCCTCTTGCACATTTTTGTCGTAGGGAGGGCCAGAAAGATCTCCCCACCCCAGGCATGAGTCCCAGGAAGGGGACTTGGCACAGATAAGAAGTGAAAGCTTGCAGAGCTGAGATGTGTGCATTAAAAAGTCACGAGGCTCCAGCCACGCTGTTAGCTCAAGACCTTTAGTTATGCCCGGGCTTCATCCCGGACTCCTAAAAGTACCAGCTACCAGTTTTCTTGCCAAAGGCCCAAAGCAATAAGTTCAAGGTGCTTCCTGGCCCTGACTCAGCCCAAGTGGAAGGACCCCATGTCGACAGTGGTGCAGGAGCGGCTCTGAGCCTTTTCTATGAGTGCTCTGGAAAGCATTATCCTACCCAAAGGGGATGAAAGTCTCTTTGAAATCTCTTCTCCTAGGCTGCTCAGAGATGAAGAAAAAAACCGTAACACATGGAAAGAACCAATATCCCGCAAACTGCTGACTGATATTATCGGGGTATTCTGCTTTTAAAAATATTTTGTTTGTAGAAGAAAAATGCATTCCCCTCACTAACTGGCCCTGGAGCAAGTCATCTGCCCTTGCATGAGTTCAAGGACCTCATCTGTGAGTGAAGAGTTGAATTAAGGGATTGCTGAGTTCCCGTCCCGTCTAATGACAACAGCTGTCCAAAGTGGTCCAATAGGGACCATCTCCTAGGGTCCGCCACTGACACAGATTACACACACACACACACACACACACACTCCCTGTGCATGTATCCTCACAAACATTTACTCATTCATTTGAGGAATATTTATTGCCTGCTAGATGCCAAACACTCTGCTAGGCACTGAGGCTACAGCAGCAAACAATACAGCAAAAGCCCTGCTGCTTGGAGATTACTTGCTAGGGCTGGCCAGACGCAAAACAGTCAACAAATACATGTCAGGCAGGAATAATGTTATGGAAAAAAAGAGACAGTGCTGGGTAGGATGTTCTGATACGTGATCAGGAAAGGCCCCTTTGAATAGGACATTTGGGCAGAGCTCTGAAGGGTACATGGTGAGGGAATGAGCCATTGGATATTCATGGCAAGGAGGTTCCAGATGTTAGCAATGCCACGTGCGGAGGCCCTGAGGGGGAACCATATTGACCTACTCAGTATTCAAAGAACTGCAAGGAAATCAGTGGCTGAGAGAGAAGAAGTACAATGATGGAGTTCCCATTTCCTGAGCTGGGAGGGACTAGCAAGGGATATAGTTTGGATGGTGGGAGATAGAAATCTGGATGTTTCATTTTGGGCACAAGAAGTTCGAGATGACTTTTAGATATACTATGAAAGCATGATGTTAATACCACCAGCTTCTAGAATCTTCTTTGGAGAATAATTTAAAATATAATCCCCAGTAACAACACTCCTATCTTCTACTTGGGAACTGTCCAGAGAACACATGCTGGTTAACGTTTAATAATCTGCTTTCTGGGGTGGGGGGAGGATTCCCTAATTTTTGCATTTGTCTATTTCCATGGTGTAAATACTCCCAACTTCCAATGTAAAGCAACTGAATGTGGCAAGGGGAGGAGATGGGCACAACTGGCTCTCCCACACCAGCACAAGCAACAGCCCCCGCACACCACTGCAGTGACCCCTTCCCCTAGCCCCCCACTCTCTTCAGAAGAGGAAGAAAGAGGGGAAGCAGGGACAATTTAGATGGCTTTAGGCAGTATTCTTTAAACACCTTTGCTGGCCTTTTGAAAAAACAGGTTCTGAGAAATACTGAGGCATTTGTATTATAACCAGCTGCCTTATTACTGTAACAAGCTCATCCAAGATCTGACATTAATTATTTCTAATGCAAAACAAATTTACTCTCAGAGTTCTATGGCGGGTAGAGCAGACAGGGGAAGATGGGGTCCCTGGTCCCACTGATGGTCCTCCAAGTCATTGGTGGAGGGAAGGAAGCTCCATCCTCAATAATTATTTCAGTTTCCAAGCCCGGTATCCCTTTCTGAATCAGTCAGGGCATACCTGGCTCACTTGCAAATCTGGGATGAAAGAAGAAAAAAAAAAAAAAAAAAACTGCTCTAGGCTTTAACCTGCTCCTGGAGAGAACTATTTTCTCAGGGCAATAAAAGACATTAGGTTTGCGTTAGCAAACTGTTGTCCAGTCAGCAAATTAAAGATCCTTAGGCAAAGCTTGCTTACCTTCTCCGCCCTAGAACAGGCCTTCTTAATCCTCTCTGCATTTTTAGAATCAGCTGGGGAAAGTTGTTAGAGAGCTCATGTCAGGAGGGTGGGCACACTCAGAGATTCAGATCCAACTGGTGGGTGAGACCTGGGTGTGGGTATTTTTAAATGCTCCCGGCTGATTCTAAGTGTGACCAGGGCAACGAAGCACCGCCCGGACGCTTGAGCAATGACTGGTCCGAAGCCACCTGACCTGACTGGTTGCTGAAAGAGCGCTCGCACACACAGTAGCGGATAAGTGGGGTAGAAAAGCCACGGGGCTAGGAAGAGGCGAGTCCAGGGCTCCAGCCCTATTTCTGCCATTGGAAAAGCTATTGCAGAGTGTGGGCTCCGGAGGGTTAGGACAGACGGTCTCCAAGCTCACTCCTCCCCCTGACGTTCTGTGTCTGCTGACACGGGGGGCTGCACCAGAGAGTTTCACTTCGGCTCCCGCTAAGGAAGCCACCTGGATGGTGTGAGGTCACGTTTGTGGAAGAACGGCAGCTAAGGCTGTTGCTGCTTGCAACTATCCCAGAGCCGGCAAAACATCTTGATAGAAAAGGCCCGAGCAGAACAAGGCTGGACCAAAGATGTGCCCAAAAGAAAGCACCTTGTCTGGGATGGAGATTCGCTGGGTTGAGGCACACTCCTAACCCTTCTCGACTCCCACGCCAGAGTTTCATGTCCTGGTTTTATTGCTGCACAATGATGTGGCAGAACGAATGGAAACCCAGCAGTCTTCAAAACCCTGACATTTCACCACAGGATTCCTGACCGAACAATAAGTCAATAAAAGTTCAATTAAGAAAGCCATTCTAAAATCAAGCAATGTTTAATTTTCCTTTCCATGAACACTGGCACTTAATCATCAGTTGCACCCAACTCTCATTATAATCTAAGTCTCCCTATTCTCTTTTCTGTCCTGTCCCCCCAGTCCAGAACAATCCCACCCTCCCCCACCCACACACAGACACCAAATGGGATTGAAAGGGACAGAGAGAACACGACAGCAAACAGCGCAGCGCGGATGGAGGAGGCATGGCAAGGGCTGGTGGTCCCATGGAAGGACCAAGGCCCAGAAAATGACCGCTTCCAAGGAGGATGAGGAAAATCTTCCCTGAGGAGCAGAGCCCCAGCCGAGGGAAAGCCCCCATAGGATACAGGGCCTCCTGTGCCCGCAGGGACACGGCCACTGAGGGAGTCAGAACTGGCTCAGAGCACCGGCTGGCCTCCACCTGCTGCATTACGCACACTTCCGGCCCATCTCCCACCTCCACGTGTGTCCCTGGGGGAGGCTGGAAAGGAGGAAACATTCAACTGCCAGTGGCCGCAGAGGCTTTTGATTAAGGGAAGTAAATGGAACGGAAGCTTTGTCTTTTCAATCCTCAAAACAGTTTTGTAAAAAAGCCATGCAGATAGAAGAGGAGCACAAATGTTCAGGACTCCAGCCTGAAGGCCAGATGGAAGAAGCAAATTCCATGTGTTCTGCAAGAGAACAGGGCAATGCTGCCAAACTACACAGGGGAGGGAATTCCCTGTTTTTCTCACCTCTCTCCTCACCCAAGAACATAATGATGAATTCCGTGGAAATGGCTGGCAGAATGAGCCAGTTAATGTACCGGGTCACCCTTTTCCAAATACAATGGCCAGTTTGGCAAATCTGGTCTCTTGCCTGCATGCTGGTCCTTCTACCTGATAAGCTCCTTCTGATCCCTCAGGACCCAGCTCAAATGTCACCTCCTCTGGGAGGTCCCCCTAGACTTACCCAGGTAGAACCTATGACTCCTCTCCTGTGTCCCCAAGCCCTTCATCCATACTCTCCACGGACTTATTGTCATGCTGCCATCTAGTTAAGTGTCTCCCCAAGTAAGCTCCCATGGGTAAGAGCTAGACCTTGCTCATTTTCTCATCCCCAGTTCCTAATAAATGCTTACTAAGGGCACACACTGGCAGACAGACACAAAGATACCAGGGGAGTCCAGAGAGGCCACTGCTCTAAAAAGGAATCTTCATCTACTGGAGACAGAAGAGCTGCCAACCATGAGACAGACTTTTCTATAGGCAACAAGTCATGTTTTCTGGAAGTGTGGAAGGGCTGTCAGCAAGATCTCTGCCAGTCTCCTTTGTGTCTCTCTCTATTTATACCCTGGGGCCAGGAGACAGGAGGAGGCTGTCTGAGCCCAAGGACAATGGTCTGCAAGCAATACCTCTTCTGCATTTATTCTTGGCAAGGATCCCCAGAGATTAGGTTTCCTCTAGAAAGGAGCCACTAAGAGAGGGAAATTCCAGTTTTTAAATTCTCCTGCTAGTCCCAAAGAAATTGACAGAAACTTTATTTTTTTTTAAGATTTTATTTATTTGAGAGATTTATTTATTTATTTATTTATTTATTTATTTATTTATTTATTTATTTGAGTGAGAGAGGGAACACAAGCAGGGGGAGTGGGAGAGGAAGAAGCAGGCTCCCAGCAGAGGAGCCTGATGTGGGGTTCGATCCCAGAACGCCAGGATCACGCCCTGAGCCGAAGGCAGACACTTAATGACTGAGCCACCCAGGTGCCCCTGACAGAATCTTTAAATACTTTTTGGTAGCCCTTAAGTCACCAAAATTCACCCTTAAGCAAAAAGACTGTAGGTGTTACACAAGTCACAGACTCAAATTTCAGCTTACTGGAAAGAAAAAAGCAATCAAGTAAAACTGAAGGGGTCTCTAAGGGAGCAAAAAATTGGGGTGGGGGGATGGAAAATCACCAGTCTATCCAAGTATGTTAACTGCATAATGGGGCAAAAAAAGAGTTCAGTAAAATATTTGGGCTTATCCTTAATGGCTCTACAAACAAATACAAACACACACACACACACACACACACACACACACACACACACACACAGAGTAAAGCCACTATTAACGTAATTTGCCAAACCTCAATTTGCTCCCTTTTGGAAAAAGAGGCGAAAGCCCCAGTGATTGAGAGCACACGTTCAGATGCCAGACCTGAATGGAATCCCACCCTCCAGCTTTCCAGCTGCAAGGCCTGGAGCAAGTTATTCAAACTCCCTGAGCTCCAGCATCTCTAGGGGGGAAATGGGCTGTGGCCAGGCTTCCTGGGGTGCTCTCAGCACAGCGCCAGGCCCACAGAAAGGGCTCGGGAGCTGGTAAGCGGCAGTGATGGTAGCAGTCTCCAGAGTTCTGTCATCACAGTGACAAGAAAACAAAAGAACATCAGGGATTTAGGAAGAAAGGAAAAAGGCACAGGTATAGGAAGGATCTCCTGAACTTTCTTCAATAGCTTCCTCTCTTATCAAACGCACGGGTCTCTGTAGAATCCTCAATCATGAAAGAAAGATCCAATTATGGTCATGGAATTTATAAGAAGGATCCTTAACACATTTGATCAAGCTTTTCAACCAAATGGTTGAGACCAAAAAAGTTTCTTTTCCGAACATTCAATTACCAGGAAAACCCCACACCCTAAGAGCTTAGTTCTAAGCTTGAATTGTTTATTAGTTTCAGGAGGCCTGAGAGTCTGCCTAAATACAGATTTCTTTCTAGAAGTTACATCAGAGAGTTTCCACTTATTAATGTCCCCAACAGCCTACAGTAATTGAACACACACCCCAAGACGAGGCCTTTTTTTGGCATTAAAAATGAAGTACCAGTGTCAAGCACCAACTCCAAGTTCGTGGATTTTGTAATAATACAGTCCATCATTGAGGACAGCACTCTGTCACCAGAGGCTTGAAAAACTCAGCAGGACAAAATTGTCCTCAATTTTATTATATTTTATTGTAGCTTTTCAAGGGCTAAAGACCTGACATTTAAACACAAGTGTATGGTGTGTGTATGTGTGTGTGTGTGTGTGTGTGTGTTTGCACGCACGCACACATGAGCGCACAAGAGCAGGTGTGAGGATTATGAGTCATGCCCTGCACCTGGCTCTGCCTATCATGTCAAAGATGCTCCCAACTCATACAAGTCAGTTCGTCTTGCCAGAAAGAAGGGGGATAAAAAGGAAAGAAAGACTTTAAAGCACCAATGAATCCCAAGCAACTTATTAACAGAATACCATAGACTGGGTAGATTATGAACAACAGAAATTTATTTCTCACAGTTCTGGAGGCTGGGAAGTCTAAGATCAAGTCCCTGGCAGACTCCTGGTTCACAGAAAGCCATCCCCTCACTGTGTCCTTAGGGACAAGGGAGTTCTTGAGGGCTCGTTCATAAAAGCACTAATCCCATTCATGAAGGCTCCACCCTCATGACTTGGCCCCCTACCAAATGCCCCACCTCCGATTACCATTGCACTGAGGGGTTAAGATTTCAACATATGAATTGGGGGGGGGGCACAAACAATCTATAGCAAGTACCAATAATCAAGAAGATGCAAATAAATTCAAATGACACATTTCTACAAATTTCATTTTTATCTGACTTCAGAATAAATAATACAGGCTGGCACATAGGTTAGGAATTTTGTTGTTCCTTTCTTTTGCAGTTAATCTTCAGCATTTGTGTTGGGGGTGTGGCAATTATATTCCATAAGCCCCCGACCAAGTGTTGATTACAGAATTATACTTGATAAAAGAAAGAAGCCATTCTTGGATGAAAAACATGCTGGATAAAGGAGTGGATAATGATAATTGGGAGTTCGCTTATCATGCGTGTGGCTCCGTATTACCTATCTGAACACGTATATACAAACAGAGGTAGCAGATCAACGCCAGTATTATGTGGTATGTACGTATGTGTAGAGCTGAGTATTCATTCCTGTCTACCTACAACGTGAGGCTGAGGTGTACACATTTCTACGTATAAGGGTGTGTATGTGTGGACATATGTACACACACAGGCATTGAACATTTCATGTGTGTGAATGATATACATGTGTGTTCTTGTGAAGCTTCATCTTCACGAAAGAATTTGTCTCGTGAGCCCTGTCTGTAGCTGACATACAGCCTAGTTTTAGGAAACATGTTTTCCATTTATATGGTTTATTATTCCCTGGTTGTTTCCCTCCTCCAGCAAAGAAACGCTGAACCTACAGCTCCTTCCCTCCTCTCCACAGATCACCTGCCCTTGCCGGGAAAAGCCAAGTCCCTTCCGCTTTTGCAGGGCCACAACTCACACCATCCTTCTGTGTGGAGAGCCCAAGGCAGCCCTAGCCTGGTCCGATATGACTGTCTCCATCAGTCCCAACTCCTTCCTTCCGAAGGCCTTTTTCTGCCCAGGTAGAATACAGATTTTGGTGGTAAGTCTCACCCAGACTGCCTCTATCAGGCATGTAACATCTGGGTCTGATAACACCTTATAATGAAGGACCTCCTGTAGCTGGGATCTGGTCATGGTAAAAGTTATCTGTCTCCCTGGGTTACGAATTCTCTTAAGAGGGCATGGGTTTAAGCTCTGGCTTTTATATAAATACAACCCTGGTGCCCTTGAGAAAAGGTAGGAAATTCTCTATGTGGTAAAGTGTTTGTGACCCTAGATGTGCCCATCGTCCTGATGCCAGATGCACATCCTGCCATACCCTGGTTCTCCATCCCTCTCCAACCTGGCAGACCTCTCGCGAGCGTAGAACGTAGACCATCTCCACCACGCCCACTTCCTTAGCCTCTTGAGAGGCAGAGGGAAGAATGAATTTCCTGCCCACAGCACCGCCACCCCACTCAAGGCCATGCTAGGAGTACACGGCAAGGTCCCAGGGTTCACACTGTCATGGCCTAGGCAGCCAGTCCTCAAAATGCCTCCACCACTCCCTCCCCACTCCCACAGCATCTCCTCCAGGACCCTCTCTCCTATCCTCAATTGCCCACTCTCAGCCCAGAGGCACTCTCCATGCCCAAGGGAGCCCTAAATTCCCCTTAAACTTTCTTCAGGCTCATCAAAAACATATTGGTCTTCTGGGGTACCTGGGTGGCTCAGTTGGTTAAGCGACTGCCTTCAGCTCAGGTCATGACCCTGGAGTTCCAGGATCAAATCCCGCATCGGGTTCCCTACTCAGCAGGGAGTCTGCTTCTCCCTCTGACCCTCCCCCCCTCTCATGCTCTCTCTCTTATATAAAAAAATCTTAAAAAAAAAAAATTGGTCTTCTGAGGTCTACCTCTCTAGAGGTGATGGAAGATGGGGATACTCAGTTCATTTACTTATCACCTGATGCATTTGCTAGCTAACAGGTTCTCTCTTATCAAGAAGATCCATAGTAGGTAAAACTGGAGGTGGGGTTCTAAGACTCCAATGTTGATGAAAGAGGAGCCACTGTGGGAGGAGTAAGGTTTGGGTCCTCTTATGCCATCCCATATAAATAGTCACCAACTCTACAGCCAGCCAAGCCAGCAGGAGGGACAGATGAACATCGGAGAACACTTCTCTGAAAGGAATAGTTTCACTGTTCTCGGTCCTTAACCCCTAACGCCTGACCTCTCTCAGAACCACCCATGGAGCCTCTCTCAGCTCCCACATGGAGGGTGGGCTTCCTCACCCTGTGGGAGGGGAGTCCAGCAGACAAACAGCACTCCAGGGGCCGGGACGCCTCCATGTGCTTCCCCAAGGGCACCACGGAAGAGCTGGAATCCATGGAACTGGGAGGCCAAGCAATCAAAAAACACTCTTGGCAGGAATACAAGGGCCATCAAGATGCTAATTTAGATCCTGCCTGGCTGACCTGGGTCTGGAAAACACAGAGAAAGAACAAGAAAATTATGTAGTGAATTGTCAGAAGGCAGGAAAGACCCAAGGCCTTGGTCTGAATCGTGTTCCATGCGAAGTTCTGGCATGGTGCATGCGTGAAACCTGCCAAACCTTGAGTAATGGGAACAAACAAGAGAGGAAGGGGGGTGCTGAGAGGGACTGGCGGGGAGAGGGAAATCAGGCTGTGTCTAGGTGGTGCCAAACATCTGGGTAAACTGCAAAATGCTTAAGCCAATAGCCAGCCATTTTGTCTACAGAATAACACCGAATCTGAAAATGTCTAGGTCGCATCGTGGTGATTTTTTTTTATTTTATTTTTCGTTGTTGGTGCAGATGTTTGAAGTTCCTCAAGCGTATAACCAAGGCTTATTTCCAGGTACCTCCACCTTCCGGTGTTTAGTACATTTCTGGGACATAGTAGCTACTCTACATGTGTCCAAGAAACAGAAAGAGGGAAGGCGGAACAGAGAAAGCCATGGCCAGGACTACCCCCCAAATCCTTAATGACAGGATAACCATATAATTTTATTGCCCAAACTGGGACAACTTTGAGAGTAACAGGGGGTGCGAGTACTGGCCCAAGCCAGGTAGCCGCCCTACTTAATGGCCAGTTACATATGGAAGAATGAGGCATTAGAAAGGGACCGCCTTTGTTATTTTCCAAAAACTATAATTTAGATAGGCTTGGAGTACACAAGAAACAGCAAGAAGGCCAATGTGTCTGGAGCAGAGACAGGGAAGGAGAGAGTGGGAAAACGAGGCAGGAGCAGTCAGGAACCTGGATTTCATTCCAGGTGTGGCAAGGTGCCATCGGCATGGGGGAGTGGGGGATGTTACCTAGGTGAGTGACAAGATCTGATTGAGGTTTTAAAAGATCTCTATCTGGTTGCAGTATGGAGAATGAATTGTAAGGGACAAGGTGAGCATCAGGCCACTGTGGTTATCCAAGTGAGAGGACAGTGGCTTAAGCTAGGAGTGGCGGTTGCAGATAAGGTGGGGACAGTTTGGGGACAATTGATCTAAGCTGAGTCAT
The DNA here is from genome assembly GCF_017311325.1 of Ursus maritimus. Classification (NCBI taxonomy): domain Eukaryota; kingdom Metazoa; phylum Chordata; class Mammalia; order Carnivora; family Ursidae; genus Ursus; species Ursus maritimus. The sequence goes on from NW_024423897.1 coordinate 34,502,002, forward strand.
TTATGGGATGGACACAAGAGGTGAGTTAAGAGGTATCAAGGATTCCTCCTAGGTTTAGAGGCTGAGCTGCCAGCTGGGTAGCTCATGATGTCCTTTATCTACCTGGGGAACCCAGGGGAGGTCATAGCCTTTACGGATGTCCCCCTAAAAAAAGAGTCACCCCAAAACCCTCACCTATTCCCTGTCTCTTACCCCTGTTTACCTCCCTCATGACTCTTATCACCATCTGTAATTTTATTTATGGGTTTATATGGTTAATGATTTGTCTCTCCCACCAGATTGTTAGTTCAATGAGGGTGGGGACTTTGCCTTGTTCACCAGTATGCCTAGCATAGCACTTAGCATCTAATTCATGCTCAATATCTGCTAAAAGGAAAACCAAGAGGAGTTTTTAAAAATACTACGCTTGAGCCCAAGGACACATTCTGGGACCAGGTAGCTGAAGAACCTTAGTCAAGCCATTTAGCCTCTGGCTCTCGGCTCTCACCATTACAATGACAGATTTGGAGGAGATGTTCACCAAGGTCCCTTCCAGCTCAAACATTCCAGGACCATGATTGTGTCTCCTGATGCTCCCAGATGAGCTAGAATCGGCAAAACCAGAGAGTGGTATTCACAGATCTCCGAACCAAGAAAACACTTTGAGCGAGAGCTCAGGAGCGAGGTTTGCCCTAGTGCCCAAGCGCTCACACCAGTAAGTGAAGAGACAGCAACATCACAGGGAAGCAGCACACAGGTAGAGCGGGGGTCCCACTACCTTGGGTAAGGAAGAATGTAGCATGCCATCCCCTCACCAGCATGACCTGTACCCCCATGTATCAGACATGCCCATTTTTCCAGGACGATAGGTTGGGGTCCTACTCTTCTGTGAGTCAGTGTCCTCCTTTTTTCCTCATGTCTGTTCCCATTATTCAAAGTTTGAGGTGTGGTTTACATGCAGTAGGTCAGATCCTTTTGCACGAGAAAGGACGAAGCCTGCTGTCCTCCGGCAGTTTATTGCGTGATGTTTTCTCCTTCCTTCTTCCAGCCCCGTGTCCAAGACGGAACTTCAGAACGAGCCCCGTGAAGGCAGTGCTGCTCTTCCAACAGCTCTGCGATCTCAGAGTCTCCCAGTTCCACGTGCGGCATTTCCCGAGCCCAACAGCTACCTTTCCTCCCTCCGTGCCAGCACAGACGAAGGCAACTGACAGATAACCTGAAACGCCATGTGCGTTATTCAGCCAAACCTCCTCGTCTGCCACCAAGAGCCAGAACTCATCCGAGGAATGTCTGACAACCTCCGCATTTAGGCTGGGTTGGTAGAGACTTGCAACACTACCCACTGCATCTCCGCACAACCACACCTCACGCCAATGGCTGGTTAGCCCACGTGCAAAGGAAGCATCCGGAACATCAGGCCAGAGGCCAGAGTAGTGAGTTCAACTATCACGGCCCAGATGTCCTACTGGTAGATCCACTCTGTTTCTCCAAACCTGGGACCCCAAGCCCTGTCCCATGTCCAAACATGAGGACTCCTCTGCTGCTCCACCCCCGTGACTGTCCCGGACCTTTGGCCACCGGTCTCTGGCCACACTCTGCCTGTGCCACTCGCCTGACACGGGCCCACATCTGCTGTGGGAACACGGACACTAGTCTCCTCCGGAGTCAACGACTCCCCCCGCCCCCCGCGCAAACCTTCACAGATTTCTGCATATTCCCCCTGTTCTGCATTTTTCTCCACGTTCCCAATTTGCAACTAGAAGCCTGTCTTGGGTCCTCCTGTGACCTTTTTTAGACTCGTCTGAGTCTAGAGTCCGCTGTCACGGAACTCCTGTTCCAAGGATCCATTGGAAGCTCGGTGAGCAGCCACACCGGGGACTGCTTTCTTTGCCAAACACATTCTCTTATTTGCTCTGCTGCTGCTAAGTCTGTTGTTAAAGAGAAACTTGGCCAGGCCCTCCAAATTACCCAGGCTCTGCCCGATGTGAAGCAAAATTAACACACCTGGTGGCAACTTCGAATGTAACTGCTGAATGCATAGACGCCGTCTGGGTCTGCGCCGAGCCACCACCATCTCACCTGCTACAGGGCCCGGTTACATCCATCTGTAATAACAGATAACGCCCTCTCTGCCGTACAGTTCTCCTCCATAACTATGATTCTGTTCAAATAGAAGTCTGTGCTCAAAATCCTGCAACTTTTCTCCCACTCATCTCAGGGTAAAAGCCAAAGTCTTCCCAATGGTCTAGAAGTCCCTTCAAAATTGGAGCTATACCCAATTGTTTCTCATACACATCAGGCATGCTTCTGCCTCAGGGCCCTTGCACTGGTTTTTCCTCTGCCTGAAAGAGTTTCCTCCAGATCACATGGTTCACTCCTTCTACTCCTTCAAATCCTTTTCCAAATGGCTAATGCGGACCGATCCATTTATAATTTCAGCTTTCACCCAGCCATCCAATCCCCCTTTCCCTGTTTTCCTAAATCAAATTCTAACATACTATGTAATCTGCTTATCTAATATGATATTCTTTGTTTGTCTCCTCTACTAGAATTTAAGCTCCAAGAGGGCAGGAATTTTTGTCTGTCTTGTCCAGCAATGAATCCTCAGTGCCTAGAACAGTGCCTGACACATATTATGGAATGGATGAAGTAATTAATTAATAAGAAGTTCATCAGGATGCCTGGGTGGCTCAGCCAGTTAAGTATCCGACTCTTAATTTTGGCTCAGATCATGATCTCAGGGTCACGAGATTGAGCCCTGTATTGGGCTCCACGATGGGCTCCCTCTTCCTTGGCCCCTCCCTCTCTCTCTCTCTCTCTCTCTCTCTAAGAAGAAGAAGAAGAAGAAGAAGAGAAGAAGAAGAAGAAGAAGTTGTTTATCAGTTAAGAGTCTAGACGCTGGTCTTACTGCTGAGTTCAAATCTCAGATTCAGCTTCTACAAGCTGTGTGGCTTCGAACAAGCTTTAACTTTTTTATACATCAATTTATCCATCTGCAAAAATGGAAGAAAAAAAAACTGCAACTACTTCACAGGACTTTCATGAGAAAATTCATGTCGCACAGTGCTTAGAACATAGTAAGAACTCTGTGGATGATATCTATTATCTTCATCCTTGGTAGATGAATTAGACTTCTGGAAATAACCAAAAAGCCACTTGAACTAAAGCATGGTAAATAAAGTAATAGTATCTCTGCTAAAATGATGGGAAGATAATGCAATATGTGTGGTTCTCTTTTCTGGTTCATAAACCAGCTCTACAAAATAATTCTGGCGGGGGGAGGGGGGAAGCAACACTCATATAATAAGCAATGGTACTCCCTATGTGGCCCCTGGGAAGGGCAATACCCACTTGGCTGCCTATGTTCTGACATATTTGCTAATGCCATAGAGTCCTAATAGTAAACATAATGGAAATAGAAATAGCAGCCCTTAGAGGTCCTCTGCTATACCTCCCGCTTCCCTGACTCACTTTATGTTGCTTTTCTGCCGGACAGAACCAACTGCTCTGAGTATGTGGGTCAAGAACCTCTGGGGAGAGAGTGCCGAAGAGGCTTTATAGAGAGGATGTCACAGAAAGTGATACCCTGAACCAGGCTGAGCCGTAACCTGAGTGTCGTGAAGGTCTAGAAACTCAATCTGGGGAAGAGTGAGCAGAGACGGAACAGGTCATTTGCAGAACAGACTCTCTGGGGCCCAGAGAAGGAGGGAGGAGGAACAGAGTCACCCCAAAATGGGCTGACCACCAGCCAAGCTGTTAGAGCTCTGTGGCCTTCTTCCTCTCCCCCACCTCTGGCACCTCAGGAAAGAGGGGGTGAGGAGAGAGGGGAAGCTCAAGACGACGCCTTCAACCCTGCCACCTGAGAAGATGCAGAGCAGAGGGCTCTTCCCTTCCCGTGGTTCCTGCCGTCCGTCTCCAGGGCCAAGCATATTCTTCATATTGTAATACAGACTGTGCCTCCCCTCTTTACAGATGAAGGAGCGGAGCCCCAGAGAGAAGGGAATACGGCTGGCGGAGAGACTGGTGGCCCAGCCGGATCCCTTAGTCTACCGCACAGGTCACCACAGACAGGTCTGCCTGGCAATGACTTCCTGCACCTCCCTGCCCGGGGGCGTCCTCCGGCTTCAGGAGCATGCTCCACCCACAGGCAGAGAGGCCCGGCATGCCAGGGGGTTACTACCCCAGACGTGACCCTCAACCTACCAGCGAGCATAATTTCAGATGCATGTCACGGCTTCTTAGAGGGTGCTTCTCCCATCGAGTTCAGACCCCCAAGTTTTAAACTAGGGGAACACCTTTTCATATTTAAAAGAGAAGAACAAAGGGAGAGGTTTTAAGCATTTTTGCTCCCCCGGACTCCTTTGGCAATTTGGTGAAGACTGTGGACCACTCCTCAGGATCATTATTCTTAAGGCACAAAATAAAATCTATAAGGATTATGAAGGACACTAAATACGTTGAAAGATAATTATCAAAAGAACTTAAAAATAATTTTGTGATAGCATAACATAGATTTATTTTAGAATGAAATCTAAAAGAGCAGCTCATAACCACCGTAATCTTAAATGAGTGGTGAGCATTAATAGTCTCTGCCACAACTGTTATATGGAATTGTGGGGGGGCCTGGGTGGCTCAGTGGGCTAAGCATCCAACTCTTGACCTCAGCTCAGGAGTTGATCCCAGGGTCATGAGTTCAAGCCCCACATTGGGCTCCATGCTGGGTGTGGAGCCTACTTAAAAAAACATATAATTTTTGTTCACAAGTCACAGTCACTGCTGATACTACCGTGGTGTGTTGCCCACATTCATACTAGAGGGAAACAGTAAAATGCAGTTATAAGTTAGAAAATAAAGATATGATTTCTCAAAGCTGACAGACTCCTGAATTTTCTACATGCACCTTCTGGGCATCTGGGCACCCCAGAGAGAACCCCTGTGCTCTCTGTGAGACTTGCTAACTGATGACTCAAAACTGGTTCAGTGGCCCCTTGAGCTCCTGCTCCCTTCCTGAACAACTCAGTCCTAAAGCCATTAGTTGGGGCAAAACAAGGTAGTAGTTCCAGAGTGGGGGTGGGAGAGGCCACTGTGGCTCAGAGTAGGGTATCAGAGTTTCAACAGAGTGCGGAGAGCAGCCCTGCTGGGGAGGGGATGGCAGCAGGGATGGGAAATTGGTTGGATACAAAGAAATTAATCAAATGAATAAATACATCCATAATGAAAGCGAAATTCCCTCACTGTTGGGAGAGTTATAAATACAGAAAGGGGGAAGGCAAGCATGAGCACTGGTGTCGGATTACAACTGGAGACATCTGTGTGAACTCACGGTTTTCAAAAGATGGAGATGTTAATGTGTGTATACACCAACACACACACACACACACACACACACACACACACAGCTCTGGCCATTGAGAAGTGTGGGAGCAGCAATCCCCCAAGAACTATGAGCATATTTAGCACTCAGATCTTAGCTTTGAAATAACATTTTCTACCAAAAGAGCCCAGGGCTCCTTGGAGAAATGGCTGATTCCCGGGCTGGAGCACGAAGAGTACAGGTGACCCGAGAACATCTTACGGTGCCAGAAAGCTAGGAGGCACTCAAAGAATGACAGGGTTCTGGGAAAGGAATTCAGACTCCAGCTTGAGTGTGATCCCAATGGCCAAGCCAGGGATAATCCGAGCGTCAAAATACATAAGAATTAAAATTCATTCAACGTAAGGGAAACCATGAGTCTGTATAGATGGAAATAAACAGGTGAATCAATTGAATGTGTGATAAGGAATGAGATGTTTATACAGTTTCAAAATACCTTCCCACAAAATAGTTATCAGTTACACAAAGGAAGAGAGTAACTTTACAGTGGGAGAGCCCAGAAGACACCAAATTAAGTGATCAAAGGTAACACCAAGAATAGCATAAAGAGACATCTGTACCACTTGATAAGAGGCAATGAAAAGAACGTAACCTAACTGCTGTGGTATTCCTGCCAAAAAATGCATTATCTGATTCTAATCACGAGGAAACGTCAGACAAATCTCAATTGAGGGATGTGCTACACAATAATTGGCCTGTAAATTTCAAAATTTCAAGGTGATAAAAATCAAAGTGTGTTCCAGACTGAAGGAGGCCTAAGAGATGACAACTAGATCCAGTACAGGATTCTGAGCCAGATCCTGTTGCTCTGAGGATGTTCTTAGGGTAACTGGCGAACCTTCAACAGGGTGTGAGGTTAGATGATAGTAAGGAATCAATGTGAATTTCCTGATTTTATTGGTTGTATTGTGGTTACATAGGAAAATGTCCCTTTTCTTTGTAGGAAACATCCTCCAAAATATTCTAGGAGGAAAGGATACAGGTTGGAAATTTACTCTCAAAGGTTCAGGGTGTGGGAAGTTCTTTACAGTGACCTTCCAGGGTTTTCTGAACGTTTGGGATTGTTTCACAATTTAACAAGAGGGGAAAAGGCTGGTTCTGTGATTTGTATGTCCATCACTTATCTGTAGCCAAACGAGGAACTAAAAATAAGTGAAGGAAAATTGGGAAGCAAGGATTTCTTGGAAGACAGCTGAGACCTTGTATTTAGAGGATCCTATTCATTTCAGTTGGGTGACACGGAGAGCCATTCCCACCTCCACTCAAGCCTTAGAGGGTGGGTGTATCTGCCTGAAAGAGATTAATATTTTGCCCTTCAGCGTGACGCACGTGGACCTGCAGAAACTCGGAGCTCTTAGCACTGCAGCCAGAGCAGAGCATGAAAAGGTTTGCGCACAGCCTGCCCTTCCAGAGTTGGGTGAGCAGAAAATAGAAACTATCTCCCAGAAGCAGTGGACATCATGGAGGACAGCTCCATGTGAGCCACCTTAAAAAGATTCAACTCCAAAGGCAAAGCAATCCCAGCTGCAAGAAGCTCAAGGGAAGGGAACAGTAAATGGTCAGTAGGAAGGTAAAGCCACAAGTCAGGGAGTTATGCAGCAGGCAGTACCTGACACCCTTTTAGGGAAAGGGGTCCTAAAACCTACAAAGCACCCCAAGAGAAAGAAATCCAGCATCTGGCTATCTGACACCCAGGGGACATCAACCCCAGAACACAAGTGCACTAATATCAGACTAAAACTACAAAGCACTAGCAGCAGCAAAAAAGAGACAGAAGAGAAATTAACAACAAGAAAGAGAAATCACAAAACAAAGTTCACTCCGTCCTTCCCCCGTTCAAGTTCCCAAGACTGGATCAGGCCTGGAGCTGAAAAAAACCTTGAAATTTTGATTCGCATCAGAAAAAAACTTGAAATTCTGATTCGCATCATAATTGTTTAATACCAGAAAGCAAAACTAAAATACCTGAAAGTGGGCAAACATCTATGGACTCTTCCAGGGACAGGGCAGGAAAGGCCAAAAGAACCCATTTGAAAAGCAATGGTGAACAAGAATAATGTAACTCTCTGCTTCTCCCCACAGGGTCCAGCTCATGCAACCCGCTGGTTCCACAGGGGTTATCCTGTGTATTCCTCGCAGCACCCCAGAAGGGTGGCTTTTGCTGTAAGCCTGCCTGAAAAGGACCTGCATGTGGGCTCATCTGTACCAAGTCATGATACCGAGTGTGTCAGCCTTCCAGGGAACAGGGCATCGCTCCACATGACTTCATCCATGGGGAATGAGGAAGCAGAGACCAACGTAAAAGCCAGTAGGTGGGCAGTAGAAACCAATGGAGAAAATACAGAGAACAGTTGCAGGGAATTTGTTTTGCTTTGTAGTGGCTTCCTGGGAAAACCACAGCTACAGGGAAGATCAGCAATCAGGGATGGGGTGGTTCTTCCAGCAGGAGGCCCTGGCAGAAACACACTGTGAAAGCTACAAGCCCAACAAAGAAAACGCCCACATTGGGGATGTTCACAAACCGAGCTCACTGCAGTGATTCTTAACCTTGCTTATACATTAGAAGCACCTGAGAGTTTTGTAAAATCTTAATACCTGTGTCCTAACCTCAGAAATTCTAGCATTAGGATTTTTTTTAAGGTCCTAGCTGATTCTAATGTGCAGCCTAGGCTGAGAACCATAGCAATGGATTTTGTTGAAGTTTGAAAAAAAAAAAAAAAAAAGAAAGAAAGAAAAGAAAAAGAAAAAATGTTTTATCTCAACTACAAATATCAACTCTAAGAAAGGTTTGGCTGAGCATGAACCTCGACCCTGAAAAATACCTTGTTTGAAATATAAACACACTAATGAACATTCAGGCACAGCCTCATTTGCCAGGCTTAATGTATAGATGCAGATATAGAGACAGATATATATCCATCTTCCTGGTGCTAGTGGTAAAATATGTATTCAAAAGGATTTCTCTGGGGCACCTGAGTGGCTCCATTGGTTAAATGCCTGCCTTCAGCTCAGGTCATGATCCCTGGGTCCCGGTATGAGCCCCATCTTAGGCTCCCTGCTCAGGGGGTCTGCTTCTCTCTCTGCCCCTCCCCCTGCTTGTGCTCCCTCTGTCTCTGTCTCTCAAATAAATAAAACCTTTAAAAATAAATTTTTAAAAATTAAAAAATACAAGTATTTTTCCTGGGGCGACTTGGTGGCTCAGTGGGTTAAGCCACCAACTCCTGATTTCATCTCAGGTCCTCCTCTCAGGGTCCTAGTTCTCGAGCCCCACATTTGGGGGTGGAGCCTACTGAAAAAAAAAAAGTGTTTTTCCTGTGTTTGGAGGAGATGATCTCTAGTTCATCTTATCCACACTTACTCACGGGGTCTTCCTTAGAAAGAAAAACACACATTTACAGGGTAGCTGTAGGCCACTGGGTATGCAAGAAGTCACAGTAAAGAGCAAAGCCATTGGGCCCACTAAGGGACTGAACTGGGCGGGGGAGGCGGGGACGTTTTTGTTTCATGAAAACTGTTTTCGAGCCAGCTGAACCCCCACACTACAGCATTTCCATCCACCTACTAACACTAGTGTCAATAAAAGGAGCAAATAAACAAGCAGTTAGACAAAGAGTCTTTCTTTTAGGGGACTTTTACATTATTTAACTCCAATGTCAGTTTCAACTTTCATCCCCTGTTTCGAGATTATTCTTAATATTTGTCCATTACTCACTGTAAAAGAAAAGGCCCAGCTCCACGGATCAACAGGTGGCACGCACTTCCCCACGCCTTCACTCCCAGTTCCTGACTTGCAGCAACTACCCGGCGGAGCCGAGCCGACCCAAGCCAAGACTTAAAAAGAAGCACTCCAGGGCTGGCTCAGCCGCAGTGGCTTGGAGACCACGCCCAGGCTAGCCCATTGGAGGATGAGAAGCACATGACCCAATGACCCCCAGCCAACAGCCAACCAACTGTCAGACTCGCATGTGCGTCAACTGCGCTGAGACCAGAAGAGCCTCGTGGCTGAGTCGGTCCCAGATCAGCCAACCCTCGAGAGGATCCTATTAGGGAGCACGAGCAAGACCAGAGGAGCTGCCCGGACAAGCCCAGCCTAAACTGCCATCCTGCGAACGCATAGGCTTAATCAAGACCGACTGTTTTCTGTCACTGAGCCTCGGGGTGGTTTGTTACATTATTGTGGCAAAAGAGAAATCATACAGGTGCCTGAACGAAAAACTGTATGGCAGTCATTTCCGTGAGGTGAAAACAAGTGGGCCAAGACTACACTGCAAGACCCCTGCGGGCCTGGACTTAGGGTGGGTGGTTCACCACTGTATCGCCTTTACACAGCCCAGCCACAGCCACCGGTACTCAGCAACGTGTGCTGGATGAAGGAAACATCTGGTTGAAACAGATCCTAGGCTGTAACGCTTCTCAGAATGGTCCTGAAATCATTAACTTCCAAACTTTTAAAAATATAACTGACCCACTATCATTTATTTACCTTTTTCCTTTCCAAGTCAAAATCCTCAGCCAGCACTCATAAACCACACAGTAAAAAGGATTTCTGTAAAAGGCTTCCCCCAAAGCACGCGGATGACTCTTTGCCCCATCACATAACCATTTCTCTCCAGCTGCCAGGCTGCTTCTGCAAGAGCCCAGCCAGTTACAGTAGCTAGTGTAAAAGCTAATCTTAGAAAGCACACATCACTTCTCCAACCCCGTAATTAAGACCAGAAATCTGTAACTGAGACATTCATAAAACACGGGTTTTCAAGTGCCAGCTTTGCCTTCAAGTTCTGCAGAATGGGCCAGATTGGGGGAATGCTGCCCAAAACAATCTGATGGTCAGGGGAATGGAAGAATGGGCTCCCGGATGGCCAAGAAACTATGGGAGCAGGCCCCAGCCAAAATCCCCCTCTCCTTCTAGTCAATGGTACAGAACTTCTCTGTCCACCTTTGATCATTATTAAGTGTGAGGGCCAACCATCTATTAGCAAATCCGTAGGAGAAGAACAGATTCCTATGGATAAGAGTAGCAATTTTGTTGGTTTTTAGATGAATGTCTCCAGTGGCTAGTTGTCAGTGAGAAGGCTTTTAACTTCCCAGTAGGATATTTCTATTCCACCAATTTTATCTTCCACAGAAGGGACCAGTTTCAACCAACTGCTTGCAGTCCTGATACTTGGATTCAAGTCAGAGAGGGTTATTACACTTATTTACACAGTGCTTATTACTGACTTCTGATGTATTAATGTGCTCATTTCTACACAGCCATAACAAGGGCTGGGAAACGATGGCCTCTCCTTCCCAAAATGCAAACATACGCATATGCCTTACCTCTGACTCCAGGCCTTGTATTTATCTGGACAAAGTGCTGATCTTGGCAGGTCACCCTTGAACACACTTTAGGAGTCTGTCTCTTTGATACAGCCAGCAGGATAAAACCGCCCTCTCCACATATGTCTTCAATGGCTGAGATATTCTTTTCCCACCACTTCCCACTGTGGAGACTTTTTCAATCTGTTTAATAGTAGGGAGGAGCCAGGTTGCTATTTTGGGTTTAACTATGAAATATTTATTGAGCTCTAACTTACCAGGAGCTATTTGAAACCCCAGGGCCTTTGGATTGTATCATTTTTATAAAAATGGGCCCGGAAATTGATCAGGTAATGAGAGGAGGGAAAAGAAAAGTCGCTCTGATTTGAAGGATCGGCAGGCCAGGGGGCCTGGGATATCAGCGCCCAGAGGACAGGAAGGACAACATTTGAGTGTTTCACTCACTTTTATAGGCCCAGAGTGTAAAAACCAAACAGTACCTTACAGATGGGGTATTGTAAACTTTCCATTTTATATGAGGAAACTGAGGCCTGGGGTGCTTAAGTGACAAACCCAGTGACAAACCCACACCTAATTAGTGGAAGAGTCAGAATCGATTTATTTTACTCTTTTTAAAATTCCAGCAAATGACCATGAGTACATTTACAAAAGCAGGGCAGTATTACAGGGTTTCGTGTTATAGTTACATACAGGCCAGAGTTCAACATCTTGAATGTTCCTGCTTCCTGGGGCCCAAATTCAACACACTCGTATCAGTAACATTTTTCATTATACATTAGCTCTCAAAGGTGGAGAATCCGTGATTTACAGAGGGGGTTCTCAACCTCAGCACTATGGACATTTTAGTGTGGATAATTCTTTGTTAGAGTGGAGGTGAGAGTACGCATTATAAAACATGTTGCAGCTATCCCTGGCCTCCACCCAGTAGATGCTAGTAGGCTCTAGTTCTCCAGACATTGCCAAATGTCCTCTGGGGAGCTAAATCACCCCAGTTTGGAGCCACTGATTTAAAGTAAAATTAATACAACACCTGTGCAAGGCTGTATAAGCTTCACTGAACTGCACAATATATTTGTATTAATAATGAGGAAGGTAGAAAGACCTAGAGATTTAAAGAAAAAGACCTGATATCATCACTGGATCATCCAGTACCTACAGCCATATGTGGCACAAAAAACTTCTCTTCCATCTTCTTAGAAATTAATATAATTAATAATTGGTGTTTATTATTACTAATAAGTGTTAATTTATTAATTAATAAATATCTTCCAAATGCTTCAAGTTTACATTAAAATAATTTTCTTTCATTTATCCTACCCCTCACATAACACTGGAATTCTTTTCCGAATGGCCATTACAGTTCTTTTAAAAAATCTACATCAAATTCAAAAGCTTTGCATAACAAAAGAAATCATCAGCAAGACAAAAAGGCCACCTGAATAGGAGAAGATATTTGCAAATGACACATCTGATAAGGAGTCAATGTCGGAAACATACAAAGAACTCAGAGGAGTCAACACCAGAAAAATAATCTGATTAAAAGGGGCAGAAGAGGGGCACCTGGGTGGCACAGCGGTTAAGCGTCTGCCTTCGGCTCAGGGCGTGATCCCGGCAATCTGGGATCGAGCCCCACATCAGGCTCTTCCGCTATGAGCCTGCTTCTTCCTCTCCCACTCCCCCTGCTTGTGTTCCCTCTCTCGCTGGCTGTCTCTATCTCTGTCGAATAAATAAATAAAATCTTTAAAAAAAAAAAAATAAATAAAAAAAATAAAAAAAAATAAAAGGGGCAGAAGACCTGAATACATGTTTTTCCAAAGAAGATATACAGATGACCAACAGACACCTGAAAAGGTGCTCAGTATCCCCAACCATCAGGGAAATGCAAATCCAAACCACAATGAGCTGTCATCTCACATCGGTCAGAATAGCTAGTATTAAAGAAAAAACAAGAAATAGTAAGTGTTGGAGAGGATATAGAGAAAAGGGAAACCTCGTGTACTGTTGGTGGGAATGTAAACTGGTGCAGCCCCTGTGGAAAACTATGGATAGTCCTCAAAAAACTTAAAATAGAACTACTGCACAATTCCACTGCTGGATATCTAACCGAGGAAAATAAAAACACTAATGCGTAAAGATGTATGTGCCCCTCTGTGTATTGCAGCATGATTTACAGTGGCTGATTATGGAACCAACCCGAATGTCCACTGATAGATGAGTGGATAAAGAAAATGTGGCATATATTTAAAATGGAATATTATTCAACCATAAAAAAAAGAAATCTTGCCATCCTGACAACATGGATGGACCTACGGGTATTGTGTTAAGTAAAATAAGCCACACAGAGAAAGACAAGTACTATGTGATTTCACTTGTATATGGAATCTAAAAAACAAAACAAACAAAAACAACAAAGACAGAAACAGACTCATAGAGAACAAACTGATGGTTACCAAAGGAGAGAGCAGTGAGGGAATGAGCAAAATGAGTGAAGGGGATTAAGAGATACAAACTTCCAGTTATAGAATAAATGTCATGGGGATGAAAAGTACAGCATTGGGAAGGTGGTCAATAATACCGTAATACACTTATTGTGGTGAGCATTTCGTAATGTATACAATTGTTGAATCACTATGTTGTATACCTGAAAATAATTAAATATTACATGTTGACTATACCTCAAGGAAACATATTTTTTATTTTAAAAATCATAGCCTGAAGGCTATACCAAGTACACAAATATGGAATAAAAACAATCCCCCCCGGGCCGCCTGGGTGGCTCAGTCGTTAAGCATCTGCCTTCGGCTCAGGGCATGATCCCAGGGTCCTGGGGTCAAGCCCCGCATCAGGCTCCCTGTTCAGTGGGGATCCTGCCTTTCCCTCTCCCCCTGCTTGTGTTCCCTCTCTCACTGTCTCTCTCTCTCTCTCTCTGTCAAATAAATAAATAAAATATTTTTAAGTAACTTAAAAAAATAAAATAAATAAAATACAAAATGAAAACAATCCCCCCCAATAACAATTCAAAAATAAATAAATAATAAATAACCTCATTCACTTTTGATCCTTTACCAAATTCAGACTCACTTGGATTATGGAGCGAACGCCCCGAGGTAGATCGGTTTTCATCAGCACAGTCAGATGGCTTTCCTAGCGCCCAGCTCCAGCTCATGAAGAGAAGTGGTTATGTTCGGAGCACAGGGAGGATAGGGCCTTGGCACTTCAGAATACCAGCTTTACTTGGTTTATTTTATTTTGTTAAGATTTTATTTATTCATTTGAGAGGCAGACAGAGCACAAGCAGGGGGAGAGGGAGAGGCAGAGGCAGAGGGAGAAGCAGACTCCAGGCTGATCTGGAAGCCCGACATGGGGCTCAATCCCAGGAGATCATGACCTGAGCCGAAGGCAGACGCTTAACCATCTGAGCCACCCAAGCGCCCCCAGCTTCACTTCATTTAAATTCACAGTTTGAAGCAACTCCAAAGTCCTAGGAAATGTAGCCATTTGTAACTTTGTTAAGGTACCAGTCTGGAGCTGGTAGAAAAAGCAGAGACAGCTAACCAGGGACCACGGCTGGACTCAGCTCCATTGCTCTCTTCTCACTGAAGATACCCACAAAGTGACCCTGGCAGGCGACCTTTAAAATTTGTTTCTATGTGAAAAATGCCATCAGGTGAGAGAGAAAAACTTCAGGGAAATTTGGAAAGGTGGTTAACTATAGTTAATGAGCATGTGAGGGCAAGCACAGGAGCATTTGACTCTCCATGGGAATATGAATTATAAAATAATTATAAAATCAAGACTTTGTACGTTGTCTTATTCTCATTTTATTCTCAAATCTGGGGAGTCAGAAAGTACTGGAGTATCAACCTCCGGATTCTCAAGGGTTAGTTGTAAACTGTTGCTTACCCAAGAGCACATGGGGTAGGGGTCCAATGAGTAAGGGTCCAGAGCGAAGGGCTTTGAGCACCTGAGACCATGGGCTTGCCACTGGGGTGGGTAGCAGTTGGAAGCCAAAGAGAGGCTCACTTGGCAGTTCTGCCTTTCCAGAGCTGCCTTCCCAAGTGGCTCTCATTTAACGTCAGTGAGGTGGGGAGCAGGCTCCTACGATGGTGAGTCCACTCTAGAGTAGTAGGTATGAAAGAGATGCCTAGGGTCAAGGTTGGACACCAGGTCTTCTGCCTCCCAGACGCCATAGAAGCACATTGGCTGTGGAAGGATACTAATGTCAGGGAAACAGACCAGGCATGGAAAGGCCCAAGCAGTGCTGTTCCAGGGGGCTGGTAGGAGGTGGAGTCACTGGCCAGGGTGACCCCAAGCTGGTCTGCTCTTCTTCCCTGCTAGAGCCACCCCGGAGGCCCAGGAACCCAGTCCATCAATGCTTTGGGCTACGCAATTTCCCCTCTCACATCCTTTCCCTAAAACCTAGAGGAATAAATCATCTGTCGATCTTATATTAAAGGGGCTAAGGAGTGGATTGCCTGCGTGGGCGCACTCTCGGCAGCTCTAAATCTCTGACCAACCTTGGCTCCTACCTGAGCGAGCAGGAAGGTACTCATACTTGGTTCTACAACCATTCACCAAGCTGGACAGAGCCCCACAGCTGTCCTTCTTCAAAGACACTCACTGCCCCACCCTGTGCCGCCTGCTTTATATTTTGTCTTACTGATACTTTGTAGCAGCTGCCTTGATAACAACATGGCAACGTGCATTTTCTAAGTGAGGAAACCAAAGCTAGAAGTTATGTAACTTGTCCAAGGTTGCACCAACATTAAGTGATCTGGCTGGGATGGAACCAAGACGCAGTCCTGTGCTCTCTGCACCACAGCAAGGGATATTCAAGACCCAGGAAAGAGGCACTGTTGCAAACAAACCCAAATGAGAGCTTGAGCCTCTCCTGCCTACTTGTTCCTGGGGCAGACCTGGCAAATCCCACCGGAGCTGTATCTCTCCACACCACCTGCCACATTGATACCCAGGCTATCCGTGCCGCCCTGAGAACATCCTTGGAAGAAACATCCGTGAGCATGGATGCCCCCTGGATCCAGACTTTCCACCACACCCAATCCAGGACTTCCTGAGAATCAGTGTAGCCAATATCTCGCAGAAAGCCCCACATCCCAGCCTAACTCCTCAGGTCCAGAGACTGCAGGACCTTTCTTGGAGTTAGAGACAAATGGGTAGCCTTAGCCTGACGACAGGCCCAGAGCCTCATTTATTAGTTTCCCATGACTGCTATAATTTCAAATCACCACAAATTTAGATTTGCGCAGACAGTAGAAGAGATTTAGGTTAGACAATTTGAAGCACTTGCCCCAAACAATAAGGATTGGGTTAGACCATTGGATTACATTCCTCAGATATAAAAAGAAGACATGAGACACTGACATGAATTATTTAATTGTCTTTCCTTGGAAGGTTTCATAACACAGACCTAGTAACTAATGTTGTTCACAAATTTAAAAAAAAAAAAAAAAAAAGATGATCCGTGTCTTCTTCACTAGAGCTGTGATACCACACACCCTTGCAGCCCCAGAGCCCCAGGTGCTCAGAATGCGGGAGAGGGCAGGGAGGGGAGCTGCCACCGCCTCCCCGGGGGAGGGTTCTCAAACCTTAGTGGGCATCAGAATCACCAGGAGGGCTTGTTAAAATACAGATTGCTGGCTCCAGCCCCCAACTCTCTGACTCTGGTCGGTAGGTCATCGTGGTGGGATCTGAGAATTTGCCTTTCTAACAAGTTTCCAGGTGGTGCTGACGCTGCTGGTGGGGACCACACTCTGGGACGTGTCGGTGTAAACTGCTTCGGCCCCCCTCTCCTATACACAGTCGGACAGAGAAGGGATCTGGGCTTCCTCCCACCCCTGTGGAATGCCCCTGTCTATACAATGGCCAAATGCACCTTCTGCAGTGGTTCTGAAGACATTCTCTCAAGATCTTGCTGGGACTGTGATCTTTCACAAAAGAAGCACTAGTCCTCTCCCACCGCCGCAGCTGAGCTGAGGTCTTTTCTCTGAAAAGACACTAATCCTGAGCGCTTGAGGAGGATGCGAGCCTCCTGTTTACCAACCTGCCCCCGGCTTGGCACTGACGTCTGTCTGCTTAACCTCTGCTCAGCTGCTGCCTGCCGAGGATTTTCTTGTCCCGCCCTTGGCCAGGTTCATGGTTTTCAAGTTCAATCCTGAGAAACCTCTTATTTACCAGTTTGAGGAATTTGGGTTTCTTTCCTGCACGTGCCTCTTCTGGATTCCCCACCTCTGATGTTCTCCATCCCACAGCAACGGGGGGCCAGAGGATAGGGCCGGGCTGAACCGGCAGTCCAGGCAGGGAGCAGTGTTTTATCACCACAGTGAATTGTTGGCACGTGATGATCATACGAATCAGTTTGTTTCATTCTTGTTTTCAAATTCTCTACAGACAATGCACTGCCCTCCTCTAGCCCTGTGGTCTGCACCTGGGACAGATGGCCCCCACCCACCCCACCTGGGTACTCCAAGGCCACACCAGGTTGCTATTCCTGAAGCCTTTAAGTTGAGCACCATCCTTAAAAGGACCATTGTCACAAGGTTCCCTGGTAGCAGGAGCCAGGGTGGAGATCCCAGTCCCGTTGTCATCTAGGAGACTTCATGCTGCCGCCACCACCAACCTCCAGAACGGATCAGCCTCAGTGCCCCGAAATCACTCTTCCTCATGCCTGCTTGCTGTTCCCTTCTCTCCTCAGCCCACCACCCATCCAAACCCGCCCAACCTCCTGTCTATGTGGCTAATGATCTGCCAAACTCATCCTCTAAGGCTGTTCTATCCCTGCCACTCTCACCCTCTCCAGCGGGACCTCTCCTTGCTCATCATCTCCCCGTTTTTCAGGCTCCAGATCTCTGTTCCTTCCTCCACCCTCAAACAGCCAAGGGACACGGAAATTTCTGTTACTTTATTATACAGACATGTTTAAGTCTGAACCATCCCTTTCTAGGGACTTCGGGGCCTCTTTTACTCCTCTGCCTAATAAGGTTTCCTTAACAAAGACCCGCTTCCCCCGCCCCCCGCATGAAATCCTCTGTTGCCCGAGCACTGGGAAGCTGCAACAGTCATTTCTGTTCCAAAAGAGCAATTTTTCCTTCCCTGTTACATAGGTAATTTCCTCTTCTGCCTACAAGCCTCACTTTGATTCCTAAACCATAAGCAGCTTTCCTTTGTGCCAATTCCGTTTTTTCAATTACTTATATATTTTTTTCATGATTTCGTAAAACCATTTCATATGTTATTGAAAACAAAGAACATGATCCCATCACTCTTCCAGGAATTTTCATTTTCAAATGCTCCAATTTTAGTCCTACCCACCCATGCATATTTTAACACATCTATGTTTTCCTCGTCTGCTTTTTGGTTTTACGTACTATGACTTTCCATGTCTTCACTGCTATTTTTTTAATAGCTGCAGAACATTCCATTGAGTTATTGCCCCACAGGGTAGCTACACATTCCCCATCACAAAAGCAGGGACCTTTGTCTGTCTTGTTCACTGATGTATCCTAAGCAGTGGGAAATACTGCCGGGCATGTAATAGGATCTCAATAAATATCTGTTGAATTGAATGAATGAATGAATGAATGAATGAATGAATGAATGAATGAGACAGATTGTTTCTAATTTCTCATTGCAATAGGCAGGATGCAATAAACATCTTCATGCATACCACATTTTCCTACAGCTTACGATTCCCTTGATATAATTATTTTCCTGATATTAAAAACTGCAGTGGCATCAGTTTTAATAAAAACTGCTTTTAATAGTTAATAAAACCAGCAGCAGCAGTGATTGTAATAGCTAACATTTACTGAGCAGTTACTACATGCCAGGCTCTGTGCTAAGCACTTTATACCCAAAAAAATCATTGACTCCTCACAACATCCCTATGAGAAAAGTACAGATTACCCTCATTTTACAGATGAAAAAGCAAAGGATTGTTATTTGCCCAAGATCACATAGCTTGTACAGGGCAGAGATGGGATTTGAACTAAGGTCTAACCCACTCCACACTCTGAGCTCTTAACTATGACTTACAAGATCAAAGGGTATAAATGAACTTATGACTCTTGGTATATACTGCCATGCTGCTTTCAGAAAGGGCTGTGGCCATTTTAAGGTATATCACCTTTAAGGTAACTTATTTTACGGTATATCATCGATAAGGCGCATGACTTGGGTTTTGTTTTTTATTCAGTATGACAACCTTTACCTTTCAATTGTAATATTTTGTTCACTAACATTTAATGTAATAATGGACTTATTTGTATTTAAATACCCAACCTTCTCATTTGTCCAGCTGTTCTGTGTTCCTTTCTTCTTTTTCCCTTGCCTTTATCCAGATTGGTTTTGTCTTTTAAAATTCCATCTTCCCTTTCTATTAGCTGGGTAGCTATATATTCTTTTATCTTTTTTAGAGATCATCAGAAAAGGGTCTTTATTATAAAATCTCCTGGCACTCAATAAATACAACTATTGGCACATTTTTTGCTAGACACTCATTAATCAACCTCAATTAAATCATCTCTTAGAGCCGTCTTCTCTGCACATAACACTGTGGGTCATAGACTCAGGTCCCCCAGAGCAAGACAACAGAATTCCCTCTATATAGACAGTGCCAAATTCTGGCTATAAAATATTAAGCAGCTCCTGCTGTCCTCAAAGGCGTTCAATCCAGTACAAACAAGCAAGCGAATTATTTGATACCCAAAATCAGATGGCCATCAGTGTAAGACACAACCTGATCACAGGCTGATGGCAGAGATGACCTCAAACCCAGCCCCTGCCATAGACAAAGCCCAGCCTGCCACGTGCTGGCCTCACAAACCCCAGAAGACTCTCTCTGGGGAACAGAGCCATCTTCCAATGATTTGATCCAAAATGTTGTTCATCCTTGCAGAGACTACCTACCTTCAAACATGATATGGTAACCTTTTAATTATACATTCGAACAGAGAGCATCCACATGTCCCTTATTCTTGGCTTTGGACGATGATTTTATATTTACATTTGAGATGTTCTCAAAACTTTAAAATGAAACCATGTTGCAAAGGGCTGGAGCAAAATGGGCTTGAAAATGCCTAAGAGCCGCCTCCTCCTCCCTCCATCCTGCAGCTCACAGATCAAGAGTTTGGGGTGGGGGTGCCGATTGTCTGAGACCCCAGGATATCTATGCATGCACTTCAGCAGGGAAGTTGTCTAAGAATCCCTAAAAATTATCTCCTTGTGGCCACGGACACAAATAATGAGAATGGAAAATATCTTTCACCAAGGAAGCAAGCTATTTCTGCTACTTTAAAGTATGATTTTGAATCTGTTAACAAAGCTTTGCTGTCTTGTCTGGAGTCAGAAAGGTCAGTTTGAGGTTAAACCCAAGTGAACGGTCCCTCATGAAATAAACACAGCACAACCCAGGGCTATGTGCAATGTTATTCTTTTACCTTCTTCCTGGAATTTCAGAGGTTGTGCAAATGGAATACAAAAAGCGACAAAACAGTGCAAAATAATACCAGGGGTGAAATCTGCTTACTTGAGGATTCAAAAAAATAAAACACACTGAACCATGGATCTTACCCATCTCTGCTCCCTGTTCCCTGATAACCATCCCTTCCCCAAAAAAAGAAAAACCTAGAGTTTCTCTTTCTTTCTTTCCATAAGACTTTTGTTTCTAAAACTCTTTCTTTCTCCTTCTCTGTCTCTCTCTCTCTCCTATATACACAAAGAGAAAGAAACTTAGGATGTTAGAACTGGATAGGAGAGCTGAAAAAAATCAGCCAAGCCAGAGATTTTCAAACTTCTTTTAAACCAAAGGATTTGATTACTGATTAATACTTATTTATAAGCCGTATCAGCTATGACTGTGACAATGCTGTGTAACAAACAACCCCCTAAAATAGAATGTTTTTAATACTTATTCTCAAGCTTACAGATCTGAAGGTTGAAGATAAGCTGGTCTAGATGGAACTCAGTCTATGGGTCAGGTTTGGGTCTGCTACACACATCTGTCCTTCTTTTCTAGACCAGCTGCTACCTATGGGCCCATTCTCCTAGGAAATGGAAGAGCACAAAAGGCAAGAAAAATCTGGCAAGCACATTTAAAACCTCTATTCATGTCACATCCTCCCCCATTCCACTGGTCAAAGTAAATCACATGGCCAAGGCCAAAGTCAGTAGGACAGAAGAGTGTGGTCTGTTCCAAGTAAGACAGGGGAAGGAGTGATTATTGGCTCACCAATGATCCAATCTATCACAGAAATCAAATATATAAAACAGACATAGGTGATTCTTTGCTGGTTGAATGAGGAATGAAGGGAGCCTAGATCCCATGCTCTTCCCCACCCCCAGAGTCTCAGTGAGTCCTTTGGCAACCCCAAGGCTTCAGAGAACATGGCATGCATTTCAAGGCAACCCACTCATTTTGCAGGTAAGAAAACTGAGGTGCAAATACTTACAACTTGTCTACCATCTGAGAAGTGTCAGGCAGGAGGCCACCAGTGAGAGGAACTTTTCTGTGAGTTTTCACATCTGATGACAACTGGTCATTTTCGAGTCCCTAGTCATAGTTACAGAGATTACTATAGTTACATAATCTACAATTTGTGTAAATTGCTTGCAGGTGGAGAAAATATTCACAAACCAGGTAGCATAGTAAATAAGACAAAGAGGGAGTGGTGAATACATTTCTGACTACCAAATCTCACAACTCATTTCACAGTACAAAACTCGAAACCAACTTCTTCTATTCCTGGCTACGCATCCATGATTTGATGTAGGTTAGAGCAGTGACAGACAAAACGAGAGAGAACAGGGTTGAGTTAAATTCTAAATGCATCTTTGACGAAGACAATTCTCAAATTAAAGAATAAAAATTATATCGTAGTGATATTTGTTGGTAAATGAAGCCTTCAGAAGCCAGAGTGTTAGGAAGAGGCCTGAAGCTTTCCCAAGGCTGTAACCCCTGAGCACTGGAGCCGCTGCAGGGATTCCCCAGCGTCGGAGGACGTTGGCCACCAAAGAGACCTGTAGGTCCGGCTGGAGGCTTCAGCAGGAATAGGTGTCAGAACCTGAAAGTAGGCTGAATGCCATGAAAAGAGCCATTTAAAGAGCCATTCACCACCGGGGTGAAGTCAGAGGCAAGCCAGAATCCCAAAGAGGGACAGGCGTTTCCAGCCTAACACAGACCCTGATTGCGAAGTCGAGGATTGGTGTCAGAGATGTAAGCCCTCGGTGCTTAGGGGGCCAAAAGAGCCCAGCTTCTGGGGATGAGACAAAATGGCCAGGCTATTCCATGACCTGAGAGTGTAAAGGGCTCTGTGGTCCAGCATCCGGCGGCGCCTCGGCTCGGCTCTGTCATCCTTGCCTCCCCGAGCCTGAAATGTTAAAGCCGAGCGCCACACACATGCCTCTCTGGGTCCTGAAGCTTTGGCTCGGACTAAGCTGCATGAGGCCCCCACTGCGGTGGTGATCGTGTCCTGTGTTACAAGAACGGAACAATGTCCCCGTGTTCCTTCCCTCTACGGCTCCAAATTCAGGCGGGCCACAAGAGAAACCTGGGCGACCTCTGGCAGGCAGAGGAAAGCAGTGGCCGTTATGCTCCGGAGGTCGGGTTAGGGCAGCAGGTGGGGCAGCAGCCCGTACACGCTGGCTCGGCCCCACTGGCTCACCTCGGTGGCCTGGGCGCTGGCCGGGCCCACAGCATCCCCACGGCCCGCGGGGTCTCCTCCAGCTTGTCGGAGTCCTGGGCCGGGTGCACGTGTGCCTCCGTGATAATGGGCGTCCACTTGTCCTGCGGGCCACCTGTCTTATCAAGCTCAGAGGCGGCGAGAGTCAGATGCAAGTTCCAGTTTGTTCTTGCTCTCCCCCATGTCACATCTAACTTAACGCCCCGCGCGCAGGCCCTGCCGACCTGTAGAAAACTTCAGGCCCAGCATCAGACCCAGAGGCGACAGCCTTGCATAGACTTTTCCACTAGCTCTCATACTGGGTAAGCCTAATCTCTATGACATATCCCTTGTTCCATGTCACCTGGAGAGTTCTGCTTTCCTCACCAGATGCTGTGATACAAACAGCTATTCCCATTGCCTCAGCACTTGCAGACAAAGATCCTTCTGTCTTGTCTTCCCATGTGGTTCCTCTGAACAGAACACTGATACTTCCTCCAAGCTGCTTCTCTCTTGATAGAACTTGTATCACCACCGAACGCTCATCACCACCACCTCTACTGCCCCCGAACGACCGACACTGCTACCGCCACCCCACTCCCCACCAGCACCCCTGTCATGGTCCCCGTCACCCCCACCATTAGCACCACCCCCACTATCCCCACCAGCAGCACCAGCACCAGCACCACTGTCATCGCCTTGCCGCCGCCCGCATAACCGTCACCCCTACTCCATCTCCCGTAATTTTCACAGCCATACAATCATCTAGGTACAATTATTCTATTTTACAAGTGAGGAACTGAGGCCCAGAGAGATTAAGTATGTTGTCAGCAGCCAGAGAGAGACTTCAACCCAGGTCCAGCTCCAAATCCCTTCTTCCTTCACGACACCCTGCAGCCTCAGAAACTCCAGGAGACAGAGCAAAAGAGGATGGTGGTCAATGAATAAAACAGAGGAGGCAAAACCGTGCTGACCGAGAGGGGAGAGGCAGAGGAAGGCGCGGATTCAGACAAGACCCCAGAGCAGAGCCGGGGAGGGCGGGGACCAAACACCTGGGGTGGCAGCTCTGACCCAAAGCCTGCCTGGGGTGCAGAGACCAAGTGGCTCTTCTCCTGCAGACCTCAAGGCCAGGCCCCAGAGGAAAGCTCGCTCACGGCATGAAGGTCAGCGAGCAGGAGGACAGAAATCCCATCTGGCCTCCAAAGGAAGGGCCAGTAAGTTAAAAGGGCTGAGGGTCAGAAATGACCATGGGAAGCACCTGCCATGCCCACTCGGTGCTTCAGCGAGAATGGTTCTCAGCCCTCGCTGCACATTAGAAGTATCTGGAGAGCCTTACACTTACTAATCCCCGCACTCCACACTCAAAACCTCTATTATCTGTTTAATGTTTCCGCAGTTCATCTTCAAGTGCGAGAAAGATTGAGAAGCAATGCATAAAACCAGTACAACACTAGGCTCATGATTTTCTTCCATTTCAGCCCGCAGAATTCCTTCCCACGCCGGTGTGACCTGGGTGGGCTCTGAAATTAAGTGACTCTGGGGGCCAGACGGTGGTAAAGCAGAGGAGAGCAGAGAACCCTCCCCAGAATGTCGGGGGGAAATGAGCCTAATTCTAGACAGACGAATTCCCCTGCTTCGGGGGTGAAGCAAGTCGAGAATTCATCTACAAATTGAAGCAGTAAGAAAAGGAACATAAGCTGGAGGAGACCCCTGCAGTTGGAATAAGGTGTTGCCCTTGTCCTCAGCCCCAAGGTAAAGCTGACATTTTCTACAATATCCAAAGGCTTAACGGAACAAGAGAAATCAACGATAGCAATTGCTAACATTTGCCCAACACTTATTATGGGCCCAGCACGGCACCAAGTTCGTTACATGGAGTAACTCTTTCAACTCTCAAGGCAACCCTATGTAGTGGATGTTAACATTTTCCCCATTATACAGATGAAGAAACTGAGGCACAGAGAGGCTACAGAACTTCCCCAAGTTCACACAAGTACCAGAGCTGTGGTGGTAGCCCAGGAATATGCCTCCAGATTCCACACTCCTAACACCACACTGCACAGTATCTCAATCCCTGTGGGCCCTGAGATAGGTAATATCATCCCCACTTTACAGGTGGGGAGACTGAGGTTAAGCAACTGTCTCAAGCTGTCATATTTCCCCACTAGCACAGCCCGGACTTGGAAACGCCACGAGTACAATGCACCAGAACGGCTTAGGGCTAGTTTGACCCAGAGGCAGAGAGATATTTCTCAATGCCCATCTCCGCCAACACCACTCCATCCGTCACACTCAGAGGCTACACACGCAATATCTATCAAAATAACGGCATTTTAAAAAATCTCCCCAGGACCCAAACCAGCATTGGCATGTATGCCGCGTCTGAAAATGGCACGAAGTAGAAGGAAAGGGTGAATCCAGCCGCGCTCTAGGTTGGGCAAAACATCTCAGATTATTTGTTTCAAACATTTTACAATTGGCAAGACCCAAACCACATTTTTCCAAGCATTCCCTTCTCCACCCCAGCCCCACCCCCACTGCCCCGCTTTACATCGTAAACCCATGTGTATTTCCCCAAAAATGTAATCCATATGTCTCTGATCCGTTTACACTTAACTCATCAAATTGTAGTTTGCTAGGAGTTGTTTGCTGCCCATGAAGCCTTCCAAGACTGTCTGTGAGGCCTTCAAAAGGCTCTTTCAGCCTCTTTTCTTAGAAATAGGAAGCTACATTGAGCTAGTGGCAAATGGCATTGGAAATGTTGGCAAGAGGAGGGAAGACACTCTGGGACCAGAAAGTTTCTTCTCCTTCTCCACACGGCAGAAGAGCAAGGAGGATCCCCCTGAGGTGGTACATCAAGGTCCTCGAAACTTGCTCTGGTTGGAACACCAAGGCCAGGGTTGTTTTCAGCTACGGTCACAGTCCCTCTGTTGCGGCGGCTCCTAGAGTGGCTCTGGAATGTAATGGAGAGCCGGCAGCACGTCCCTGACCCGGGTCACCGGTGATCCTGACGGTATCAACGACTTCGGTGGAACTAAACACTGTATACTGGGTTTCTACCTTGGCAGCCAAAGATCTTGCAAGGTCTGTTTTTCTATCTGCCTTAAAAAAACACGCACACATAGACAACGGACCAAGCGCTTCTCAAAACAAACCATTACATCTGATATGGTTTAACTCATCCATGTTTTTTGGCTTTAGCGAAAGGTTCTAGTCTGGGGTTTGTGTTTTTTTTAATTGCTTAAGTTCAGTTCACTTATGTCCTTTGGGAAAACTGATCTATGTAAATGTGATTTAACTAAAGGAGTTTGAGCCATTCACATGTGTTTTACATTTTCTAATCATCCTGAGCTCTGTACATAGTGAGCAGACTGAAAAATGATGGTGGTCTCATTTCAACATCAATTTTTAGCCATTCTATCTCCCAAGAATGCCGAACGATGCCTGGAGAGAATCTCACTCCTACTTCCAGACGATCAGAAGTTGGTGTATGTGTGAAAACCCTGGACATGTGCGAAGTAGATTGGATGGGCAGAAGGCTCATAAGAAGACAGCAACTCTCTAAGATGTCTCCATTCTTCAAATCGGCCAAAACTTTAGCAGAGATCACTTTAAATGTTCTATTCCCCTTATTAAATTAAATTTAACAAACATTTAAGAAATGCCTACTGTATTAGTTTTCTATTGTTGCATAACAGATTACCACAACTTCAGTGGCTTAAAACAACATACATTTACTATCTCATAGTTTCCATGGGTCAGGAGTCTGGGCATGGCTAAACTGGGTCTCTGCTCAGGCTCTCATAAGGTTGCAATTAAGGTGTCAGCCAGGCTACATTCCCAACTGGAGGCTTGGCTGAGGAAAAATCTACTTCCAAGTTCGTTTGACTTGTTGGCAGAATTCACTTCCTTGTGGCTATATGGCTGAGGTCCCCATATTCTTGATAGCTATTGGCCATGAACTTCTCTCAAATCCTAGTGGCCACCCTCAGGTCATTGCCTTGTGGAACCATGTTCTTAGAACATGGATGCTTGCTTCTTCAAAGCCAGCAGAGGAATCTTTTCCTTTGGGAAGGTCTAGGCTGTTTTAAAGGCCTTTTCACCTGATTAAGTCAGGCCCACCAGTATACTCTCTATTAGGGTTAACCCCAAATCGACTGATTTGGAAACTTCATTATATCTGCAAAATCCCTTAGCCATATAATGTAACCTAATCAACGGAGTGACATCCTTCATATCCATAGGTCCCATTCACATTCAAGAAGGGGGAAGTTATATAAGATGTGTATACTGGGGAGGGGGAAGCTTAGAGGCCTGGGGAGCCTTAGAATTCTGCACACCTGTACAAGAGTATGGTGCTACATAAGTTATGAATCTTACCTTCATGAAACTCATACCCTGATAAGGGCCATGGATATGCAACAAGTAATTAACTACTTCATGAGATACGTTCTGTAATAGAAGTATGTTCAGTGTCTAGAAAAGCACAAAGTGGCCACACAGAAGCTGGGATTTGTGAGATAAATAGGCAGCAAGTGTGGGGAAGGGGCAATTAAGCGGGATTGGCTTGAGAGAATATGGTGTGATTAACATTACCAGAAATTTGATTTTGCTAACAGTTAAGTAAATGTGCTGAGCATTTTTATTTGCTTTATTTTGACTTATCTTCTTTAAACAAAAAGAAAGAAAATGAATTGCTTTATTTATTTTTTTAAGATTTTATGTATTTGAGAGAGAGCGCACAAGAGAGAGCACAAGCAGGGGGAGGGGCAAAGAGAGAAGGAGAAGCAGGCTCCCCGCTGAGCAGGGAGCCTGATGCAGGACTTGATCCCAGGACCCTGAGATCATGACCTGAACTTAAGGCAGACGCTTAACTGATTGAGCCACCCAGGTGCCTAAAAATGAATTGCTTTAAAGCCTGGCTAATGGACCATGTGTACATGTGTTATAGGCTGCATGTGACTCGGCTGTTTATAGCAACCAAGAAAATAACACAGAGGGGGAAAATGTATCATAAATTAACACTCTAGCTGCGATGGACTGAATGGTTGTGTACCCTCAAAACTCATACAGTGAAGCCCTAATTCTCAGCATGATGGTATTTGGAGGGGGGCTTTGAGAGGTCATTAAGCCACGAGGGGGGAGCCCTCCTGGCGGGATTAGTGCCCTTACAAAAGGAAACAA
Organism: Ursus maritimus; assembly: GCF_017311325.1. Classification (NCBI taxonomy): domain Eukaryota; kingdom Metazoa; phylum Chordata; class Mammalia; order Carnivora; family Ursidae; genus Ursus; species Ursus maritimus. The sequence continues at coordinate 34,529,533 of NW_024423897.1, forward strand.
GAGAGGAATGATCTCTCTGCCACGCGAGGATACAGTCAGAAGGCAGCCGTCCGTGAACCAGGCGGAGGGCCCTTGCTAACACCCCACCATGCAGCCACTCGGACCTGACTTGCCACCTCCGGAACGGCGAGACACAGATGTCTGTTGCTGAAGCCCACGGCGCGTCTTGTTACGGCAGCCTGCCAAACTAAGGTAGCAGCCCTACGAGAAAACGCGCTCCTGGCTCTCCTTGGGAACGGCTAGAGCTTTTACAGGCAGAAGCCTCCCTGCAACTGGTGTTTCATCCCAGAAAGGCGGGATACATCCATTCCTACAAACTTAACACCAGGAAGCGCCGAGGCAGTTTCTGCAACTGAGGCCGGGTGGAAGTCAGGCCGATCCCAGTGCCTGAGGCGACACGTGCTGACCTGCGCCCCACATCCTGGCACTTTCCTAACTTGAAACAGGATTCACTTTTGAAGCTGGAAGCGTCTGATTCTCCCACCACAATGTATAAACACAGGCCAGAAAGGAAATGCCTCTAGAAAACACAGTAGTCTCTATGTCAACCTCGAAATACCTCTCGAGCCACTGGAAGATGACAATGCTGTAAATGAAACGCAACCAGCACACAGGTGGCTGGGGCCATGGGGCTCATTTCCATTGTCGAGTCCGCCCCTGGGGTATTTCCTGGTGACTCAGACCTGCTCAGGTTGGTCTGCCTCTCCCTGGGCCCCTGAAAAGCCCCACGGCGGAGGGAGCGCTTGAGATAGGGCAGGAGGAGGCCTGCGCTCCTGCTTCCATTTAATTTGCTTTCATTTACCCAGGATTGTTGGAGGACCAGTTTTCCACGTATTGGATAAATGGGTTTTCCAGAAAACTGAAAAACTGGCTAGCAACTAGATGTTTGTACTTTATTGTTTAAATCCTGGATTCTCCTAAGATATGGGCACATATTAAGGGCATGGGCGCTGGGGCCAGGATGCCTGGGTTTGAATCCCAGCTCCACCACACGCTCGCTGTGTGACACTGGGCAAGGGAACTAACTACTCTGTGTCTCGGGGGACCGTCCCTTCTTCATAAAATAGTGGTGAGGGTTAAATAAGTCAACAAGGTAAAACACTCATGTACCTGGCACATAATAATCATCTCAATAAGTATTACTATTGTTACTATAAAACAAATGTAAGTATAAAAGATAAGGGAGGCTTTATTTCTCAGGGTCATTTTCATAAACACTAAACAAAATACTGTGTGTATATATATATATATATACAGCATATAGCATATTCTCTATACTACTATACGCCCACTTCCACTAAATATATAAAAATACACACACATATATAAATATATACATATACACATAAACGTGCTTCTACGACCCACTGAAACATATTAGGAAGATGACATTTACCCCAATGACCTCAGAAGGTGGTTTTTAATGCCTTGTGTTTGTCTTTTTAAAACATCCTTGCCTCCTCTCATTGGTCTCGCTGTTCGCCACAGTCATATCTGGCTCACTGTCTTCCCCTCTGAGGTCTTCTGCGCTTCTACGCCTGAGAAACCAGATTACGCAGCTTGCTATAACTGTGGGTAGGATAAGAGCACAGAGATCCGAATAGCATTGAGCTTGCTTTCTGGATCTTGAACATGTTCTAAATCTGTGGTTTTCAGCCACCTTCACAGGTCCTTCCTGCTCTGTGAGCGTACCTCAGGGGCCCCCATGGTGGGGAGAGGGGACTGGCCAGAGGGACATTTACCCAGTAGGGCTCCAAGCCCTCCACTCCCACCTCAACCAGAGAAGCTCTGATATAGGCGTTACGTAGTGGAGCTCTGCATACAGCGCCATTTGGAAAAAAAGCTTCCACCGCTAAGTCAATAAATAAAGTGACAACTACTGTTCTAGAGTCATGTTTGCCAGATAAATGACATCTGGACATACACTCTTTTCTGTGTGTTTGAAATATCTCAAATATTAAAAAAAAAAAAAAGGAGTCACAAGCCAAACCATCACTGGGAATTAAACATAACAAGAATTCATACTTGATACATGAGACTAGACAGCTACAGAAAGCATTTTCAAATAAGCCACCACACGTGCGATTTGTAAAAAAAAATTTAATGAGATTAGGCTAACCTCATGTCTCACTGGAGACCCACCAAGTTAAAAGTAAATAAATGTAAAATGAGTTATAATTTTTAGAAGTCTAAACTGGTAATGATGGATATGTATTGATGGGAGTGAGTTGCACAGTTGGGAAAAGAATGGTTCGCAATGATTCGTCAGTGCTTTTCCAGAACTCACCAAAAGAGAGTCCAATAGCTGCTGCCAAGTTTCTACTCAGAAAACCCTTAGAGTGAAGATGGGCATATTAGCATGGCATAAATGACCTTTTGGCAACATCAGACTCCCTCTTGCTCAAACTCTATCCTTACTAACTGTAGCAGTTAGGACTGTTTTGGCTGCAAAAAACGTAGAACATAAAAGAGACTTTTAAAACCTTAAACAAGATCAAAATGTATTTCTCTCTCACAGTCTAGAGGTAGTTAGCCCAGGGCTGGCACAGCACTCCATGTTTTCAGGGATCCGGGCTTCTTCTACCTGTTGCTCGGCCTTGAGTGGCTTCCATTTTCAAGACCCCTTATGATCCAAAATGGCTGCTGGAGCTCTAGATATTATGACTGCATGCCAGACAGAAGGAAGGAGGAAGAAGAGAAGGGATTCCCTTTCCTTTCAGAAGACTTTTTCAAGTTTCATATACCCCTTCTGTTTACATCATATTGGTCATAACTTAGTAATATGGCCACACCTAGTTGCATAGACGGCTGGGAAATGTAGTCTTTATTCCAGACAATTCTGTGCCCAGCCAAATCTGGCCTTCCATCACTATGAAAGAAGGAAGAACAGAGATTGGATGACAATAAAAAGTCTCTACCATGTCAACTCACCTCTTGATTTCTATTTTGACTTCCTAAGTGGACCTATTCAACAGAAATCATGGTATCCCCATGATCCACTCTTTCTCCAGTTATATTTTTTAAAATTAATTTTGAAGTCAATGTAATGCCACAAACATCTGTTAAGTACCTATTATGATTCATACAATGAAATACTATTCAACAGTAAAAAGGAACAAATTATTAATATATGGAACATCAATGAATCTCAAAATGATTATCCTGATTGGAAATAGCCAGACCACAAAAAATAGAGTACATGTTATATGATTCCATGTATATAAAATTCTAGAAAATGCAAATTAATCAAGAGTGATGGAAAGTGAAAACTTGGTTGTCTGGGAACAGTGGGAGGAAGGGAAGAAGAATTGCAAAGGAAGATTCAGGAGCAATGGATATGTTCATTATCTTGATTGTGGTGATGGTCTCATAGGTGTATACATACACCAAAACTCATCAAATGGAAAACTTTAAAAATGTGCCATTGATTCTACATCACTTATACTTCAATAAAGCTATGAGATAATTTTTTTAAAAGAACCTATTACATGCCTGGCAATATGCTAGTCACCAAGGTTACAAAATAAGCTATGAGTTCCATCACCAAGGGGCTCACAGTCCAGTAAATTGTTCTGATGAATAAAATAGGCTTATTTGACCACTCTCTCACACCATACACAAAGATAAACTCCAAATGGATGAAAGACCATGATGTGAGACAGGAATCCATCAAAATCCTAGAGGAGAACATAAGCAGCACCCTCTACGACATCGGCCAAAGCAACCTTTTTCATGACACATCTCCAAAGGCAAGAGAAACAAAAGAAAAAATGAACTTGTGGGACTACATCAAGATAAAAAGCTTCTGCACAGCCAAGGAAACAGTCAAAAAAACTAAGAGGCAGCCCACAGAATGGGAGAATATATTTGCAAATGATGCTACAGATAAAAGACTGGTATCCAAGATCTACAAAGAACTTCTCAAACTCAATACACGAGAAACAAATAAACACATCATAAAATGGGCAGAAGATATGAACAGACACTTTTCCAATGATGACATACAAATGGCTAACAGACACATGAAAAAATGTTCAAAATCATTAGCCATTAAGGAAATTCAAATCAAAACCACACTGAGATGCCACCTTACACCAGTTAGAATGGCAAAAATTGACAAGGCAAGAAACAACAATTGCTGGAGAGGATGTGGAGAAAGGGGATCCCTCCTACATTGTTGGTGGGAATGCAAGTTGGTACAGCCACTCTGGAAAACAGTGTGGAGGTCCCTTAAAAAGTTAAAAATTGAGCTACCCTATGACCCAGCCATTGCAGTACTGGGTATTTACCCCAAAGAGACAGATGTAGTGAAGAGAAGGGCCATATGCACCCCAATGTTCATAGCAGCATTGTCCACAATAGCCAAATCGTGGAAGGAACCGAGATGCCCTTCAACAGATGACTGGATTAAGAAGTTGTGGTCTATATATACAATGGAATATTACTCAGCTATCAGAAAGAACGAGTTCTCAACATTTGCTGCAACATGGACGGCACTGGAGGAGATAATGCTAAGTGAAATAAGTCAAGCAGAGAGAGACAATTATCATATGATTTCTCTCATCTATGGAACATAAGAACTAGGAAGATCAGTAGGGGAAGAAGGGGATAAAGAAGGGGGGCTAATCAGACGGGGGAATGAAGCATGAGAGACTATGGACTCTGAGAAACAAACTGAGGGCTTCAGAAACAAACTGGGGGAATGGAATAGGCTGGTGATGGGTAGAAAGGAGGGCACGTATTGCATGGTGCACTGGGTGTTATACGCAACTAATGAATCATCGAACTTTACATCAGAAACCAGGGATGTACTGTATGGTGACTAACATAATATAATAAAAAAAACATTAAAAAAAATAGGCTTATGGGTGTAGATGGGGTCGGTGGCTCTCCCAACACCTGATTTAGTTCTCAACAAATGGACTAAAGCAAGGCATTCAGTCTAGAACTGAGGACCAGAACCTAGCCCATGGGTCCAGTCAACCCCCAAAACCCCGCTTGAAGCCCGTCCGTTTTAACCACGTTATAGTGAGAAGCCATGTACATGTACACACCACCCTTTAAATCTACTTCTACATATGGCTATGGATACATGTGGGGAACAGTACTAATACTTGAAAAGTCCCAGAGTTAATTGTGTATTTTCCACTTTTAGAAATGAAATTCACATCTGTGTTGCAGAGCCAAGAAGGATCGTATGACAAAAACAAGAAGTTGGCACAAATGAATCTTTAGAAGGAATAGTCTAGCAAAACAGCTATGTGGAACTGCTGTCTCCAATGACCAAGGTTGTTCATGCTTTGACATCTCTTGGTATTACTCTTGTAGCACGGGTAACAGCAAAAATGCAGTGGTAAGCTCTGGAAGTGTTAGATGTTGGCTCAAGGACAAACACTATAGATCAAATTCTTTACTCTATTTTCTCCTCAACTTAGCACCCCTAGTTCCTAGGGCTTATGAGGTTAATAGGATTTTTCCTTAGAACTGAAAGCTATTGCGACTACCTTTTCCACTTCGAGCAAAAAAAAAAAAAAAAATCGTAAAAGAACAGTGGTTGCCAGGGTCTGGGAGGGAAAGGGACAGATGGCTAGGCAGAGCACAGGGAATTTTTACGTCAATGAAGATACTCTGTATGATACCATAATGATGGTTACACATCATTAAACATTTGTCCAAACCTATAGATCATACACTACCAAGAAGGAACTGTAAGCCATAGATCCTGGGTGATGATGACGTGTCAAGGTACATACATCAATTGTAACAAATATACCACTCTAATAGGAGATGTTGGTAATGGGGGAGGCTGTGCACGTTTTGGGGTGAGGGTATATGTGAAATCTCTGTACCTTCCTGTCGATTTTTTTTTGTGAACCTAAAACTTGTCTAAAAATATAAAGTCCTAATAAAAAAACAACATGCAAAATGGTGATCAACCTCATTAGGGTTATATTAATTCTTTGAGATATTACTGCCCAACATACTGACTTTTTTTTTTAAGATTTTATTTATTTATTCGACAGAGATAGAGACAGCCAGCGAGAGAGGGAACACAAGCAGGGGGAGTGGGAGAGGAAGAAGCAGGCTCCCAGCAGAGGAACCTGATGTGGGGCTTGATCCCAGAACGCCGGGATCACGCCCTGAGCCGAAGGCAGACGCTTAATGACTGAGCCACCCGGGCGCCGCCCAACATACTGACTTTTTAATTACAATAATCAAGGTGTTCCTATACAGTAGGTAGGAGTGTATGTTGGCATGTTCCTCTGGACATTAATCTGGCAAGGTGTATAATGAGCCTTTTGAAAAGTTCTTGACAATGTATGCAGAAAATATTTCCAAAAGACTATACAGTAAAGTGTTCAGTGCTTTAAAAAAAAAAAAAAAATCATTAGGGGCACCCGGGTGGCTCAGTCAGTTAAGCAGCTGCCTTCAGCTCGGGTCTGATTCCAGGGTCCTGGGATCGAGTTCCACATCGGGCTCCCAGCTCAGTGGGGAGCCTGCTTCTCCCTTTGTGTGTGCTCTCTCGTCTCTCACTCTCTCAAATAAATAAATAAAATCTTTTTTAAAAAATCATTAGTTGCTGAATAGATAGCTTTTTTAAAAGTAACAAAATTAGATCAATTCACAATCCATGCCAAAGAAAGAAAAAAATTTCCCATCGCCCATGAGCCCTTTCCCGGTGGAGCTGTGTGGCCCAAACAGCCCTGAGCAGGGAGCGCTGTACAGAGTCGTATCAAAAGCTGCCCACAACCCAAAACACCTCTCCTCTTATCCTCATCCACTGCTGACACTCCTGTATTATCGACCCCCTTCGATTCAGATGCTGAGGCTGAACTGTCCTCTGGGAAAAGAAAGCAAAAATCCAAATTGCCGAGAGAGTCTCGGACGACCGGTGTAAGGTGACCCCATGGGGTTGGTTTGCGTGATCACCTTGGACCTAGAGGGGGTGCCACAAAGGCCAACGTGAGATGCGTGAGGTGATGACAGTAAACTTTGGTTATGAAAAGTTTTCTCAAGGGCCAGTACATCATATTGTAAAAAATTAATCTGAAGTGAAGTGATGAATTATTCCATACAAAATCACCAAATCTTAATTCTTTTCAAATGCCGATGTGTTTTTAAAGATCCATGATTCAAAGCACTCCTTCCACTTTTATTCAATCTCCTAATAAAAGCAGACTTGGTGTCCTCATTACGCTCCATTTATTGGCACTTGAAGCCTATTGACTTACTAGTATATGATTGCCCTAATTTCACTGGAAGTTCCAAAGCCAAGGAACTCCGCCGATGAAAATCATCCCTCCCTAATACTCCCTTTCTGACTGGGCACCTCTGTGCGTTGGAAACACATTTTCAATGCTAACTAGGAAGGACTTTCTTAGTTCTTATCACATTAATCTTGTGGTCTTAACTTTTTTACTGGAAGCCCATTTCTTCCGTAAGTCCTTTCCTTAAATCGCTTTGAGAATGGCGTGAGATACTTCATCAATGAGAAGGCCCAGCGCAGATGTGGAAGGAAGGAGAGAGAGATCAGTGACAATCTTCAACATTTGTTCTCTAATGACAAGCAGCCTGACCCTCCTGAATAGAACATCTGAATCAACTACTCACTTGTGAAGCTGATGGGAATCATTCTGCCTGAAACAGAAGTCCCTCATTATAATGTGGTTTTCATGAGCAGGGGGAGGTTTGGGACAGGGAGATGTCATAAATGGCCATGAAAACCCAACATCATGAGACCTACAAAACACTCCTAGCTGCAATCCGGCCTCTTCCAGTATGTCACAGAGGCATTTACCACACACCCAGTGCCTCCCCCAAGCACCTCTCCTTTGTGCTTGCTTTGTGCCCTTGGACAAGCAAGTCACTCCTCACCTCTGAGTCTCATCTCTCATCCACACCAAGTAAAGTCTGGACTAGGGAACCTCTACCGTCCATTATAATCTATTCTGTTCTGGAATCCAGGCCATGGAATTATCTTGATTTTCTGCTAGTGGCCACGCTTTGTCTTGGTGCCTTAATTCTTCATGACACCACTATTCTTAAGATTCCTCAAGGAAGTATACTCCGATTTTATTTAATACCACATCCAAAATGCCAAGAGAGAACCTCTTCGGGTGCATGTTAAGGATGGCTCATGGAGGACAGTTGGTAAAATCCTACGATCTGCTGAACGGACCTTCTAAACACCATCTATGCAGACTAGCCCAGAGCCAGGAGCCGATTTTGCCCCTCAGGGTATATTTGGCAATGTCTGGAGACATTTTTGTCATAACTTGGGTGGGGGGGAAGGGGCTCCTTTTATCCTCTAGTAGGTAGAAGCCAGAGATACTGCTAACATCCTGCAATGCACAGGACAGCCGCCGGCAACCAAGAATTACCCAGCCCAGAGCATCATCGTACCGAGGTTGAGGACCCCTGGCGTAGTCCACAGAATCAGAACTAGGGCGCAGTCAGCTCCCCAGAGTGAGCTGTGTGCATCTCTTTCCAGTTCCTCATTCATGAGTTAACTTCAGCAGCTTGAAATTGGCCATGGGGGGAGTATTTACACCACAGACATCGGCACGCTCTCCAAAGCATGGAACTCTATCTCCGAGGGCCGACTCTTTAAACAGCTGCCCCCACACCACTACTCAGAACCGACACCCGATTCAACTGATTCGAAACTCAGAGGTGCTTTCAGCAAGAAGGCTGCATGGTGGTAAAACTAGAGATGATTTTACCTACGGGCAAGGAGTCTGACCTCACAGCACCACCATGACAACAACGGAGAAGGAAGGAGCCATCCGAGGAACACTGTGAGCGGGTATTAGAAGCCCCTCCTGTCTTTTTTTGCTTGCTTATTCAGACACACCCTGCCTTCTTCCAGAAAGCATTTAAGCGGAAAGTTTAGGAAATAAACAATATGCTTGTTTATTAAAATCCTCACAGGAAATGTATGATGGAATAATAATAATTCAAGACGTTTAATTTCAAAAACTTGACCTACAAAAATAGCGATCAACACACAACAGGTACAAAGCCTGATGAGCTAGGAAGTCAGTCTTTCTGTACCTGGCCCCGCAAACTGAGAGGTGCGTTCCCTGGTGGGTCCTGGAAGTCGCCAAAGCTGGGCTCCACTAGATTCCCCCACAAGGAACTGTGGGGCCAACACTGCGGTTCTCAGAGGGCTTCGTGCAGATACTGGGTGCCCTACAGAGACTCAAACCACACTGGAGGGAAACCCTTTCCCGAGTTTGCTCCTTCTTGCTGTCTTGATATTTGCCTCTGGTTGCTATGACAAAATCTGGCATTGGAATTTTTCTGGGAACAAATAGGAAATAGTTGCGGGAGGAGATTCAAGACCCCACACACATTTAGGTTTGGTTATAAACATTCATGGTAAAATAAAGCATTGACTCATTAAACCCTCCCAAACAAGAAACCCCCCAGATATTTTTTTAATCCCCATTCAACATTCCTTTGTTCCAGAGGTGACCAGCTAGAAGCTATTTGTTCTAGACAAGGTCACCGGCATGAACTAACAGGGTAGAGAACTGACTAGTGGAGGTCAGTCGGTCACCCTGTGCCGAGATACACTCTGCTTTCAGTCTGTTTGATTTCTGGAGCTGGAAGTGTTAACCCCACACAGTGGAAATTTCCCATTTGCTAGAGTTGATTATCTCGTCCCACCTCACCAGGAAGGTCTGGGAGATCTTAGGAGAGCATTCAGGCCCATGACACGCTTTGGAACCAGATGTGCTGGATGTCTGTTTGTCTTTGTCTATAGTTATGGAAGACTTCTGCATCTAAAATTTTGTTTCTGGGGGTACCTGTGGCTCAGTCGGTTAAGCATCTGCCTTCCACCCAGGTCACGATCCCAGGGTCCTGGGATCGAGCTCCACATTGGGCTACTTGCTCACTGGGGAGGCTGCTTCTCCCTCTCCCTCTGCCTGATGCTCTGCCTACTTGTGCTCTCTCTGTCAAATAAATAAACAAAATCTTTTAAAAAATAAAATAAAATTTTGTTTCTGAATCTCCACTTTTGACCTAAGCCCAATTAATCTCTCAGTTCACATCCACCAACTTGTCTTCTAGAGCCAGCCTTATACGTGGGAAGAAGCAGCTGCCATCCCTATGGAGTGCTTTGAGGAGTGTGGAAGCCCACTCGACCCTGTACGGGCTGGTCAGTGTGACTAGGCGTCCACAGCGTGCAGGCTGCTGTCAAACACAAAGGATGTGGGGAGATGTCCCAAAGAAATGTCCTACTGATCCTTTAAATGGCCATCTGGCTCTGACTTATCTTTCCCATCATATCCCCTAATGTTCCCCAATGAGCATGCTTCACTCCAGTCAGGCTCATATTCCACCATCTCTTGCATCTGCCATAGATGCCTCAGAAATAATGATTAAAATTTTTATCTCTCAGAATTCCTTAAAAGAGAAAACAGATCTGTTTGGAGGAAATATTTAAGTAAGCCAGCTGGGGAGGACAGGCAAGATCACTGAACTACTCTTCATAAAATAAGTTAGGAAGAAAAAGGCAACAGGTAAGAGGAGGCTGGGCCCATGTGCGAGGCGACTAAGAGTGATAACTCTATCTAGTGCTTACCTCTACCTGGCACTGTTCCCATCTCTCTCTAGGGATCACTCATTTAACTCTTACAACAACCCTCAGAAGGAATTAGTAATATTATTCCCATTTCACAGATGGGGAAACAAAGGCCCAGAGAGGTTCAGTAAGTTGCCCAAGGTCATTTGGCCAGTGAACGGCGGAGCTAGTGAGCAATAGTAGACGCTAGAATCTGCTTTGAACCACTCTATGCAACTGTCTCAGTGCGTAAGCCTCTGGGCACCGTTGAGGAAGGACCACAGAGCAGAAAGCCGCAGGGATTTCCTCAGATACAAGAAGCTGCCAGTGTAAGACACGCTGTTATTTTGTGCATTGCTACGAGAATGGGCCAATTATACTATGACACACCATCATAGGAAGACAGATTCTGGTTCAAAGACATCAAATACTCACATTTGAAAAAGGTGCATCTCAGATCCGAAGTCGAGTATTAAAGGGGGATTATAAACCTGTTTGCTGGAGAGGATGCAATGAGATCTTCCCCACCTCTCCTTGAAATCTTCAGCGAAGTCTACATTTCTCATTAATGTTGTTATGGGTATAGATTCTTGGGGGGAGGTGGTGGCAGGGAAAACTTGTAGAGGTGCTGTGTGTGGAGGTGTGTGTGTGCACAAGCAAGCACACACGCGTGCCCCTCGTGCGTGCAGGCGTCGGTGAACAGATGCAGGGCAAAGACAATTTTAGCAAGTTCAAAATTACCCTACATTTAGTGACACAAAGAAAATATAGCTTCATTATTTCTATAATTGCTCTAATCTTTTTCCTGAGCCCTTCACTATACTATGTAGGGATGGAAAATTAAACATCATCCAATCCGATAATTTACACAGTCTCCTAGATACTTCAATCTTATAGTTTTCCTCCCCCACTCTCCCATTTCTCTCCAAGGTGGCCCCTTAAGGACGAGTTTACTTTACCTGGTGGTGGCATGAAAGGGAAGGGAGGTCCCTGACCCACAAGATTCGTAGGCGCAGGTCTCTGTTCCGTGCTCTGGGTCCTCCCTGAACACCTGGATGCTGAAGTCGGTGGCTGGAGGAGTCTGCTCTGTGCTCTTTTGGCAGGGCCCTGCTGACTGAGCTCCACTTAGGTCCTCACAGGAGTCACAGAGCCCTCACAGAGCCCCTGAGCTCCAGCCACATTTCCTATTTGATCTCCATCCTGGGAGCCCCCATGGTGGCCGCACGCTGCCAAGTTCATCAGCTGGGTTTGCTCATGGCACTCACAGCACTCCCGCTCAATGAGCCTGGCTGTGAGGTCCTTCCTGTCACCGCCCACTACGTTGAAGTCAGCATATTAAATAAGCTAGCGCCATCTTGGATCTGCTGCTGATTCCCTAAGAGGCACACCTGTTGGCCATTACCTGTGCCCAGGAGATAGTAATCACCTGAAGGGGGAACACAAACATTAGATAGACATGCAATTAATACTGACTGAATTAATAAAGATCTTTATCACCTACTGAACGTGTTAGCATGGGCATTAGTCTTAATTCTAGTAAATATTAAGCCACCGATCTTCGCCGAGGGAGAGAGAGGGACACATGTAGCATGTTCATGTGCTATTCAGGTCAGATAGTCTTCTGGCTGACTCCCCGAGGATAACCTGACCCGGTAGAGGCAAGCATGGTACTGTGTGTGTATGTGTTGGGAGTTTGTCCAGAACTTTGGGTTGTCGTCGCTAGAGAAGTGATACTGAAATCTCATCCATGTCCAGAAGTCTGGACGAACCCAACAAGAGCTCCAGAGCGCCAGGCAGCGCATCTCCCCCTCTGTAGCCTAGAGCCACCAAACATGGAGAAGCCTGTCCAGGCCAGAGAGTGGCCCTTCGCCTCTTTCTCCACAATCCTGTTCTTCCTCTTCTCGGAACATCTACCATCTGTCACCTCAACTGACCCTTTCCCTCTGTTCAATGAGTGGAGTGTTTGAATTCCACATTTTCCAAAAAAAAAAATCCTCTGAAGGCCAAATCAGAAAGAAAGAAAAGAAAGAAAGAAAGAAAGAAAGAAAGAAAGAAAGAAAGAAAAGGAAAGAAAGAAAGAGAATGTGAAAATGAGCTCGGAAGAGAGAAGAGGACACAGAGGAGCGGTACTGCTCCCCTCTCCCAGGAAAGAGGGCCCCCTGGACCTCACACTTCTGGCCCTCCCCTAACCGTGCTCCTTTCCTGCCTGAATGGTCCCAGGCCCACTTCCGGAGCCTTCGTGGGCGGGTTCTCTCCAGGGCAGGCCACGTCTCCAGTGCACACACCCCTAAGCCCAAGAAGGGGCCGAAGGTGGCTATTTGCAGGCATGGACTTGGACGTGCAGGCTGGGATGTCTGCTTGTGTGTGTGGACTGCGCCTCACGTGCGGGGCCACCAGGGAAGGAGGCGAGGTAGCCGGCAAGTCCACAGGCCCTGAGCCACCACATTCCTGCACAACACTCCAGGGGCCTACACAGTCCTGACTCAAACCTGCCCTCTGTGCAGGTGTATTTGTCAAGGCAGGAGGGTGGAACATATTTTACTTAACAGTTTGTTTGCTTGATTTACAACTTTTAAATATTTAGACATAGTATATGAGCCTCCATTTTCACCTGTGCCAGGCCCCACGAAAGTGAGGGGAGGACTGGGGAAGGGAGGAACGAGCAACTCTCTACATCAAAAAACACCAAACTTGATTCTCTGGTGTGTGGTGCTTGGAATAACACTTAGTACATGCTCAAAGATGTGCTGAAAGAGAAAGGAAGGAAGAAAAGAAGGATCAGGCAGGGAGAGGGAAAGGGAAGAGCTTGTGTTAAACCATTCACATTTTAGGAGTTTGTTTTACGGGGTCAGAAAGGTTGGAAATCAAAGCCGGTCTCTACCGTCCCACTTGCATGTCCTTGGCTAGTAGGCTATTTGACATCTCCAAATCCCATTTCCTCACCTGGAAAATGGGGAGGCCATGCCTATGAAAAAGAGAAAACAAATAAATATTAACTACTTACAGTATTCTCATTGTCATCAATTTTTATTATATACTCCATCACCTTAATCCTATTTAACTTATAAGTCATATTCAGAGGACCCATTTGCTTCAGACAATCTCAGGAAGGTCACTGCTACTGACGTGCACAACACGGAGGGGGAGCTATTTCATAATCCCCATTTCAGCCCCACTAACATCCTCAAATGCTCCCCAGGCACCACGGCAGATGCTGCTGGTGCCCTGTCCCTATCCCCGGGCATGGACCCTTTCAATACTCACCAGCCTGACTTCCAATCGCCAGCCTTTCTTTGCATAAGGGCATCCCCAGTCCTCCAGGGCCTACTTTGCCACTTGAATGGGAGGACAGAAGTACCAGAGAATTAATGTCCAGGAAGCAGCCTTCAACCAATGTCAGATGGGAGTGAGTATAAATACCCCAGCTCTCTCGCTCCTACAGTAAGATAACCCCAGGGTACGTGGTCTATACTGAATCACAGCAGGATCGCATTGTAGTTGCCCTCAGTGGTAACTTGCTGGATAAGGAGCCCTTTGGTAGCTACACAAAGATGCATGAGCATGGTCATGCCAGTTACTATGAACAGTGGATGTTCCTTCTAATTGGTCAGTGCTCACACCTTACTCCTTGTTAAATATTTTGAAAACCATCCCTTCACATTTAACCAAAAAGTTGCTCCCACGAGTGCTTCCTGAGAAATATCAATATTCTATAAAACTAGATCCAGCAGCAATTTCACCTGATAAACTAGTAAATATGTATTGCTTCCTCCTTCCTACAACATGGCATTAAAATTCAATAGTTGAGTGGAAGAGAACGGACAATAAAAGATCATTCAATGCTTCCACCCACATCCAAAAGCCAGCAAACACCACAGGTTTTATTTTTTTGGGAAATTTTCCCATATGTTTAAATGAGGACCATGACCCTGCACAGTCTATCAAATAGGGCAGCTGCTCTTATGCACTTCTGTACTTTGTGGTGACCTCAGAGCTTGATAAATACGCTGTCTCCGTGTTTTTATTATCTCATAATCCCTTGGATGGTGACACAGTCTGAGATTCTATCAAATATAGTAAGATTCCAATTTGAATGTAATATAACAAAAAAAGATAACCTAGATCTGGAGTGGGTGAACGCCAACCCAAACAGTGGCTACACAAGGCAGCTGTTTGCAATTAGGTCCAATTAACACATTTTAAACATGGAAGTGCTGGGAACGTCTTTGAAGTGTGTGGTTGGTGAAGGTTTTCTTGAAAGGGGTTTCCAAGTAGGAACCAGTCAAAGCCCGAGGCTGAACAACTCAACTTCCTATCTTGACTTAAGTGCCTTGCAGAGTTCACAGATTCAGAGTTCATTTTCCCCGGTTATGTGTATAAATATTTCAAACATGTAATGAAATGTCTGGAAAGGCGTCTTTGCTGAAAAGAACATTTTAAAGCCGGGAAGAGAGAGGAAAGCAAGGACAGGGTTCCTGTGTTCTAAGTTGCATTCTGTCAAACTGCCAATGTCTACTAGAAACAAAAATTGCAAAATATTTATTTATGTAATAAGCACATAAGAGCATCATCTACCCTGAAATAAAAGCTCCATGAGGGAAAGAACTTTGTCTCACTCATCACCGTATCCCTAGCACCTGGACTGATGCATAACAGACCTACAATGGATGCTAGTTGAATGAATGGATGGGTGGATGTTTACTGAGGGAATAAGCAAATGCATGAATGGAGTAATAAAGTGAATTAATTATATACATATGTTTGGAAAACACAAGCTAAAGTCCCTAACCCACATGTGTGTGACACAATGGCACCACACATACACTGAGAAGGGGGGAGAATTGTCCTAATTCTCCTAATTATTTTGCTGGTGCTGCCTGTTTGTGGATCATTTGGGGCTTAAATCTCAGCTTCATGGGGTGCCTGGCGGGCTCAGTCAGTAGAGCTTGCGACGCTTGATCTCGGAGGCGTGAGTTCAAGCCCCACATTGGGTGTAGAGATTACTTAAAAATAAAATCTTTAAAAAAATAATCTCAGCTTCATTCTTCGTATCTGACATAAAGCTGAGGAACCATGCCCGGCTTATTTATTAAGTAAGCACTTATTAAGTATTTGAGGACTAGCGACTGAAAAAACTAACTGGTGCTTGGTTCCGCAGTCCCTGACCAGAAGAGGCCCGACATCTAAGTGCCTCACTCCTTGCGCATTTCCTGAGTCTTGTTTACTGACCTTCCTGCATGACCTTTTCATTCACAGATACCGGGCCCAGCCACACAAGAGAGCTTTGGAAGAAGAGGCAGGGAGACATCGTCCCTCCCTCCAGTCCTGTGTCTCAGATGGAAGGGTCTGTGGCTTTGTTCCAGGCGAGGCAGAGAGGAAGTAATAGGAGGTCTGCTAGGAGGAAGGGTTCTACTGCTGGGCTGCCCCTTAAAAATGCAGATTCCTGGCTCTTAGCCCCCAAGGCTCCAACTCATCGTGGGTCTGGGCTGTAACTCGGGAGTCTGCATAGTAACTACAACTCCAGTAATTCCGATGTCGATGATGAGCTGTTAGGGACACGGGTGAGAAGGAAAGCATTCTGAAAGGAGAAAAGTTTCATTCCTGAGTGCCTCCAGGAAAGCAACTCCATGTCTGGTTGCTTGATGCCATCCTGGGACATCGCTTCAGGGAAATTCCCAAACATTCTCTAAAAAGACCACAATTACTTTAATTTAAAAGAGAGAATGCATAAGACATATTCTTTCCTTGTTGTGGTGGTAGATCTCTCACACACGCACACATACACATTTCATCCACCAAAGCGTTTTAGCTCCTGAAAAGTCTGGAAACTAAAGAAAGAGCCCTGGAGCACAGTTTGAGAAACCATCCACTTCTTCCCAGACCCACTTTTCCCTTCAAGAAGTTTAGAGGTTTGCTATCACAGAAACAAACAATAGTAACAACAACAACAGCAACAACTAGAAAATAGCAGTTGGGAATATCCATGCTAAAGAAAAGCGAGGAGGAGGAGCCTGGGCGCTGGCCTCTAGAAGCAGAAGAGATCTGGAAACTGCTCCTGTGACCATCTCTCAGGACAGAAGGGAGGGCTGGACCAGAGCTGGCCTCCAGTAAAGCCTGGAATGATAAGTTCCTGCAGTCTGATAATTTAGAGACTTACAACCTATCTGTCCACACACCAACTAATTTCAGAGTCAACGGTGTACTCCTTGAAGACAGCCTAGAAACCTGGAAAATTCGAGACAAACGGCCTGTTAGCATAAAGGAGCTCAATGGTTTAAATCCTCCATTTATCATGCCTGCATGAAAGGCTTCCTCTGTAAACAGAAGAGCAAGACCACACTGCCTTGTATTAAGATCTGCTCAGCTTGTTTAAAAGGGGGCATTATTTTCCACCGGGCATGTGGTTTCTTCACGATTTCACACACACACTGAGCACAGAGCAGAAAACTTTTTTGACAGGCTCTTGGGCTTAGCCTTTTTGTGCTACCTTGGGAAGCTTAACCACAGACGTCTACAGTACCAGCGGGTCAGACCTCCATCTCTCACCGGGCCTCCATATCTCTCCCCTTCCCACTGCCTTCCTACCCTGCAACTGTCAGTCTCTTTGTTCTTGGATCCCTCCGGATAGACAAAGGTACTTATGTTTTGTTAACTTGACATCATATATGGTTAAAAAAATTAAGTGGTAATTGTATTAAGCATGTATTGTATTATAACAATTACATAACATGAGACTCTGATAATTTCTGTTGACTTCCAACCATGAGGCTCATGGCAAAGTCTCATGACTCTGTGACGAATACGGGTGACTTCTCATTAACGTCAGGAGGGAAGAGAAGATACCACATTCCACGCAGGCTAGTTTACACTGGGACAGCAAATACTACCCAAATCTCAAAGGCCGTAAAGGCCTCTTTTTCATTCTAGCACATCTGTGTAGCCAGGCACACGGGAGAGAAGAAAGCACAATCTCACACCAGCAATTACATGCTGGGTCTGGTGGTGACACACATCACCCTCACACACATCTTCTCGCCCAGAACTAATCATGGCCCAACCACTAGTCACCCAAGGACAAGGGGGCCAGGAAGTAAAATCCTCCCCTGTGCCTGGAAGCCAAAGAGTCAGAAAGATCTGGAGAACAGCACTAATGACCACCAAGAGAGGAGGATGGAAGGGAGAAGAATCCAGCAACTGAGTGCTATTGAGGAAGACATACTGAAAAGTCTCACCATCACCGACTGTACCCTAGTCCCAACTCAGCAGCATTTCCCACTGCCTATAAAATCCTGCAAGCTTTGTAATTAAAAAAAAAAAAAGGATTTGCTTATCACAAGGTTTTTTTATGTTTTCATTTGCCATGCATAAAATAGGCATTCTCATGTATGACTTTTATGAACAAAGTTAATCAGGTGTTTCTGGAACATTACAGGTTATGTGTAGAAAAAACATTTAAAAGTTTCATTACCTTTGACTATAATTCTACATCTAGAAATGAATCCTAAGGAAATATGCAGAAATGCAGATAAAGATTTATGTAAAGGGTATTGTCTAATAGCACTATTATTAATGTTCCAAACTGGAAGTAAGAAAAATGTCCAATAAAAGAGGGCTGGTCAAGGGCCTCTGAGCCTGGCTGGCTCAGTCGGTTGAGTGTTGACTCTTGATTTTCACTCCAGTCATGATCTCAGGGTTGTGAGATGGAGACCCGCGTAGGGCTCTGTGCTCGGTGGGGAGTCTGCTTGAGATTCTTTCCCTCTGCTCCCTGCCCCCTGCTCACATGCATGCAGGTGCTCTCTCTCTCTCGCTCTCCCTCAAATAAATAAATAAATAAATAAATAAATAAATAAATAAATCTTAAAAAAAAAATAAAAGAGGATTGGTCAAATAAGTTCTGCTGCATCCATAGGCTGGAAGAGTGGATAGCTATTAGAAGAAATGGCTCAGCAGGCTGGTGTGTGCAGACAATGGACTGTTATACTGTTTTACTATTATACATGGGGAATTACAATTATGAGCGTGATCTAGAAATATGAAAATACCTACATGATGTAATGATAACAGGACAAAATAAAACTTGATAATACACACATTAAAGTTATATGCAAAATAAGTAAGGTCTATATTAAATTCAGAAGGGACTGGGGCATATACATGGCGTTTCAACAGTTTGAGCTTTTCTGGTGATTTCAAATTTGTGCCTAGATGTTTTGTTCAATGCTTCTTTAGTTGATGAGGGAGAAAAACAAGCAGGGCAAGGAGAAAAGGGAGAGCGAGGAGGGGAAAAAAGAAGAGAAAGAAGGAAGAAAGGGAGAAAGAGGAAACGGAAAGCGGAAGTGGCAGGAGCACAGAGGAGGGGAGGACTGAGGCAGTTCGCTGCCGTCAGCATCCTGTGCTCCATCCCCGGCAAAGTCCTGAGGTGACTCCTCTGTGAGCTACACAAGCACAGCGTGATTTTAGTCCACCTGAAGTATGTTTGCTGTTCATGAAATACACGGAACACGTAGAAGAGACCTTCAGTACCTCTCTATCACACTCGCAGACATTTCCCACACAGGAAAACGAGCTTAGGCATCTCAGCAGCATGGCCACCTAGTAGGTTCTCCAACTACCTCTTCGGCTGGGTGTTTCTGGGGTACATGGTGCTTGGTTTGGCCAGTTCCCAGTTGGTAGCGTTGATGAGCAAGGCTGAGCGGCAAGTCTGGGTCTGGGTTTAGTCTAATTTCTTGTGCTCCATCCTTGAAGACAAAACAGAGGACTTAGAAGTTAGTATTAGAAGTTCTCAAACAAGCACGAAAATTTTTGCAACTCAGTTGGCTACCAACCGTCACACACCCAGCAAAATGGATTTGATTTAAGACTGACAGTATCAAGTGTTGGTGAGGATGTAGATGAATGGGAACTCTCAATCACTGCTAGTGTAAAATGGTACAGCGACTCTGGAAAATGGTCTCGCTGCTGTTAGTGTAATTTCACTCCTATGTATATATACTTAAAACAAATACGTGCACATACCCACAGAAAGACCTGCACTATAATGTTCATGGTGACCTTAGTCATAATATTTCACATTTGTTCCATCCATCTCCTTTCTGTGGGATGACGGACTGCCCAAGACACTGTTTTCTCATGGTCAAGCCCAGGGGCACAAGAAAGCAGAGGACAGACACTTGCCATTCCTCTTGAAGACCCACCTAGAACTGAAACATGGTCACCTCTGTCCTCTTTCTGTTGGCCAAAGCAAGACATGTGGCAAAGTATTTACTGAGCATTTATTGCAGGCCTGACTCTTCCGGTGCATTTGAACCTTTTCGACAATGCAATGAGGTGGGCACGAGTATGATCCCCCTCTATAGATGAAGAAAGGGAGACTTTGGGAAATTAAACAAGTTTTCCAAGGTGACAAGGTTAGTAAATAGCAAGGAGTTGAGTGCAGGGTCAGACCCCAGAGCCTCTCACCCTGAGCCAAGTTAGCAGATCCTAGATGTGGATTGTTCTCGACTTGCAGAGCCATCACAAAAGCCTGTGGGGTGAGTTGGGGCATAAATTTTTAAGTGGCTTGAAAAAAAAATCACTTAACTTACCTGGCTTTCAATTTCTTCTCCCATAAAATGAGAATTATATCGGATCTCTAAGCTAATTCCAGGTATAAATTTAACACCAAGATTCTGTGAACCCAGTGGAACATTTACAACAGTTGTAAATGGCTAATTTGCTAATCACTAAAAGCGAGCCTGCAAACTACCGGATTTTGGTATGAGCAACCGTATTCTGGGAGGTCACAGAGAAATGGTGAAATCTCTTTATGCAGAGTGGATACCAATTTAATTCTCATTTTTAAAAAAATCTTGAACTTTGTGTTGTGGTTGATTCTAAAAGCACTAGAAAAAAGTAATTCATTGTAAAATTAGATAAATTCCTCTGTTAATGCAGGATTTTGCTTCAGTTTCCTTGGAAGTGTAGCTGGGCTGCTGGCAGTGGGTCTTATCCTCTGCACCTTCTTCATGGGCTAAATAACCACAGGGGGGTTGATATCCAGGAGGGCTGCGTCTGGGTGTTCACTCAGGCAAATTCCATCCCAGTAAGAGAGATAGTAAGTGCTAAAATTGCCTCATGTCTATTGTTTCTTAAAGTAACCTAATATTTTCTGAGGATTTTTTTTAAACATACTTCTCTGGTCTCCCTAAATGGACTTACAGACTCAGAAAACAGAGAGCTTCTTCTGGTTTGCACCTCCATGCTCACTTATTACGGTCCTGTCATCAAACAGGAAGGATGGATGGATGGATGGAGGGACAGATGGATGGACAGGTGAACACACAGAGTACCTCTGTTAGAAATGCTCTTTCCATCCCACTCTACCCCTTTCTCCTAATTAACTCCTAATCACACGCTGGTTCTCAGATTAAGCATTGCTTCCCCAAAGAAGACTTCCCTGACCCCCAGTCAAAGGCGGTAGCTTCCCGCATTTTCCTTTCACAACGCGGTGCTCCTTTCTTCAGAGCACTAATCTGTGTGTAGTTACAGACTCATCAGTAGTAAGCAGATGCTTAATGTTGATCTCCTCATCAAGGTTCTAAGTTCCATGAGAGCAGGAATAATGTGTGAGCTAAGATAGATAGATGATAGATTGATAGATAGATAGATGATAGATAGATGATAGATAGATAGATAGATAGATAGATAGATGATAGATAGATAGATAGATAGATAGATAGATAGATGATAGATAGATAGATGATAGATGATAGATAGATAGATAGATAGATAGATAGATAGATAGATGATAGATAGATAGATAGATAGATAGATAGATAGATAGATGATAGATAATAGATAGATAGATAGATAGATAGATAGATAGATAGATAGATGATAGATAATACACATATATGAACAAACAGATGAATGGAGAGGTGAATGTGTGGATAGTGGGCTATGAGCTTGGAACTTGATTGTAAAGACATTTCCACAGTAACCACAGAATCTCAGCATTTAAGCAAAGCAGAAACCTTCAAGGTTAGATGGTATTCACATAATGTAAGAATCGTAGAGTTTTGAGGGACCTTTGGTTCAACCTCCCACATAATGTGGGAATCTGCACTGTAATGAGATTTGACCTCGGAACAGAGTGCATATTTTCGGTGAGTCTTTCTTTTTGGAGTAGATATTTTCAATTCCTTGGAAAACATCATTTGCTTGGTACCCTGAAACCCTGAGATGCTTAATTTAGCTTACATTAATGTGCAGTTTATTCTAAAGGGCTATTTTACTCATGCTTTTTCAATTAATCAATTCATAGATCTACCTAGCTCAATGTAATGCAATCGATATGTGTGTGCCTTTGTGTACACACACACACACACACACACACACACACAAATTATGTGGAAGTCATACCTCCATCAGTGAAATCAAAGTTCTTCTATATGTTGAAGAATATTTTAAACTTGAAAATTTTTAACCCCTAAAATGTGCTTCGTGAGTCCAGATTTTTAACCTGAGCTTCCTGAAAATGAGACACACCTACAAAGGTACCTCCAGTACCAGATTTCACAAAGAAAAGATTCCTCAGAAAAATGACTGTGGAGCATTTTATCGTAATGTAGAATAATATATCGGCATTAAACTGGGTCCCTCTTGCGTGTTTCAGGAGCCATATGGGGATGACCACCGGCTCCCCCCCTTCTTCTGCTTCCTTCCCAGGTTAGTGCAGGTCGATGCAGAGATTCTGCCCTCGTGCAGTCTCAACTCATAGTCTGACCCCGCCAGCTAACTACCATGGTCTCTGTCGTGCCTATGTGGACAGCTTGCCTGGCGTCTGGAGGATTCATCTCTAAATGTCCTTAGGGAATTAGCTCATCAGCTATTCCCCAACCCGATGCCAGCCACACACGGGTAAGAGGAAAGGAAAATCACGTGGCAGACCCCAGTAGTTGCTCTCTCTCATCTTCTTTGCTAGAAGAATCCTCACTATTTAGGCAGCATTATGTCCAATTGCAAAAGCTGACTCATGGTTGGGTTACACGCCAGGCACATTAGTCCTCTTCCCCTTTGCCAATGATGTGGCGAGGGTAGGCATGTGAACGAGTTCAACTCAATGAGATGGGAAGAGAAGGCTGCCGGCGGTGTGCTAGGAGAGATTCTGCTCCCTGCTAAAATGAGAGGGGGCTGCAAGAAGACCCCTTTTCTCTCCATTTCCCCCATCCCTTTCTTCTCACTGGGACACCGCCACGTGAGGACATGACTTTCGGAGTTGTGACATGCATCTTGCACTGTGAAAGGAGGTATCGCCAATACACGCAGAATGTAGACAGCAAACATCAGGTCTTGAATGACATCATCGAGCCACTGCACAAATCTTGGGACCCTGTACACTCAGGTAAGTGAACAATAAATTTCTTTATAGTTTAAGCCATTGTTAAACTTCAGTTCTCAGCTGCTTACAACCAAATATATTCCTTTTTTAAAAGATGTTTTAAATTTATTTGAGAGAGAGAGCGCGAGCTGGAGGGGGGCAGTGAGCAGAGGGAGAGGGAGAAGCAGACTCCCCGCTGAGCAGTGAGCCTGACTTGGGGCTCAGTCCCAGGACCCTGGGATCACGACCTGAGCTGAAGGCAGACACTTAATCAACTGAGCCACCCCGGCACCCCACCAAATGCATTCCTGATACAAATAATAATATAGTCAATATCTTATATCAGCATGGCACTTCCCATTCTTCAAAATACTTTCACATCCATTACCCATTTAATCCTGCCAACAATCCTGAGATGGAGTGCAGGGAGTCAGAGTCCAAAGCCCCTCCAACTGAATGGGAAGTTAGAAGATCCTAGATCCTTGTTCTTGAGTTGCACAGCCATCATGAAAACCTGTGGAGCGAGCTGGTGAAGAGACTGTGGAACTACTATTATCCCTTATTTTACAAATAAATGAAGATTTAGAAAGAATTAGTCTTGTGAAAGAAGGAAGGAGGGAAAGGAAAGGATAGGATAGGAAGGAAAGAGAGAGAGAGGAAGGAAGGAAGGAAGGAAGGAAGGAAGGAAGGAAGGAAGGGAGGAAGGAAGAAAAAACAGGACTAAAACTGATTTGAGAAGCTTTGCTTTAGTCCAAGGGATAGCAAACTATGGTCCACGGCCAAATAAATGGCGGGCAAACCAAGAGTATTTCTTACATTTTTAAATGGCCGGAAAAAAATTGAAAAAACAATAATATTTCCTGACATGGGAAAATTTTGTGAAATTTGAATTCTAATGTCCCCTGTAAAGTTCTATTGAAACACAGCCACGCTCATTCATTGACATACTATCTGTGGTTGTTTAAATGCTACAGTGGCCAAGCTGCATTGTTGTGCTGGGCTAGATGGCCCTCAAAGCCTAAAATATTTACTAGCTGGCCCTTCACGGAAAAAGTATGCTGACCCCCGTGGTAGCCCTATCAAGCCCACTCCAGAAAACTCACGTCCCAATTAAAAGCACATAGGGTGGTCAGGACACCATATTTTACATGCTCGCATCGTGATCTGAGGGTTTGTTTGCTGTTTGTCATTTTTTTCATCAGCTGAGTATAACCTACTGACAACTTCCTAATCCCCAGACTACCCAGATCGGAGCAGGGAAACGTCTGGCCTAACTGCTAATTAATCAGTCTGGCTTAAATTCTCCCCTCAGTAAACACCAGAACACATCTGTTTGAAACAATGTTTTGATGAAACAGCCCGTCCATCATAAAGCAAAAACTAACATCCCAGGCATGCCACATTGCAGTGGTTTCCCCACTCTGAGAGTGGCCGTCGCATGAACGCCCATGAATCATGCTAAATCTGGTATAAGCATACAGAAGACTTCCTCCACAGAGAGATTACAGGCAACCATATCATGCAAACCAAGATTAGCCAAACCAGAAAAAGCGGATCTAAAACAAATACATCATTTTACTTAAATTTTTTTGTTTTGATTATTGCAACATAATATTTAATGAACAATTCATTCCACTGGATGAGAAAATACACATGCAAACATAGAATAGGATACCTAGGATATATTTCGTACTTGTTAAAATTAGTTGAACGGGGAAGAATATTTTTAAGCCACTTAATTGTTAAGATACTTTTTTAAAAGTATGCATGTTTAGCACATAAATGCTAGGAATTGGCAGTCTACTAAAATTCATCCGAAAATAAATTTTTTCTCATTTTTGTGGTTTTGGTTTAAACTGCTTCATAGACCCCCCCCCCCAAACATGCCTTGAAAGATACAATGCCAGCTTTATTCCAGCCGACATGGTTATACCAACCTGGTTTTGCCACAGTTTACAAATCTTCGCATTGTTGTAAAGCAGAAGTAACATGCTGGTCTGTAAAGATTCCTTTAAGAGTTTTTATTAAAATTATACCCACTCACTATCATCATCACATAGAGGCATGGGTTCTCCACGATAAATGCTTTTTTTTTTTTTTTTTTTTTTTTTTAGGGCTTCAGAGCTCCTGGCTCCCTGTCACCCAGGGAACTCAATGTTTTGAGTTTATCCGCTCCCCCTGCTGCCTGGTTCCGTAGTAATTACCAGGCTCTTGGAGCTGGGCTGACATCTCATGTGACAGAAGAAGTATACACGCTCAGCAGTAAACACAAACAGCTGTGTTAATTCCAGCAGTGTTCAAACCTTAAGGCTGAGGGAAAGTTGCTGAATCAAAAAAGAACAAACTCAGGGGGAGGTCGCTCTCCCAACATTCTAGCAAAGAACCGAAGGGCTACACCCGGTAGGCCCAACCATCCAAAGAAAGGAGACTGTAGAATGCACAGACTTTTAAGAACACAATGGTTGAAAATCCTCTTTCTTTCCTAGACAAAAGCTTTATTTTATCATTGCACATTCTCTGGAAGACTTGATAAGAATCCAGTCATTGTGTTACCAGGGGAGTGGAGGGTTTGAAGATGGCACATGAGAAAAGAATCGCTCATTACTGAAATTACCTTCGCACCTTTTGAAAGGTATAACATGTGCGTGAATAATCTTGTCAAGTAACTGCATTAACTAATTTTTAGGATTACATATTACATACCAAACACGTGAATAGACCCAAGTTACTAAAAGCATACAGGGCAAGTTATGACTTCTAATGGAATTCTTCACTTTCCCACCATTTAATACCATTTATGTGCTAGGTACTAAGGAGGCAAAAATAAGAGATGTGATTCCTGCCCTTGCAGAACATTTGATCTAGTGACGCGTGAATATGCATACAAGCAATTGCATATAGTGCAAGGTGCAGTAGGATCAGAGGAAGGATGCCCAATAAACCCCGACACGGATATCCCCAAATGTGTGTTACCACCTCCTGCAGCTCCCTGGAGACACCATTCACTTATTCCAGGAATTCTATCGCTGTTCAGCATTGGGAGTTCCTCTTTTGGAATCACTTCGCAAACTGTATTAGTTATCAATTGCCATAACAATGCTGTGTGACAACCACAACATCCCAGGCTCATAAAACAAGAAGTATTTCTTGTGCATTTATCTGGAGTGGTCAGCGAGGCAGCTCTGCTGATCTTCACTAAGCTCATTTGCACGTCTAGGGGTGGAGGTGTGAGCTAACTCTCAACAGATCGGAGCCGACCTGGGCTGTGACGAATGGAGCAGCACTACTCTGCCCCACGAGTCTCTCATCCTCCATCACGCCAGCCCAAGCATGTTCTCATGGTAACGGCAGAGTCTGAAAGAGTAAGTGGGAACATGTCGGCCTTTGGGGTCCAAAGCTCAAAAGTGGGAGATGCTCACGACCACGGCATTCTGCTGGCCAGAACAAGTCACAGCGCCAGTTCAGATTCAAGGGACGCGGAAATGGACACGACCTTGTTAGTAAGAGCATTTGCAAAGTCACATGACAAGGAGCATGGGCACAGAGAATGAAGAGAAGAATTGAGGCCCTGGTTGCAATGTACCCCTCAAGCCGCACCAGAACAGTCTCCAAATCGCCTTCTCTCAGTTTTAACCCACCTCTTTCACTAGAACTTCAGATGACTAGGTCTTTGCCCAAAATTAAACCCATCCTCAAAATCCAGATAACTGCCACCACTGAATATAGGGGTTATCTCATGCCTTTTTATGTCCCTTGACAACTCCCACACAAGGTCCTTATGAAGGAAGGTGCCTGCACAACTCTTTGTTAGATGAATCTAGAAATGCATTCACATATCATGGCAGTGTTTTTAAAGCAATAGCTGCATATTAGAATATGCTGGTCTCCACAAACGGCCATTTTCAAACAGATGACACATTCTGACGTACTAGTGCTCCAGTGTTTGTATGAAACATTAATCCACTATGTTTAGGTCATCTTCCTACCATTCAACATTGTAAAGCAGATATTTTATTACATTCACCTTACTTTTACCTTTTGTTTTTACTCATATTTCTAAAATGCACTTCCCAATCTTTCACCCATGATTTTTCAAATAGTGAAGTCATTCTACAAATATGCTATTCCCTAACCTCATGTTGGGTATATTATGGGCTGATCTTTCACTGGCTAGAGAATGGCTCTGGATAGGGTAACCATGACCTACCCTACAGGATTGTTCTGGGAAGCTGCATGATGGAGTCCTTAAAGAGTGGTCTGCAAATGTGCTTTTTGTGATATTAATTCTTCACATTTCTAGAGCTGACTTTCTCTCAAAGAACTCCAAGCGCCTCACATATGGCAGGCCAGATCCTCTTGGAGTGTAAATTATGCCCCAGGAGTAAGTGAATTACTTGGAGGGAGGCATTAACTCTTTCAGGTCACCAGGCTTCCACTTAGAGCACAGCAGGAGGGCAGTAATTTATCAAATAGTACCCCGGTGGCCAGAAAGTATACATGCAATATAAATTATTCCCAGGGAGTAATTTATGAACTCAGAAAATCTAGCTTATTATCTCATCTATTCACACAGTGTCCAGTGAGGGAGAGAAGGAGTAAGAAGAGAAAAACAGGCAGGGCTAGGGATGCTAGAAGTTTCCCACGGCTCGTCAGAGGCAGAGGTCCAACTTGAATTGCCTGATCATTGGCATAATTTCCTCCTAATTAGTGGCTTCAAGATTTGGGGCTCTCACCTTGACATTTCTGCTATTCGGGGGTTGGGACCCGGGTGAGGCAAGTGTGGTGCCCACCACGCAAAATGAGAAGCCCCAGCTGCCTCCCCCTCGTCTCAGCCCTGCTACTGACTCATGAGGGATATTTGGATAGTTGCTTGAAACATCTAAAGACCACAGAATTCACCCTTACATTTACTACTTGCTTCTCATAAACCTATAAGTACTGATGAGGATTCATTAGTTAATTAATTCATTTTCCCACACTGAGAAAATGTGGGAGCCAATAATGGTAGGGAAGAGAGCCAGTCCATATTGTTTTGTTGCCAGAGTTGGAAATGGTCAAATAGTTCCTCTATTTTAGGTAGGAGTAAAGATTGAATTCAATCTAGATTGAAGTCTGTATGATATAATTAATACATGGCAAAGAGGTGCCTTGGAATATTCTGGCTTGAAGGTCCAAATATGAAGTTTTTGTCCCAGAGTCAACTCTTTTATGGCAGTATCTTTAACTATCACCCATGTTTTCAACTCTTTAGAAGATTCTAGAAGCTCTGCAGAGGTGCTAGGTGGCCTACAAAAGAATTAGGATGCAGGTATCTTGACTCCCCACTCAAAGCTCTCTCTCACACTTGCACACACACACAATATATCTCTGTGCCTTTGTGATGAGATCCTGGGTAGCCGCTGTCTGAAAGCCAATCACAGGAATAGAATGGCTTTTTAAGGAGGAAAAAAATCTATTTAGTGTTCCGCTTTGCCTGGGAACTCTGCAATGCTCTAAAAGGCAGCAATCGACCTCTTTTCAAAGTTCTGTCCCCGTTCAGCCTGACACCAACCTCTGCCACCAATAAAGATTCCAACTGATTTCTCCATATTTTGACTCATTTCTTGCCTCAGTGAAATATACTGAGTCACAATTTGAAAGAAAGCTAATACAACTTAACCCCACGGCCACCACCTGCTGCCACCACGCATACCCAAACACACACACACACACACACACACACACACACACACACCAGTGAAATAATTTGATCCCACATATTCTTGGAGGGTAGGGGTATGTCACTCGCTCAAAGAGTGCTCTTGGCTAAGTCACTTACTCCCTGCCTCAGTTTTCTGATAAATGAGGAGATTGGACTAGAAGCCTTAGGTCCTTTTTGGCTTTGTGGTTTCATAACTCTAGAGCTGATCCATGTTCAAGTTACAACTTAAGCCAAAGCTGAAGCCAGCCAACTACAGCCTTCAGGTGAAATCCTGCCTACAGCCTGCTTTTGGATGATCTATGAGCTAAGAATGACTTTTATATTCTTTAACAGTTGAGGGGGGTTAAGTCAAAAGAATAGTATTTCATGACAGGTGAAAACCATACAAAAATTCAGATTTCAGGGTCTATAAAATGTTTATGGAACACAGCTCTGCACACTCATTTACATATTACCAGTGTCTGATCTTGTAAGGGCAGAGTTGAGTGATGGCAACAGAGACTGTACGGGGACTACAAAGCCAGAAGTATTTACTATCTTTACAGAAAATGCTTGCTCTTTACAAAAAAAGTTTGCCAATCCCACATCTAAGCCATTAGACCATCTGCATAGTAACAACGTCTGCCATAACCCTCTTATCTGATTAAAGTTTTACTTCTGAAAAACAGGAGTGTCAGAAAGTAATCTCAAGAACCAAGAATAAAATTAATGGATAATTAATCAGATCCTTATAAAAGACACTGCTAGAAATCATTGATAAATCTACCATGTCAATGTCAGAATTGACTTCTTATGAGAAACAATTTACTCCAAAGAATTTGTGTCTTCCTACTACTTCACAAAGTAGTAGGGGTCCCTATTACTGTCCATTTCCCCCCCCTTTTTTTTTCATTTCTTACAAGTGGTTTGAAGTATAGCAAATTTATCTGTTTTCATGAGTAGTACAGGTCCCTATTACCGTCCATTTTTCCCCTTTTCTTTTTTTTTTCATTTCTTATAAGTGGTTTGAAGTATAGCAAATTTATCTTTTTTTTATGAGTAATAGTATCATTGGTGAAAATGACTGCGAAAGAACAATCTCACATGAGACAAATCCCTCCCCAATAAAGTGGTGACTTTGAAAAGGAAATTGCCCTGCTCGAGTGATGGATTCTGTTTCAGCCGTCATGACCCATGTTATGAGGGAGTCCTGGGACCTGGGGCCTGGCCCTTATAGGCGAAGCAGCTGCAAAGCCCCACTGGGAGCGCCCTCAGGATGAATGGCCAAAGGCTGACCCGCTGCTCCACCACCCCTAAGGGCTGCAGGGCTGAGCACTGAGTCTCCAGAGACCTTTTCCACCTAGCCTGGAATGCTCCCCTCGCCACCACCCCCACACACACTTAACTTTCCCCAAGAAAGGCTGAGTTTGAGTTCCAAATATGGTAACAGTCCTGGCCCACAGCCTCGTGATACCCTATATTACTTTTTATCATTTTGCTTGTGTGTTCTCTTCCCCAGGACTGTAAGATCCTCCAGCACAGAGAGCATCCATCCCTGAAACATCTTTCAGTTAGAGATCTATACCAAATTCCAGTGAAGATGATAATGAAATGGGAAATTAGGAGGGTTTCTTCTCAAAGAGGAGATGAGATGCTTGAACAATACTTGTTTCTCTCTTTCTGATTCTCAGGCAGGGTTTTTCCAGATGAAAGGCTGAGATCTGGGGCCAATGTAAGGATTCTTAGCAGTGTGTTGTTACTTTATCAGGAGATAATCGACCTACTCAGAGCAAAAGTGTAGCTGCGGATTTTTCTCTTCTGGACTTTGCTGAAGAACAGCTTCCTATTGAACTTAGTTTTGTTTCCTCGAAAAAAGGAGAAGATTGTGGGGGGGGGGGCACCTGAGTAGTTCAGTCTATTAAGCATCCAACTCTTGATTTTGGCTTTAGTCATGATCTCAAGGTCCTGGGATTGAGCCCCACATTGGGCTCCCTGCTCAGCAGAGAGCCTGCTTCTCCCTCTCCCTCTGCCCCTCCCCCTGCTCATGCTCTCTCTCTCTCTCTCTCACTCAAATAAATAAATAAACAAACAAACATTTTTAGAAAAAGAAAAAGGAGAAGATGGAGCTGTGGAGGGGTCCCTACTTTCAGCAGCTGGCGGCTTTGAGATTGTGACATCAGGCCATCCTCTTGTCTCTAAGACATCAAACGCTTGCTTTATGGCAGTCACTTTAGAAGGAACTTTGTTTTTCATTGTCTGTCAAGGCCTGAGTCTGAGAAGATTTTTGTCAATACGAATGATGGTACATTTAAATGGTGGGCTTTGTACTAGGAGATGGACAACTTTAGGCCTTTTCCCCTTTCTGCAGCCATCTGAATGTTGTAATCATGCAAATAAATGTTCTTTCAAACATTTGGAATGCTGTAGGAACGCTGACTAGAAGTATTTGCTTTAACTAAATTCAATTTTACATTTTCCTTTATATTACAATTTTGAGATAATCAGTAGTATTCCAAAAGAAATTTAATATTTTGGAAGCGTCTCAGTCCTAGAAGGTTCTAGGACTATCAAAATAGGTATATCTCTTAGTTTTGCTTTCAGAAAGAATCATAAAATGATTATAATCATGGAAAAAAAATAAAGTTAATTGATACCTCAACCCCAAGTATACTTAGAACAACTTGGGGAACATTTAAAAAAAATACCAGCTCCTGGGCTCCACTGTCCAAGAGAGTCTCATTGAATTGCCCAAGAACAGGCCCAAGGCATGAGTGTGTTTTCGTCATCTTCCCAGGGTTTGACTGGTCGTGTGAAGATCTGACGTGAGCACCTCATACATCCTCTATCAGAGCATTTATCACTCTAGACTGTGACCACTTGCGTGCATGTCTCCCTCCCTTACAGAGGGTAAGTGCTGGAGACCCGCAGCTGTATCTTATTCATCTTTGAGTCTTGTAGTAGACAGAGGTTTGTTAAACTCCAAGAGCCCACCATTAATACAGTTCCTTCTGGGGGCACAAATCCTGTGGAAAGAAAGCAAGGACGAACCGTAGGAAGCTTCTTAAGCAATGGTGGCCAGGCTTGGTACCATGTGACCCCAACAGCATGGCCATAGGTGACTAGTCCAGGAGGAAGCATCTGACCAAGGTCTGCTATCTCCAGGGTGGCCAGCAACCAAATGGAGGCCTGAGACAAAGGCGGAGTCCAACTCTAGCATCTGGTTAGTGCCCAGGGCGGCCAATCAGATTCTTTCACTAAAGGAGTTAAAATGTGAGATCAACAGAGAGCTGAGCAGTTGGTAGCAGGATCAGAAGCCAAGAGACAATTAAAGAAAAACTGAGAGAGAGAGAGAGAGAGAGAGAGAGGAGCTGAATCACCTTGGCGGCTAAGCCTACTAGGAGAGATCGCGGATGCCTGCCGCTCAGGGGGCAGCGAGATAACCCGGCCCAGAGCCGTATCCTGAATGACCTTCCAGTTCCTGAACTTCAATCCAGTTTACGTGAGGCCTGGCTAGGTGGCCTTTCCGGAAGGCTTTTCGGAGACACGTGGCTGAGCGGTGGAGATTCCGGTCAGCCTTCCTTCCACAGTAAACTCCCATTACTTAGGGTAAACTCAGTGGTATCTGTTCTTTGCAACCCCAAAAAGCCCAGTCAGTACAATTCCAGGGTCTAGCACATCACGGGTGCTAAATCATTGCAGGTGCTTGGATGGCATGACCATCCCCAGTGAAAAAACTTCTGAAAATGAAGAAATCATTCATGGTAGGAACGCTGCCTAGGGTTTCCTTCAAATTCCCAAAACAATGCCAAACCACGATAAATATGTTAAGCTTATTCTGCCCTCCCACTTCCAAATCCGCCTACATTTCTTCCATAAATCTATCAAAGAAGGAAATGTCACATTCTGCAGAGCTACAGTGAGCACCCTAACTTAAGCTAAGGTATGTTTGGATGACTTGATTTTCATTCCGCTTCATCTTAAATCACGTTAACATTAGTAAGAATGATTTTCCTCCCACACTAGCTTCGCTGACAAACCTCCAAAGTAGCTGATCTTTGACTTTCCAGAAGTTTAATAATACATGATCTTCTCCCCACATTGCCACACACATTTCCCCTGTCTATTGTCTGTATCAGCTACTTGAAGAACACATACTCCCCAACAACCGGATGAGTCATACAATTAGAGGTACAAGGATGTAAACTGAGCCTGTTTACGCTTTCCCTGGCCCCAGCTCATAAAATAAAAGAGGTCCCACTGAATTCAGGTCCCAATGGCTTCCGGAAAGCAGGCTTCAGCTGAGCAAAGACGTACCTTATTTAGTACATTATTTTGAAGGCAGAGCTAATTTCATGTGCTGTGTGAATGAAATGTATTTATGGGGAGAGTCATGCGCAGGGTGTGTGTAAGGACTTGCCCTCCTCACGTCCTCTACAAAAGAAGGCTCTGGCTGCTTCTGGTGGTAAGCTAACCAACAAAAGGAATGCCTCAAAGGTCTCACAGAGATCAGGAATGGGAGCTGGGTCCCTGCTCACTGGAAACTCAGCACCCAAGGGAATGCTTACTTAGGTTTCCCCATCTGCATTTTCCAAAATCGGGATAAAAGCAGGTTTAGCCCAACCTCCCTTGACCTGTTCCTGATAAAATGATCTTACCCCTCTGGCATTGGGATTTTGAATGTATGTGCCTACCCCACGTCTGATATTATATTACAACAGCATGAAAATGGAGCCTAGGACTGAGGAGCCGGCCAGCCTCAGAAGCCTTCTTCATTGCCTGCCATGTAATACATGATATGCAAAGCCTCTGACTTCAGCCAGCAGGTATTTGGAGACCGTGTTGGCCCTAGCATGGGGACTAAACTAATGTGTGTTTAGGTCAGAAAGCGAATCAGAAAAGCCACTGGAGGGCACGTCACTGAGTGAGAGTCCTATAAATTCGTCCCCACTCTCAGCGTCCCCTGGCAAACACTCTGCCTCCCTCACTGGGCCGCTCCGCATCTCTCCTTCGTAGTGTAGGACGGCTCCGGCAAGCAGCTCCTCTCCTCCCCCACTGCCTTCTGCCCTGCAGAAACGCGAGAGGGCTAGACACCCGGGAAGGAAGGAAAGCCTTCGACAGGCGCGAGGAAAGCCCAGTGTAGCCCTCCACCCGACGGAGCGCCGTCCTTCACAGCGCGGGACGCGGGGGCAAAGCCCGGCGCGGGCACCGCGGTCAAGTTCAGATTGCCCCCTTCGGTTGGTCTGCGCGGAGCTCCACACATTCCTCCGGATCTACCCCGCAAGGAGGCGACGCGAGCCCGGCAGCGTCTCCACGCGCTGAGCGCTCTCCCTGCGCCCCGGGGAGGAGCGCCTCGCGTCACCCACTCGCACCCCGAGCCCCCTCCTCGGGAGCGCGGGCGCCTCCTCGCTGCTCTCCTTTCCCTCCTTCACAACCGCCTCCCGACCCCTCCCCTCTCGGGGCCCCGCGAGTCCCCTCCCCCACCCCGGCCCCCCGGCCCGGGCTCTCAAGGACCAGCCTGCGCTCCTGGCGCCCTCATGTCTTCACGGGACTCCCCGCGCCGGTTGACGTGGTGTCTCGATCGGATTTCCAGGCCAGACCTCAGCTCCGGCGGCAGCATCAGCCCGGCCCATCTCGTGCTCCCAGGCGCTGCGCCCCGAGAAGGCGCAGAGCGCGGCCGCCGCAGCTGAGCAGCCCGCCGCGCCCCGGGCCCGCGCAGCCCCGGCCAAGAGCGCGGCGCGCGCAGCCGTGTC
Organism: Ursus maritimus; assembly: GCF_017311325.1. Classification (NCBI taxonomy): domain Eukaryota; kingdom Metazoa; phylum Chordata; class Mammalia; order Carnivora; family Ursidae; genus Ursus; species Ursus maritimus. The sequence goes on from NW_024423897.1 coordinate 34,563,891, forward strand.
ACCCCCCCACCCACCCAAGGCAGCGGCGGCTGCTCGGACCTCGGTTTCTGGGGGTGCAGGGCATCGGCGGGGGAGCTGTCTGCATCCTTCGCCCTTCTCGAGGCGGCGGCGGCGGGAGTCTTGGCCACCGCCTCCTGCGCACCCTCGCTGCCCCAGGATTGCGAATTCGTGCCCCTGACCTGTTGGGCGGGGCTCTGCGCTCCTGCCCTCGGCCCGGATGGGGCTCCTGGCTGGGACTCGGGGCTCCTGGAGTTAATGTCCAACTGGGGGTCTGCGGAGACCGGATCCGAGGTAAGTGGGAGAGCGGGCCTGGGTGGAAGGGGCGGATGGCGCCTGAGTCGCCGGCGGCCGCGGCGGCCTGCAGGGCGCGCGAGACAGAGGGGGCGCGGCTGGACCCCAGAGCAGGCGGTGAGATTGGAAAGAGGAAAGACTGGATGGAACCGAGGCACCGGGAGGGTAGAGGAGAGAGAGAAGTTAGACGCGAGAGGGGCTGGCCTTGCAGAGACGCCGGTTGCCTTTCCACGTGGGCAAAGATCCCTGGTGTCCCGATGCCTGTGGACCCCGGAATTTCTGAGAGGGTCAGTTTCCCTCCCCGGCTCGGCGGGGCGCTCTTCTGTCAAGTCCCGGGACGGGGAGGGTTTGGGTCATCTTCGAACCCACCGCGACGAGAAAGTGCCCTCTCTGGAAGTGCAGCTGCAGAGATACCATTGCCGCGCGTGTGACTTACTATTGAGCTTGTTTTGGTCTGTTCCTAGGGAAGGCGCACACCCTGGGAGGGACTGCTGCAAAGGTGCTGAGAACCTAAAAATAGTGGGCTCACCTCCTCCGGGCGCCGTCTTGCAAAGCTACATTCCTCGCCCTTTTCGGAACCCTGTTGCTTGCACTTTCTTAATGCCCGCAACCCCAACTAACCATGCCCGTCGAGGTTAGGGGAGGGACTGCCTGGACAGTCCGGGACTTGGTTCTCCGCCTCGAGCAGGTTCTTGAAACTCCTCGATATCTCCGCTAGGCCATCGAAGTGATTATTTTAATGACCTTTCTCCTGTAACTGTGCCACCTCCCCAGTAACACCCTTCACCACTACCCTGCACCACCTCTGGGCTGACTGCGCCGTGGTTTGGTTTACCAGCCCCACCCGGTGAAAACGAACCCTCATTGGGGAGGGGAATGGACTTTCACCGGAACCCCCAGCCTCCTGGCGCCTCCCTAGTTTTGGCTGTGGCAAACCCGCCCGCAGAGCCGACGTGTGCGCCCCGAGGGGAGGGGGGCTGCCCAACCCCGTGCTCCCAACATTTTTGCTCATTGGCGGGGACAAGCACAGCTCTTCCGGCCCCTGCCGCCGGTGTGCTAGAGCGTACTCGACTCTTCCACAGTATTTTGCATATACATTTAAGTATTCCGAGGAAGAAATGCAGCTTCCAACTTCATACACGCACTTCCTCGGGCAAAGCCCTCGAAGTGGAAGCCGCTGGGCTTCCGCCTGGCCGGGACCAACTCTCACCCTGTGTAGCCACACATTCGCTTTGGCGGGGTGGGGGGACAGTGTCGCCTTTTCAACAAGTGTCAGGTGTCCAGGGAGCCCCCAAGGTCCCCAGCCCACTCTCGCAAGGGGTTCGGGTGCCCCCGGACCTGGGACCTGGTCTCGGGCCCCTTACCAGAGAGACCTCTCCCCAGAACTGCATGCAGAAAACGTCCATTCTTTTTCTTTCCCCTGGTCTTGGGCCCAGCAATTAGGGGGAAATAAGTCCTCCGTCAGGCGAGGACACGAGGCGCACTTAAGAAAAGCAATACATCTTTCAGCAACTTCTGTCCCTATCCCAAAAGAAAACCCCCGAGTTACAGCACGCCCCCCACCACCCCGCCTCCCTTTTCTCTACCTGAGACCTGGATCTTGAAGGCAAAGCCCAAACAAACCTCCCAGCCTGCCAGACATAGGAAGGTGCGGGGGCACTGGCGGCGGGGGCGCTCACCCCGCGGGAAGCTGTCATGGTGACGCGGAGAATTGGGGGAGGGGGAGAAGTCTAAAAGCAGGTTACCGAGAAACCAGATCAGGTGAGGTGGGAAGGGCGAAACTGGGGAGAGAGGATGGAGGGTAGGAACCTGAAAAGCAGGCATGCTGGTGAGCACATCCGAAAGTTTGGGGGTAATTTGGATTTGGGGAGGACTGTGGGGGGACCGGGGGTGCATGTTCACGGATTTGATACTTTAAATGACGACGCAGCTTCTCATTCGCGTGGGCGCTATGGGACTCGGACGGTTTCTGGTGCCCCCTGGTGCTGGGAACCCAGAAGCGCCCCACCGCGAGCGGCGGCTTCTGCGGGCGCTGGGGCCCTCCGGGGCGCCCTTTCCGCCGCGGGCCTGGGGACCACCGGGTGCGGGCGCCCGCGACGCGCCCCCTTTGTCCTGCGGGGCGCGCTGGTCCCGGGCGCAGAGGGGGAGCAGGCTGTGGGGTACAAGAGTGAGTGCGGGGGCACCTGCGGAGCCGACTTCGGGATGAGAGCGCGGTTACCGCACGAGGCAGCGCGTTAAGCAGTTGGCGCGCGTAGCAAAGGCGGCGGGTTGCGGCACAAACACTTCCCGCTGCGGTGCTTTGGAGAAAGAGATAAAGAGACAAACCGGGAAGCGGCGGGGTGTGGGGGACCCACATGGGCCCGGAGAAAAGCTTCCTAGTAGACCACTGTGTATGCTCAGCCCCCCGATCCCCTCCTCCTCCGCCGCCTAGTAAACACCGGGAACTAAAGAGCCGCCGCGAGCGGGGCCTGCCCCGGCGGTGCGCGCAGGGAAGAATGCGCCCTCCCTGCCGCGGGGGAGGCGGGAGAGCGCTTTCCGGGCCTGCGCTGCACCCGGCCGCGGGCGGGAACGGGAGCCGGGAGCCTCCTCTGGCGAAGCGGCGACTTTTCCGCTGTTTCCTCTTTTGCCAGCTTCTCCACACTTCTAATTGAGGATCTCCACATCCAATTTAAAAAGCTCTCCGTCGGCCAAGCAGGAAAAAAAGGAAAAACCCTCTTAACGCGGAAGGGAAATCTGGTGCCTCCGTCGCTTCCTGCTGGCGGGCACCGCGATTTGGAATGGCGCATTAACCCCGCGGCTCCCTGCTCCTCAGGGCCGCCAGCCATTTCGCACGCACCCTGGAGCTGGCACCGGGGTAGGGGGCGGGAGGCCTCGCGGCCGCCCAGTGCTCTCCTGTGCGCTCCTTCTGCACGGCCTGGGTGCAGCGTTGCCTGGGCCCCGGCGCCAGAACCCAGAGCCTTTGCTTTTTGCCGGGTCTGTAAACCAGCCCGCGCGGCGGGAGGTGCCGGGAGCGGCAGGTTGCCCGGAGTTCCCAGTCCCTACAAACACCCCGAGGCCCACAGCTGCGTAGCGAACAGACGCCCGAGGGATGGAAAATGCATTCGTCTCCGCTGCTGTGGGAGGTGGCGGCCGAATTAAACGCTTCCCCGGGTGGCCTGCGAGGGAATCTGGGCGGGAGTTCTGGGTGGAGATGGGGGTAGGGCTGCTGGACGGGAGGCGGGTAAGCCTGGGAGCTCACGGAAAGATGCCGAGAAGTTTGTGCGTTGACCTGCACACCGCCTGACTGTCTCTCACGGGAAAAGTTCAAGGAGATTTCCCTTAGAATCGTATCTGGAGGCGGCAGGATCATCAACTGCATGAATCCCTGGTTTCCCCTCGAGAATTCCCTAGGAAACTGGAACACCGGCATTGGGAAGACACCGGGTAACACCACACCCCGAAGTGCCTGGGCCTCCTCCTACCCCCTAATGGGGTGGGGCTTGGCCCTGAGTTGACAGTGCCTTTTCTCGCCCGCCCCCGACTGCGCTGGTGTCGTCCGCCTTTCTAGGGGTTTTGAGGACTGAGAAGCTAAATGGAACCCCCTCGCTGAGAGAACTGAGCCCCAACTCCGCACCCTTTCGTGGCCTGGGCCTTCCCCTGCCCGCACGTCGGCGGCGGGGTACAATCCTCCTGGATACCGGGCACAGGGAGCTCGAGACACCTCCGAGGGGGAAGGGATTGGGGGTCAGAGTCTCGCAAAACTACAAAAGTAAAATAGAGGGTGTTCGGGTATACCATGAAGGATTAAAATTTTCAGGACAAACGCAAACCCGACCTAACGGCAACGCTAAAGCAGTTATCGAGCGCTTACTTTATGCTCCCCTAGGTCTTTCATACATTTAATGTTCATAACCTTAAGAGGTGGAAGTAATATTTTAAACGGAGCTGATGCTTTGAGAAGTAACGGAACGCAGGTATCGCCACACAGGCCAAAAGTCCCCAAGTCCCTACTAACTTCTCGTTCAGCGACAGAATACTTCTATAAATAAGTGGGAGGAATGGAGCGCGCGGGCGGGGTGAGGGGTGCCACCAAGCCTGCCCCAGCCAGCTGACAGCAAGATCGGGACCCCGGCTAAAGGGGCCTTGGTTTTATTTGTAAAATGAAAAGCTGACCGCGTGCTTGGATCGAAGGCTGGTTCCCGGGACCTCGGGGAGCTGCCTGAAGATGGGGAGGTCTCTGACCCGGGCGGAGGATGCAGGGTGACGGCTGCCTCCTCGTCTCCCGGGGAATGGGGAGGTGGGCGCGCCAGTACTGGTTTCGTCGTGTGGGCCAGGTACCGTGGCGTCGTCATGTTGGTACCTGCCGGGGCAGCGGCCCCGCTGGAAAATCTGACCCCTGGGATCCGATAGCAGAAGGGAAGGCAGTTGTAGGTTGGCGGCTGAGAGTTCGCCGCGCCTGGGACGCTGCCGGGACCGGGGAGTGAGCTGGGGACTTGGAAGGAGGGCGCCGGACGCCCAGGGAACCGCTGGGCTGCAGCTGTCCCGGAGGAGGGCGGTGACGCGTTTGGAGGGGGGCACCGGGACCCGCGGGGATGCCGCGCCCTGGGCGTCCCGGCCTAACGCGCCTTCGCCGGTCCTCTCGCCCGCCCGTGCAGGTGCCGCCGCCGGACGGGACTCTAAGATGAAGTTATGGGATGTCGTGGCTGTCTGCCTGGTGCTGCTCCACACCGCGTCCGCCTTCCCGCTGCCCGCCGGTAAGAGGCCTCCCGAGGCGCCCGCCGAAGACCGCTCCCTCGGCCGCCGCCGCGCGCCCTTCGCGCTGAGCCGTGACTGTAAGAACCGTTCCCTCCCCCACGGGGGGCCGCCGGCGGACCCCCACTACCCCCACCCGCCGCCCGCACGCACCCCAAGCCAGCCGGGACGGCGGGACGGCCTCCCACGCCCGCGCGGAAGCCCCCCTCCCGGAGTGTGGCTGCCGGCTGCTGCCCAAAGGCCCTGACGCCGGTCCGTATATGACACGTGCTGGTTTGCCTAGCACGGAGGGTATCAAACTTTTTGCTGTCCGTTTAGCATTCCGATGAACAGACATTTTCCCCACCGCTACCAGCACCGTAGGAAAACACACAGTTGTCCCCTTTCTCCGCTTCGCTATCACGTACACGCACTCCCGTTTCTTCTTTCTTCCGAAGCCCTTTATCCGTTTGGGTGTGCCTGGCTGTGCTGAATTCTAAAAACAGTTGCATTTCCATCCTGAACTGCCCTTGCAAGGGAAGAGGCTGAGGTTTTCCAAAACCAAGCCAGAGTCAGAGAAAACACAGAAGGGCCTCGATTTCCAGAGCAAGCATCTGGGCAGTGTCAAATCTGTTCAGAAAAGTTCCGGTTCTAGAAAGACTTAAGGGTAAATAGTGCTAGCTAGGACTAGGGGGAAAAGCTGTAGTTCACTTCACACGCGACAATACTAACTTTTAAGAAAAGACCATATAAATAAACAAATAAAAATCTGTGATTTACCTCGCAAAAATGTTTTTAGATAGCACTGTATTAGGGCATGTCAACTATGATTTGATATCATTTGCCCTAGGCTCTTCAGAAGTTTATCTGTTGCACAAAGCAGGGTATGTGCCTAAGTTGCAAGTTAGAGGTTAGTGGGGAAGAATGTAGGTAACAGAGGTAGCACTAGAAAATTTGACACAAACCCAAGATAAAGCAGTAGTGAGCTGTATGTAGCCAGGATGTCACCCTAGCTACTCCCCTCTTCTACTATCCCTCCAACTGTTTTGCACTTAAAACAAACTGAAGTCATGTGCACAACAGAAGCAGCCCCTAAAGTCAGCTATAGGCTGACAGTCCCTAAAACCTAGTGGCCTTGAGCTAAAAACAGTGCAGGAAATGTGATGGGCTTGTTTTATGCTTAATTACAATAAAAGCATCTTCTTCCAGAAGTCCCAAGAAAGAGGAAAAAGTGCATTTTTTAAGGCAAATTAAGACTTCAAGAGTGACTTAAGGTTACAAAAAGAACATGGTTGATGCCTTGAAATTAAAGTAACTGTTCCAAGAGTTTCTGTCAATTAGTTATATAAACTTATTTTTAAAGGCTTTGGTTTCTGCCATGAATTTCCACCTTAGTGTATATAAACGTTTCTCCAATAGAAACTTAAATTTAAAATGTCCCTTAGCGTCATTGTCTTCAGAATAGTACCCATGAGAGCTGAGTAAGTGGCTTTTCATTCACTCAAACAGCCTAGGCCAGAGGAACAGGAACACAGTGTTAGACAATACTTCTCTAATCAGGATGTTCAGGAGAAATATGACTGTGCCTGATTAGGACGCTGATTAATTCATGGAAATTTAATTAGCATATTAGTATCCTGTCTACCTAGGCTTATTTAATGCTGGCTCTTGGTTCTGGCTCCACTTACTTTTTTTAAAAAAGATTTTATTAATTTATGAGAGAGAGCATGAGTGGGGGAGGGGGAGGGGCAGAGAGAGAGGGAGAAGCAGACTCCCCACTTAGTGAGGAGCCTGACCTGGGGCTTAATCCCAGGACCCTGGGATCATGACCTGAGCCAGAGGCAGACGCTTAACCAACTGAGCCACCCAGGCGCTCCCAGTTCTGGCTCCACTTTCAACTTATTCTGACTTTACTTACTTTAGAACTCAGGGAACAGTTTCCAACCGTTCAGTAAGGGGAAGGCTTTCCACTCCAAAACACCAGTGGCTATGAGATGTTGTCCTCTGGCCTTCGTGTTCTTGCCCTCACTTGTCCTCTGGGGAAAGACTCAGAAGGACAGACCCCTGCTCACTGGAATCACCCAGGAATCTTTAACGGAATACTGCTGCTGGGCCTCCCCCTGAGAAATTCCGATTTAATTGGTTTCGGGTGTGGCTCGGGCCTTTGGAGATTTAGACGTCCTCAGGTAACTCGAAAGTGCAGTCAGGGTTGAATCATTATGATTCGATAATTCCCTAAGAAAATCTGTGCGGCATGTAAGATACAACCAGTGACAAAGCAAGCAAAGTAGCATTAATCCTACTGATTAGGGCAGGGTGGGGTGTGCAAAGGACAGGTGGAGAAAAGAGATTACCTCCCTTTTCCGGAAGTGATGCTAAGTCATCAATGAACGAGATTCCTACTGCTCTATTTACATTTGAACTAGCAGAACACACCCAATTCTGTTTTATCTACGGGAAGACCCAATAGATCCTAGAGGACACTTGAAACAGAAACGTTCCCAAAGAGAAACTGAGCTGCATTCTAAGCCAAGTTGACTTCTTTCCAGGTATGTTCAATTTGGTAGCAAGCTGTTAGTGCAGGGTAGGCAGATTCATGACAGTGTGCAGACTTTGAGCACTCAACCAGGGTGAACATGCTATCACGGTGCTGACATTTCTATCTTGCACTGTACACCGTGCGACTGCTTAGAGCTTATGGAAAAAATCATTAAGTCACGAGTTGCATTTGAAAATAGTTCCTCTGCTTTTCAAATGCTTGGACTTAGTGAGTGAGCAAAGGCGCTTTCGTGTGACCTTAACCACTCTGTGCCGTTCGAAGGGGGCTAGCCTGCACCCCCCTCACCCTTCAGGTTGCATGTGTCCTGCTGCTTCCAATGTAAACGAAAGGGCCAGAATTCTGTTCCTAGCATTTTCACAGGATGAACTACCCAAATAGAAAGCATAACCGGCTCGCTTGCTTGCCGACAGGTTGGCTGTAATGTGAATGGGCTGTGGCTGCCTCCTGCGGCAACCGTGAACTTATCTAAACTCCAGGACTTGTGGTTTTCCCTTTGGGGCATTCAAGGGCATCCTTTTCCCTTTAGCTATCTTTGTTCTTTTATTTTGCTTTTGGTAGGTATCTTCTCCAAAGGGTGATTAGAGCAGGTGGGAGGAATCTAGAAGGTGACATTAGCACATGTCACAGCATTGTAGAGGTGACAGTTAATCCCTTCCGCTCCTCATGGTAAAGCAGCTTGTGCAGAGTGAAAGAGCTCCATTGTGGCAGGAGGCAGGTCGGTGAAACCGGGACCAGAGTTTTCACGAACCACTGCAGCACAGAGCGAAGCGTTCGGTTTTGCTACCTAGGGGAAAACACTCTATGTGGGAGGAAAGTCTTCAACTAGCAACTAAAACCCTGTTGCACAAGGCTGTCTGAATTTAATAAAGGTTAGTTAATCGCAGTCATATGTCAGATCCCGGCTGTGGATGACAGCTCTAAATGTGTTTCACAAGCAAAAGCGTAAAGTGCATGTGGTTTTAAAATTTGCATCTAAAAGCGTGTATTCATTCAGCAAACAGTTTCTGTGTGCCTGCGTGGGCCAGGCACTGTCCTAGGTGCTGGCAAATCCTTGGTACACGTAAGGGGCAGAAGTCTCTGCCTGCACGGAACGTACTATCTCGTAGATGTACAGTGTGGTACAATTCGGTAGCACTGTAAACCGAAACTAAACATCAGTAGCCTTGGGCTAGGAAGGCGGACTTGTTGTGTGACCGGAGGCCAGCTAGAAGAAAGAATGAGTATTGTTCAATTATAATTACAGGTAATACACAACTTATTGCAATACGATGGGACTATATTCACACAGTTTGGTAACAAGTCACGAAATTTCCTATGGAAACAATCTTATAAATCAAGCTATCCAGCTCCCAGGCTGGCCCACACAAATCTAGGTGTAAACCATAGTATAACTGAAATATAATTCACAGTATTATTAGGCTAGAGCCTCTTCCTGGGGTGCCAGGTCCCATAGGTTGCAGAAAGAGGGCCCAGAGCAAGAAATTAGGGAGTCCCAACCAGCAAGAGTTCCAGTTCACACAGTCTGATCAGACTAGGGTTTGGATCCCAGCCCTGACACACAACCAGCTGTTACTGTCTCAAACCTTAGTTTCCTTGTCTGGAAAATAGGGATGCTATTACAACTGTCTCCGAGGGTTGCCCTGAGGGTTAAATGAGAAAATGCTTTGTAAAGCCCGCACCCGATAAATACGGACTGCTGTTATTAGGGGCCATCTTCCTTCTTCCAACGGCCCGATGAAAGCCTTATTCCCACCTCTCCTTTTTGTTTCAGCCTCTGCCAAGACGTTGCTCTAAATGGTGGGATTTCAAGCAGCACAACATAGTAGGGACAGTGAATGAAATGCAAGCCTTACAGGGAGGCTAATTTGGGCCCCAAAGTCTGTCATTTGGTCAGCACTTTGTCAGGTCAGCCTTGCCTGGGATTCTGCTCCTGGAGTCAGGTCCCCTGGCTCTTCCCAGGTTTCACAGCTCCTTCCCATACCCATTTTCTTGAGCCCACGGAGTCCCTGTGGAATTTTTCCCACCAGCTTCCCATGGGCACGTTAGGGAGACCCTCTTCCCCCACTGGGGAAAAGGGAGCCAAGGCAGGCAGACCCGTATGTGTAAGTGATAGGGGAGTGCGGGTTGGAGGCCACCTGTATTGAGTATTTCTGTTTTAAGTGATCCCTGCTGGATATTTAATTTAAGATGCTTAATTTAAGATGTTTCAGAAACCCAGCAAAACCCTTTTGGTGAACTTCAGTAAATGTTCAGCCCGTTGTTATCCAGGAAAGGAAGCTTCTAGAAGCTGGTTCAGTGTTAAGCTTTCTAATCTAATGTTATGGATATAGAATTTGGAATAAATAAGCGCCATCTACCTATTGCTTCTTTTTGCTTTACTGACCATATGAATGAGCAGTACTATAATAAAGTGACTTTGTAAGCTGGAAAGGGGCTCTGCCCTTTGGGATGAGGCTCTTGAAATCAATAAATTTCATGTCAGACCCTTTCAGGAGGCATGGATGCCTCACTTGAGATCTGAGATCCACATCTCACTCTGGCCCGAGTCTGGAGACTGATATCAAACTGTTGCTGTTTAGAGGAATCTATTTCAGGCTTAATTTGGATTGGCTGGTGTTAGGACTTTCGGCTGATCTGACAGCCTAAGAATTATGCTTAAAAGATTCTACTTTCACTGATATAAAAATAAAAGCTATCTGGCCTCCCCCACCCACCAACATCCCTTTCATCTTTGTTCGTTTAGCACTTAATGGTCCATCACACCTTCATTCAATTAAAGCACTTATTCTTTAATTAATCACTTGAGCTCAATCAAGAAGCAAGTATTAGATATCTTTCATGTGCTAGGTGCTGTGTGGCATCAAAAAGACAAAACTGTGAGCTTAAATAGCTTATGGTCTAGTCGTAAACTATGGAGAGGCAGATGGTTGGGTGGGCGGATTGTCAGACAGATAGATATGTCTACCAAGGGGCTTACATTGGCTGAGGTCATGGTAAGAATTCCAGGCAATGAGGTCACTGGGATTTGGAGATCATAGCAGGAAAGGATTCAGGGAAGAGCGAGGATTTGAGCTGGTACTTGAAAGATGGGTATTAGGAAGGGAAGGGAAAGGAGAAAAGGCACATTCCAGACTAGGGAGATGCATGGGCAAATTTATGACCATGATATGGGGAAGAGGCAGGTGGTGTATCCACGGAGGAGGCCAGACCCGTCACCACGTGCTGAGAACAGGTGGCGGGAAGTCGTGTGAAATTTAGGAGATCTCCGTAGGTGATACCCAGATGATGAGATGCTGTAAAATCCGGGACAAGAAGGGGTTTGCTGTTGTTGATGGCAGTGGAGCGCCACGGGAGCTTCTCAAGCTGGCAGGTGGCTGGGAATGGGACCCTGCTGCCAAGCCGTCTTGCCACAGAGCTACTCAGGCTGCTCGGGAGTGGAGTCTGTGTAGCATTAGACATATTTTCATTTTGAGGTGTTGTGCCCTCATTTTTAAAAAGTTTCTAGGGGCGCCTGGGTGGCTCACTTGTTAAGCTTCTGCCTTCGGCTCAGGTTGTGATCCCAGGGGTCTGGGATCGAGCCCCGCATGGGGCTCCCTGCTCAGTGGGAAGGTTCTCCCTCTCCCACTCCCCCTGCTGGTGTTCCCTCTCGCTGTGTCTCTTTCTGTCAAATAAATAAATAAAATCTTTTAAAAAAATAAATAAAAATAAAAAGTTTCTAGGCATTGGCACAGTTGAATCAACATGTTAATCCTCAAGGAAGCGAGTAACTACAAATAAAAACTGAATATTAAAAAGTAGTGTCATAGCACCTCTTGGCTATCCACACAGTTGACTCAGTTTTTAACGAGTTTTATATCTTGTCTGAAAACTGAGTAAGTTTGAGCTCTACTGGACAGGGGGAGATACTTGCATCCCCATTTTACAGATCAAGAAATGGGACCTAGAGAATTGTTCAAGGTCACGAATCTAGTAAGTGGTGAAACCAGAGTTCAGACCTCAGACTTCTGGCCTCAAAGCTAGTATTTCTTGGCTTTACACAGACTGTGCTCCCATATTAGTAGATTAAGAACACACAAACACTAGCTTGCTAAAAATACATTCACTAACCCTGAAACACAGATTTTCAAGAAAATCAAAAGAGCAAGCTAATAGAAGTAGGCAATATTAAATTTTTTAAGCCCGTTTAAAAAAAAGAAAAGATTTGATTTATTTGACAGAAAGAGAGAGAGCACAAGCAGGGGGAGCAGCAGGCAGAGGGAGAGGGAGAAGGAGTCTCCCCGCTGAGCAGGACCCTGGGGTCATGACATGAGCCAAAGGCAGACACTTAACCAACTGAGCCACCCAGGCGCCCCAAGCCCTTAAAAAAAAAAAAAAAAAAAGATTTATTTATTTACTTTAGAGAGAGAGCATGAGCAGGAGGGGCAGCGGGAGAGGGAGAGAGAGACTCTCAAGCGGGCTCTCTGCTGAGCACGGAGCTTGATGTGGGGCTCCATCTCAAGGCCCTGAGATCATGACCTGAGCCAAAATCAAGAGTTGGACGCTTAACTGAGCCACCAAGGCGCTCCTAAGGCCTTTTTTCATTTCCGTTTGGGTGGCAGCGGGCCTAGGCTCACATTATTAGTTGCTACTTTGAGGCCCAGATCAGAAGCTTTTAAGGAGGGAAACGTGAATTTCTGTACCACTGATGCCCATTACAGTGAGAGGAGGCGTCCTCACATTTGGGGGCAAGTAAGGTCTGCTCGTATGTCTGATAGGCTGACAGCATTTGGGAGACCTTCTGGGAGGTACTTGTGCACAGAGCAGTCCCGTTCTGCCCCGGGAAAGGGGACAAGACATGGGAAACCCGGAGTGACTGCACAAGGGCCAGAGTGACCCCCACGGTGGGAACAGGAGTGGGTTTGCATAGGCAGAGCTGGGGTCACTGCTGGGAATCTACCAGTTAGCTCAGGAGAGGCAAACCCACTTTTTGCATGACTTTAATAAGGTAATGGAGGTGGAAAGGGATGGTTTTAAAAGTCTTCAAAGTTGTTTGTGAACCTGCCGAAAGAAAGTTGAAAAACTATTGCACATTTCTAAGACGATACCTAAAATTTTTTGAATCACAGTTTAATAGTCGTACCAGATGTAATTTCCAGCCCCTTAGGGAATGGTATGTGTGCTTCCTATATATTTTTTGGTGACATCTTGGAGCTGCAAATTTAGCTTATCTATTCATGGGAAACTATCAAACTAATCAGCCCAGATAAATTGACTTTTTGGTCGGAAAAGATACAACTTCATTTCCAGCTCAAAGATGCATGTAAATATACCTCCATGATAAACATCACACTTCTCAATCGTAATTACATGATGAATAGATGGTTGGGGAGATGGACAGGCAGACAGATAGAGCACGGAGCCTTCCCGTGAGTGTCTGGCCAGAATGAAATATGAAGCCACCTGCTTCAGTATATTGTGGTTTATTCGTAGGAGACTTCATAGTACATAGTTCAGTAAACACCCATGTATCCTTCCCCGAGACCGACCTCTTGGTAGATTTTGCTTCCTTCCCCTGAACCACTTGAGAATTAGTTGCAAACATAACATCAGATACTTTGGCATACACCTTCTGAGAACAAGGATCTTCCTCTATATAACCACAGTTCAGTTATCAGTCTCAGGAAGTTTAACAGTACTGTTATCCAGTAGGTAATCCATATTCAGATTTTCCCAACTGTGACAATAATGTCTTATTTTATAGGTTTTTTCCCCTTAATGAAGAATTGCAAATTGCAATTTGATGATCACGTTTCTTTTTTTTTTTTTAAGGATTTTATTTATTTATTTATTTATTTAAGAGATAGAGACAGAGATAGTGAGAGAGAGAGCACAAGCAGGGAGGAGAGGGAGAAACAGGCTCCCCACTGAGCTGGGAGCCCAACGCGAGGTGCCGGGCTTGATCCCAGGACCCCAGGACCCCAGGACCCCAGGACCCCAGGATCATGACCTGAGCTGAAGGCAGACGCTTAACCGACTGAGCCACCCAGGTGCCCCATTGATCATGTTTCTTTATTTTCTTTGAGAATAGCTCCCAAGCCTTTTCTTACCATGACGTGGACAGTTTTAAAAAGTTCAGGATGTCTTGCCTGCTGTTTTGCTGTTCTGCCCTTCAATTTGGATTTTCGTGTGACTGTTTCCCTGTTAGGAGATTCAGGTAAACACCCTCGGAATACCGAGTTCCTGATGATGTGTCCTCATGTCAGGGGCCACCGGTATCCGTTTGTCCCCAGGAGCCATGCGTGCCTGAATTGTCCCAATGTGGCACCTGCAGGCTTTGGCCCCGGACAGTGCCTCACCGTAAGGAGTGAGATGGGCAAGAAGCACGCGTCTCTTTCTGGGGTGGAAGGCTGATCGCTGATCGTAAGGCAGGAGCTGGGAAAGAGAACCGGCCGCAGGTGCGTGTGTAGGCTGACCAATTTCAGGGTGCAGCACGTGTGGCGACCAATTCTCTTAAACTGCCATAGGCACCGTAGAAAGTTTTCCCGTGCCTTTAGCCGGGACACAGGGCTCAGTTGGAAGACACCGACCCACATCCATAGTGGACACAAAAACACCATTCATGGGCTGTGGACTCAGTGGATGTTTGTGTGGTTAGTTTTCGGGCATTTCTAGGGAGCACAGAAGAGGCAGCAGAAACTCCCAAGCCAGGCCTGCTCCTGCCCACAGGCCATACACCACTATGCCAGGGGCACCAGGCCCTCTCCTCCGTAGCACACACTAGACAACAAGGGACCAGTGTCTGCATCTCCTCTGGGGGACTCTTGCTTTGTCTAGAGCCAGTGGACTTGAGCTCCACACTGCTGCCCCCCTGTGTAGATGTCCCTGAAGGGTGATCACAGACAACCGTACGGACTTTAGGCACCGTCTGCCACATGCTTTCGGGCACTGAGCTGAACACTTGCTTCGACTGTGGTGAACGTGCGACTATCCCCATTTTAAGGGGAAACTGGGACTTCACAGGGTTAAGCAACTCAGCAGCCTCTGGACCAAGGGCACCCTGAGTCCAGCACTCACTCTTTGCCTGTTTTTAATTTAATCAGCCAGCATAGAGTACATCATTAGTTTCAGGTGTAGTGTCCAATAATTAATCAGTTGCGTGTAGCACCCCGTGCTCATGACATCACGCAGCACCCACGCTGCGCCCACAGCCCCAGCTCACGGCCGGCCAGCCCAAGACACTCCCACATAACTCTTCTGGCTATGTCAGAAAGTCGGGAAGAGAAGTCAGGTGTTGGGATTTTGTAAATGCCATCATTTTTGAGAGATCTGTATAGCTGATTCCATGAAGAGTCTTTGAGATGCCAGTAAATTCATTCACAGTGGGGGGGGGGGTAGCAAGTCCCTCCTCACATCTGACCACAGGAAACTGGCTCAAATGATAGAGGACACTTTTCTTTTACCCCCTTTATTTTCCTTTCATCTTCTCTTTGCCTCTCTTCTTCTTGCCCAAGGCCCTCAGACCGTCAGCGTTCCTCTTAGCCACTGCTCAGTTGGCCTCTGGGAAGGCTGAGGGAATGAGAACGTGGAACCCAGGAGCATTCTGGGGCCTCCGGCCTCGGGCAGGGCTTTGTGGGAAGGAAGAAGCAAAGGTTTCTTTGCTTCCAGGTTCCTTTGGAGTTTCCCCTCAAAACCCACCTGCCTCTGATAACACCGCAAGGGATTCTTTCCCCAAGTGGCTTTTTGTGTGCTTAATTTTATTGGGTAACTTTCTCACCCTTCCCGTAAGGTTTTTATAAAGGCAATAGCAGAGCTCATGGTGTGTGCCCCTTAGCATGGGGGGGGGGGTGTTTACTGCTGACTGTGGAGTGCTTTTAGCTCACACCAGGTGTCCGTGGATTAGTTAACAAATGGACACCCTATGGGGTGTGTTTGTGCCTTAAAAGCAGGAGGATGGATGTTTTTCTCTCCAGGGGAGCCATGCGGTATTTCTGTAAAATTATTAACATAACTATAATGAAAGCATGGACCACATAGGTGGAAATCAGAGCCGGGCAATCAGAATCTGATGGCAAAATGAAAATACTGCCCGTCTCTTCCTCAGTGAGGTTTTTGGGCTATTTGTCTTCCTGGAATAATTTCCATTACACTCATGACAGGTTTTCTTAGTTAAATTGTAGGAGAAAAATTCAAGATAGTATAGCTAGTACTCATGTGCGATGTTGGTCAAAGTAGGTGGAGATGGTAAATAAAATGGCATTTTGATGAGCAAAGTGGCTTTTAAAACTATACCCAAGTGTCCTTTTTCTATATTCTGAAATGGTTTGCATTCTAGTTGGTCTTTTTCTTCTGCCTTAAGAGGATCCAGAAATGCTTTTTTTAAACAACAAAACACTGGTGTTTTCACCACGCAAATACTTTTCAAATAAACCCGTGTCATGCCTTACTGTCAACAAACCACTGGTCATGAAGAGAATGCTCTGGGAGCCCTGGCAGTGGTCACGGGGACTTCGTAAATTGCCTCACCTGGTGATGACTTTTAGGGAAATAGATGCCGTAGACCCCTCTTGGAGCTAACCCAAGAGTGCCCAATGCCTAGGCCAGTCTGTCTACCACTGGGTCAGTACTCTGTCTACAGTAGGAAAGCGAGGGTGATTGTTACTTAATGAGACACGTGTCAGCGTTCTGGTGCCTAGTGACCCGTAGGCTTTTTATTTTTCATCAATGCAAATAAATGGCAAAATTAACACGTAAGTAGTAGCAGATGACAAAACTCTGTAGAATTTGTCAGAGAACAGGAGCATTCTCGTGGAATAACGCCACACATTTCAGAGGTCGCTGAAGGTCAAATAAGAACAAGAGTCAGCAGCTTGCGAGGTGGGCTGGATCCGTGATCCAGCTGGTAGCAGTCGCAGTGGGTGATTCTAGCCTTGGATTCGTAAGCCGGGTATGACCCAAACATGCTTGAAGCAGCGAAAACGGAAATGGATATAATAGAGGTGTTTAAGAAAATGGCCAGTTTAGCGTTCGACTTCAGGGTGCTGGAGACGGAAGGCTGACAGCATGTTGGTGTCATATGCCCTCTCAGAGGCCATCGGCTCAGTCCCTTCCTTTATAGACGGAGACTGAGGTGTAAGGAGGACTCCCCCTAGAACCGGGGGTTTTGAGGCTCCGCGCCCTTTCTACACATCTCACCTCTCCTGCTTGGGGCAGAGGAAGAGGACGAGTTGAGAGACACTCCGTGGTGATTGTTTCAAATGTAACCGACGCACTGAGCCAAGAGGTAAACTGAAAAGGTGGCGAACGGCTAGACCCTAAAATACCTCCCGTGGGGTCGCGCGGGGCCCTGAGCAGAAGGCTGCCGGGGCATCAGCCAGCGCGGCCTCTCCCTGACCCAGGCGACTGAAAACGAACGTCTGGCAGCACTCACTTCCCCACCACGACGGAGGCTGTCTGCGTCTTAGGCCGTTAGCACTGGGGACGGCCCCAGGGAAGGTCCCCTGGACCTCAGGAGGGCTACGTGACTGGCCCAAGGTCACGAGACGGGTCAGGGGCTGACCCCAGACTGGGACTCCAGGCTGTGTCCTCTCCAGCTCTGCAGCCAGAGCCTCATCAGTTGGTGCCAGAGGGAGTTTGAAGAGCATCCGGGGATGGGGCCTCTCTGTCGGCATCCGCCACCGCCCTTGGCTGCTGGTTTTCCGGTTTTAACTGGGAAATTGCCAGATCTGCCTTGGAGCCGTATGCAAGAACCAGGGCAGGGGACGTGCCCCTGCGCGGCTTGGCTTTTCCCTTCTCAGAGACAACTTACTGTATGCTGTGGCCCGCCGCGGCCTCATTTTAGAATCATCTTCATGTAACTCAGTTCATGCTGCATTTTCCAACAGAAAGTATATTTCTCACTGGATTTGGTAAATGGGTCCAGGTGAAATCAGCGTATCTTGAACTTGTTCCAGAGTAAACTACACACGCCTTGAGACTTGAAAAGCAGCATAGTAGTAAGCTTTGTGGTTTTTTGTGCTTAAAGACAAATAGGTGGCATGGAGCCCTAGAGTAAGTTTGACCTTTAAAACTAAACCAACGGAGTCCACATTTATGAGTCATGTGGCCTTTCTTTTCATCTTCTCTGAGCCTCAGTTTCCCGATCTGTGAAGTCAAGGTAATACGCAGTCCCTACGTTAGCCTTGCAGGGGTGTTGTGTGGCTTCAAGTTAATGCTGTAGGAACGGAGGCATCCATCCCCCCTTTATATCGGCAATATTTTTAAGTTGCATCAAGGAAGCTGTTATTTTAAACATAGAATGATGAAATTCTGTAACGTGAGGAATTTTAAAGTAGTTCTTATAACATCTCAGTGTCAGTGAAGAAAAATCATGTTTGTATCTTATTGAAAAGTAAAAATAATGTATTCCAAAGAATGACATTAGTTGGGAATTTTCTTGAAACGTTCTATCAGTCAGGCTGATGCTTTTCATATAAACTGCATGTGCGCAGGTGTGTGCCCACATGTATGAAACATATATGTGTGCGGAGAGCGAGAACGTGTGTTCTGCCTGTGTGTACTTGGTCTACAGATAGTGTGTACTTTACCCGGGGTACAGGCAGGTAAGGAAATCAGATTAAAGGAATGCCTGGGTGGCTCAGTCGGTTAAGTGGCTGCCTTCGGCTCAGGTCATGATCCCGGGGTCCTGGGATCGAGTTCCGCATCGGGCTCCCTGCTCAGCAGGGAGCCTGCTTCTTCCTCTGCCTGCTGCTCCACCTGCTTGCACCCCCCCACCCTGTGCAAATAAATAAATAAAATCTTTAAAACAAACGAAGAAAGAAATGAGATTAAATATTCCCACCCCCAGGAGGTTTTCCCCTCGCCTCCTGTCTGTGAGCAGCCTCTTTGGGGAGGCTCTGCCTGTGAGGACAGGCTGCCCAGCACCTCAGCAGCCCGCGGCATAGCCTCCCGTGGCCTAACCGCCCGCCCCCGCAAGAGTGTAGGCTACCCTGGAATGGGGCACTACCTGGAGTAAGGCCATCTGGGCACTGGTTCCAGATGGACCTTTCAGCCATGAGGCCTTGGCTTAAGCAGTAGCTCAGCCCACGGACCGCAGTGTATTAACTCTTGCCCTTCCAGTACATAGCAGCTGGACGCTTTACAGTGGGGTACGGAGACCGGGCCTCCGGCCTTTTCTCTGGGGCCCCTGCATTCTTGAGGCTGACTCTGGCCTGGAAGACAGTTCCTCTAAGAGGGGCTACTGTGGGTAGGATCCAGCCCCCATTTTTCTCGAACTCTGAGAGCCTCAGAGACCTTCCCTCCATCCTCAGAGCCCACTCTGGGGGAGGAATCATCTCCTGTGCTGCCTCCCTTTTGGGCCCATGGGTTGAAGACAGGCTGAAGGCTAGCTTAGACCCCTAGTCTGGCTGGGGCAAGGAGGGGGACAACCTGACACGAATATAAAATGACCCCTTTGATTAAAATAGAGTTAAACCGTACTGTTCTTAAGAGAAATCTAACATTTAGGAGACTGTTTTGTCCGTGCAATGTGGGCTTAGCTAAGATAATGTTTTGGACTATGTACTTTTTACTTAGGCTATTACAAGAAGTACTCTGAGTCCTTACCCTTGTTCCTATAAAAACTCAATTACCTTTACAAAATGGTCAATATCCCAGTCCTTTGTTCCTGAGGTGACTTTACCGTCTTTCTCCATAATCAAGGGAGGCAAGGTCTCTGCTGTGAACGGTTTGTTCCCAGAAATATTCCCCCAGTACAAGGTTTCATTTGTTTAAATAGCACTGTTTATACAAAGGACGCATCAAAGTTAAAATATTTTAAGGAGAATAATGCCAAAATATTTGGTCGCATACTGAAGGGTCACTTAAATGCATTTGAGCATTTTGATTTTTCAAAAACTTTAGCTTTTAGATGGACATGTTTTTCCAAGACATATCCTCCAAGTGGGTCTGGGAAAAAGTGTTTGACCTATTTTTTAAAAATGATGCTCCTCTTTTGTGGTTTGCAAGTATTTTACTATCAAAGTTAGTACTATCGAGGGCTGTTCGTATAGCTGACATTCTGCCAAGCCCTTTTTACAGGCTGAAGAAGAAAGTGATATGCCATTAAGTTTTAATTTAGGGAACTAATCCAACCCTAACCCCCTTCTTTCCCCTCAGCTCTGTGAATTCTTGGAAGATAAGGGCAGCTGTGGGTTTGCCAGGGCCTGGGTTTGAGGCCTCTGCAGAATCTCTAAGAACAGGCACAGTGAAGCGAATGGCTCCTCGTGCCCCCGAAATGCCTTGTGTTGATAAATTAAGGTGCCTCTCTATAAGTGAACTCAGCATCAAAAGGCCTGGAATTAGGAATTTAGTTGGAAGAGGCAGGCCTATTTGCTCTGTGGTTTGGAAAATATAATGTTACCCTTTTCTGGTTTCCAAAATTCATATCATGTAAAACTTGCAAAGTAAATATTTATTATTTTGCTCTACTTTTCAAGAAGGAGAAGAAAGGAAAAAGGGAAGAAAAAAAAAAAAAAACCCTTGGGCTCAGTAAGAATCGCCTGCAGCCAAAAACTGGGGCTTTAATAAATATTTCCACATTACTAATCAGGTATGAGGCGGATTTTCCCACCAAAAGGAAAAGTTCTTATTAGCTATATTCTTCGGTTTAACATTGAACATTTATTGACTGCTTCCCAGGTTCCTGGAAGCCTTTTAATTTGGGATTAATCATCCTTTTACCACCTCATCCAAAGCGTAAGTGGTTGGTGCATTCACGCTGCTACACTCATCACCCTAAAAAAGCCAACTTTAATTTAAAATAAAGAAACTAAACGTTCTCATAACAAAGTATAAGTATGTCGCAAACATCATTTAGGACTGTTATACTAAAAATTTACTTGCAATTTATCTGAAATTCAGATTTAACAAGGCGCTCTGTATTTTATCTGGCAAGCAAAACCAATGGACAGAGCCATGCAGTCAAAATGTCATAAAAAGGAGGGAAAACGTTTTTTGGGAACTTTGAAAGGAACAGGCAATAAATAAGAACATTATATAGACTGATTCAAATCGTTACTGTAACTCCAATAATATAAAAGTATGTAATTTATTGTTGCATAAATTAACGAGTCTCTAGACCATGTAAGTTGAACTTTTACAACTCAAATGTTTTCCTGTGAGTTTATGTTAAAATTTTAGTAATGTTTCATCCTCATTTCTGATTAATCTTAGTTGATTCTTAATCGATTTTAACTTTCTATGTCCCCAGGTTCTTAAGTTACTAATCTATTCAGGAATTCTGGGGGGGGGAACCCCTCATGTGAGTCCTCGTGTAACACAAAGGGTCTTTTCGGGGAACATGAAGACTTTTTTTGTATTTTGATTAATCACCCCTAATATATCAATTTTAGAAGTTCAGATTTCTATACAGGCAGGGTTTTGGAAACTGAGCACCCTCATTGCCTCTTCAGAGCTTATTACTGAAAACAATCACAAATAGCATAGGGAGCTCATTCCTCAAAATAAGCCGTTCATTTCTTTATACAGAGTGATTTAAAGGGTTTTGTTTTAAGAAGAAAACTTCTTAAGGATGTCCGGTTAGAAAGTGGCTCCGAGAAAATGACTAACTGAGAGTTCCCTTCCACGCCAGTCCTCCGGGGAGCGGGGAGCCCCTTCCAGGCCCCCAAGGGAGGCGGACATTGGGAGAGGACACTTGCCTGCCGCAGGAAGTTGGCGAGATGGGTTTTTCACTCTCAGGTGGAAAATGACGGTGCCCCTCAGGGCATGGCCACTTTCCACGTGACGTGGGCTGTTTACCCGGGAGCCGTGTATTTCCTTACGGTGTGGTTCTCAACCGAAGTCCAAGTGTCCCCTTGAAAAACTAAGGACTCCTTCTCCCCTTTTAAAGTGCCCTATTTCATTCAAAAATTATGGAGGGCTTCCAGCGACCAGATCCTGTTTTAAGCACTTGGGATCCGTGGGTGAACACGCTGAGCAAAGGTCCCTGCCTCCTGGAGTTGACTTTCTATCAGAGAGACAGACAATACATAAAAAGTGTTATACAGTGTGTTGGAAGATAATTATTATGGTGGAGGGTAGGGAAGCAAGGCGGGGGGGGGTCTGGATTTGGGCTTGGGGACAGATTACATTTTAAACAGGGAGGTCAGGGTAGGACTTGGTGGTGGTGACATTTGAGTAAAGACTTGAAGGTGGTGTGGGAGTGAACCACTGGGTGCTGGACAGGAACAGTGTGACATGCAGAGAAGGAACAGATAGCACAACGGCCCTGAGCTCCTGCTTGCGTCTGATCTGTGGTTCTCAACCCAGGGTGATTTTGCCCCCAGGGACATTTGGCAATGTCTAGAGAAGAGGGGGGATGCTACTGGCATCTCTGGCTAGAGGCCAGGATGCCGCTCAGCATCCTGCAATGTGGGAGGACAGCCTCCCGCAGCAAAGAATGATGCTGCCCCAAATGTCAGTAGGGCTAAGGTTGCGAAACCCTGTCTGTGAGAAGCAGTAAGGAGGCCAGGAAAGCTGGGGGAGAGGCAGTAAGGGAAAAGAGAAGTAGAAGAGAAGGTCAGAGATGACAAAGGCTGTAGGAGAAGGGGTGGCTAGGTCAGGTAGGGCCTTAGGCCAGTGTGGACCTCAGCTTTTACTCCAAGAGAAATGGGGAGTCATTGGAGGGTCTGGAGCGGAGAGGGACGTGACCTGCATTAACAGTTTGAAGAGTATCGCTCTGGCTGCTGAGTGGAAAATAGACTGAAGGAGGAAAGGCTGGAATGAGGGAACTCGAGGCTGCTGTGGTAACCCAGACAGAGACGATGGGGCTCAGACCAGGGTGGGAGCAGCTTCCTGACTTCCGGGCAGCGGGTCTATCCGATGCCAAATCTTAGATATTGGACAGTGAGGCGTTCTGGGGGTTCCACACAGTCTGCACTCTTTTCATCACTATGTACCCTGTGTTATATATATTCTATGTGACCTAGATAGATGAGTGTCGATCACTAGACCTATCAACTGATGAATCGATCGATTGATAAAGTTAAGTCGCCTTAGCTGGATTTTGTATTACGCAACAGGCTACCTGATATTTGTTTTAAGATTCAGTCCATGACAAAACAGTTCGACAGGACTCAGGCACAAAGTGGTAATCCTTCTCTGCTTTACCGTAGTCTTGGCAAAACACGTTCACTCTTGCTAACAGCTATGTTGAGGTGTCCTTTTCTAAGCCACATATAACCCTAAACATGCTAAATTACCTGAAAAGGGGGTGAGGGGAGCATAAACGTTCTAGGACCCAATAACGAGGGGTTTAAATGGGTTTCAATGGCTTTAAAGAAATGCGTTAACTTGTTCAAATAGTTCCTCGCCTCTTACTTCGTCAGCCAAAGCAAACGCTGCAACAGAGCAGAAAACCCCAAGAGACTGGGAATTCTTGCGTTCACCCAAAGGTCTCAAACTTCTGAGAAGCATCACCTCCTTATTCCTCCGTGTGGCCTCCCTAAAGCGCACATGTCTTGTCCTATGGGCAACCAAAGGCCGTGGGAGTCGTGTGGCAGCCTATCCACAAACAGCATCTCCTTCCATTTACTGCTGGCCCGTTTAAATGTCTTCTTACAGTATGACCATATTTTTTTAAGTCATGCTGTTCCAAGGAAGTGGTCATCTCTTTGTTAGTGAAAAGTAGGCTTTTTTCAAGAAGTTTTTAAAAGGAACTTTTAATATCTAGGTGAAGTCATGAGCTTTTCATTCGTTCTATCAAAATGCTTCTCGCCCCACTCAGTGGCACAGAAGTGTGGAGTCAGGGACAGGTTCCAGGGAAGCGCCCTCGAGATATTCCAGATGAAAGTAGCGATGTTGGAAGACTTCCCCGTCCAAGATAATCCTTTTCTCAGCTTCTAAGACAGGGTTTCTCAAAGTCATGTCAGAATCATTAAATGTGGAGACTCTCTGGCCCCTCCCCGTAGCTCCCATGAAGGGTAGGGCCAGGAATCTGCATTTCCGAGCTCCACCCAGCTCCTTCTTCCTCACACTCACATCTGAGAGCCCCTGCTCTCGCTCAGATGATCAGCCAAGAGAAATGGCTCCCAGCAAGCGCGACATAGACTTATTAAAAATGGCAGATGTCACTCGAATGAGAGAGGTGCTTCTGAGGATTTGTTTTCTGCAAGAAGTGTGTCTGTCACCCGCCATGCTAGTCTCCTCTTTTAATTGGATACTCTGCCTCCTGGGGGTGCATTTGTGCCTCTGCGCCGGGGGGGAGTGCCGGGGTCGCCTGGCTGGTGGTTCTGCTGGGGGTCCCCGCTAGGCTGACTTTGGAGGCACCTTCCTGTGGAAGACTGCTCCAAACCGTCCTTGTCGTCTCATGTGCCCTTTTCTGTTTTCTCGTTGAACAGCAAACATGCCAGAGGATTATTCTGATCAGTTTGATGACGTCATGGATTTTATTCAAGCCACCATCCGAAGATTGAAAAGGTCACCCGAGAAGCAAGTGGCCGTGCCACCCCGGAGAGAGCGGAATCGCCAGGCCGCGGCCGGCAGCCCGGAGAATGCCAAGGGGAAAGGGCGGCGAGGCCAGCGGGGCAGAAATCGGGGGTGCGTCCTAACTGCAGTGCATCTAAATGTCACCGACCTGGGTTTGGGCTACGAAACCAAGGAGGAGCTGATTTTTAGGTACTGCAGCGGCTCCTGCGACGCGGCCGAGACAATGTACGACAAAATACTAAAAAACTTATCCAAAAATAGAAGGCTGGTGAGTGACAAAGTAGGGCAGGCTTGCTGCAGACCCATCGCCTACGATGACGACCTGTCGTTTTTAGATGACAACCTGGTTTACCATATTCTAAGAAAGCATTCCGCTAAAAGGTGTGGATGTATCTGACTCCGGCTCCAGAGACTGCCGCGTATTGCATTCCTGCTACAGTGCAAAGAAAGGGACCAAGGTTCCCAGGAAATGTCAGCCCCGAATGGAAGATGAGGACCAAGGAGGCGGAGGAGGAGGAGGAAGGAGGAAGGAAGGAGGAGGAGGAGGAGGAGGAGGAGGAAGGCAGCAGTTGGGGGAGCCTGGTAGAGGGAGATCCAGCTACAGAGAACTGGACGGGAGAGAAAAGGGCCATCTGAACTCTCCCGGCTGGCAGCCGAGGTCACCAGAAGCTCAGGGCTGGTGTCCCTGGTGGGGGTTTCCTTTCATCTGCCGCAGCCCACCATGGCTGGTCCCGGGCGCAGTTGTGGATGCACTTGAAACCAAACCAGTGTATCTCCTGTGGTTTATTTTCACATGTCTGGAGACACCCGGGAAACGGTCATCCTGGTGTCGTTCCTTGTCATGGCGTTTTACTGCTGAAAGCAAGAAAGGTTTATTTTTCTGTCACTCAGCGGAGACATCCCCAGAAAAGAGGAAGAACAAAAAACAACACAACACAACACAACACAACACAAAAAGCAAAGACACAAGAGATCATTACCTTTGAATTTGAAAGTTGAGGCCTGAGGTTTACTACAGCCAGCATGTTTTCCCAATGGTCAGTCGGTGATGGATTTTGAACATGGTGTGTGGGGTGGAAAGAAGTTGGCTAGGAACCAAAAAGGCTGTCTTCATGACTAAAAACAAACCTGAAGGTATTTCCTTGATGTCCTTGGAAACAGGAAACCAGTTGTGGTTTTCGGCAGCATTCTTGCAGGAGAGCAAGTGGGGAAGACCCCCAGCTGCCCCGGGGCAGGGGGACCCGCTGGGCCTGTCGGTTTACAGAGAGACAGATGTTACATACCCCCCAGCTCCGTTTATGCATGGTCACCAGTGACCAGAGAAGCTACTCGATGCAATGCATCTGTTCAGATACAGAAATATAGAGAAGATATTTATTGAGATTTAAGTTATTGTTATTTATTACCGTTCACTAATGAGTTGCTCTT
Source organism: Ursus maritimus (assembly GCF_017311325.1). Taxonomy (NCBI): domain Eukaryota; kingdom Metazoa; phylum Chordata; class Mammalia; order Carnivora; family Ursidae; genus Ursus; species Ursus maritimus. The sequence continues at coordinate 34,589,320 of NW_024423897.1, forward strand.
TTTTCCCCTTATTTATTAAAGTTTCTTTTCAAAGGTGCCAGAGTATATGTGCTCGCAAAATGCAAGGAAAAGTGACAAAGGAAATTTTGATTGGGAACAAGGGTCCATGATTTTCAAAGTATTAAAAAGTTTTTCGCTAGGCAAAAATCACTTACTTTACCTTTTTAAGAAAAGCCCTCCTTAATCTCCCCCATCTCAGCCTCTTCCCTATTTTTATTTTTGAAAAAAAAGGAACGTGTCAGAAGGAGCGCTTCTGACAGGCCCCCTTCTCGGGAGCGGGGTGCAAAGACCCGTGGGCACCGGTGTTTTGTCCTCACTGTTCCATCGCTGAACAGATCGCCACATGCTCCCCCTTCTGTTGTATGTAAGCTCTCACTCCCTTCCACATGTATCTATCTATGATATGCATAACCGTGTCTATGAAAGGGGAACTCCCTTTTAGTAAGTAGCCGTGGATTCAGTGTTGACCTGAAAGTAAGATAAAAATCCCATCAGCTAGCCATGGTCTTGCCCTGACTTGTGGAGACCCTTCCTCCATCCTTCCATCCACCCACTATCTTCTAGAGAAACATGCTCACACCCAGAGCAGCCAAGGAGCATGTTGCCGGCCTTCCAGAAACGGGATCTACCTGGGTATCATAAAAGTCCCTTGGCTGTCTCCTTGGGGCAACAGTCGCTGTCCCTGTGAGAAGAAGGTGGCCCAGAAGGGAGGACGAGGAAGACGTGTCTGGCCCTACCAAGTCTCATGCCCACAGAATGCCCTACCTGTACGATGAAAGCCTTTGGAGGGGCGGGGGCATAGGATGGGAACGACCAGCTCCTCGCACGCATCCCAGAGGTGGGTTTGTCCGGCAGCTGACCCAGGCGCAGGGCACTGGGTCCGATATGAGAGTTTGTTGCATGTTTCATAAAAGAGATTTTTATCAAGAAGATCATCTATCCCTACCTGAGTGGCTAATAGCCCGAAAGTAGGACAGATTTAACAATTAAATGACCTACTGGTCTCCCTCAAACAATCATGTTAATTTTGCAAAGTAACCAAGAGGCAGCATTTACCAGACGTCCCTTCCCCCAAGCCCCAAAAGACCCAAGTTCGCCATCATTCTGTCCCTCTCTGTCTTTTCTGCTCCCCTTGCACAACTTGGAAATAAAGGAAAAGGACCCCCCCAGCCCCCCCTCTCCTGGGGCCACAGTGGGGACCCTGCTGAAGAGCAGCCTGCTTCAAACAGTGACAGACCCCGCCGTCTGGTCATTCGAGAAGCACAATGTGACATAGCCCTAGGATCATCTGTCTGGTTCAGAGAATCCTGGCAGATTTGGTGGCTGGTGTCCCCACGTGTCAGCCTCAGTTATCCCCCCGATTCCCACGGCGGGTCCCTGCTCACAGGGACTCTGGGATACAGTGGATGTGGACGACTCGTCCCCAGCATCACCTACACACCACAAGCAAGTTTTAACTGAAGTAAATCACTCCACCAAATCCACAAAAAGGGTAAAGTTTGTGATTTTTCTGTATCATTGCGATTACCATCTGACCCGGTAAGGAGTGCACTTCTTTGGAAGTTCCGACTTCTCTGATCTGTCTCAGTCGTTTGTGTTCTACAACCAAAGTTCTCTACAGACTTTATTTTTGTACAATATCATTTTGTAACTTTTTACAAATAAAAACTCATTTCTATTGCTCCCTGTCCTTCTGTCCTTCCTCCCGTGCCCGTGGACCACAGCTAGCCCAGGCAGCCATCCCAAGCATTTATGATCAGGCGGGCCCTGGACCAGAAGGCCTTCCTTTACCACTGCATCGCCCACAGTTTGGTCAACGGCCTTGCCCGTCGGCTCTCCACAACCCATCACCACCCGCGGGAGAAAAAACTTGAAACTTTGCTCCTCATTTATTTCACGAATACTTACAGGGTGCCTTCCCTCTGCCAGGTACTGTGCAAGGCACCAGTTATCCAAAAGTGGCCAAAACCAAAAATCTTTGCCCTCGTGTAGCTGATATTTTACTTTAGTGGAGAAAGACGGCATTCAAAAAAGTAAAACTAGGTAGTGATCCAGGCAATGATAAATGCTATAAAGAATACAAACAGGCTATTATAATAGGGGAAAAATGGGGCCTGTTTTAATTAAAGGGGACACTGAGGCAGGATTTAAGAAACAGAGAGTGCCAACAAATAAGGAGCATCTTGGCTTTTGCCCTCAACCAGGCAAACCCTTGAATGGAGCCCCCTCTTTGCACAACTTTGGGGGGACACCATTCACATCTGGTCTGTATGACAGTCCCCAGAGTTGGCGTCAATGGTGGCCTTGAGCCGAGTGTATTCTGGTGGCAAGAAAAACATACCAAAGAGAGGAAATGCCAGGGCCCTGGGTTGGGAAGGACAGCATGCTTCCTCCTCGGATGACACACACCCCGTGTTATGTCACAGGCAGCCTTGTGACTGGGAAAAGGTAGCCTTGTGTGGTGTTTTAAACCCAAAACAAAACTCTGACACTCTTAATACTCATTCTAAGTGTCTGCCAGCTGAGGTTTTCCAACAGACGGCATTCGGAGCAGTGCCGGGCCTTCCCGAAATGCCGTTTCCTTCCTGATGCTCCCGGCCCCTGCACTGAGATTCCATAGTGTCTCGGGGCCCTATGTCGGGCTCTGGCATTTGGAGTCCTTCTGCCAGGGCAGTGCTGGGGCCAGCCGAGCTTTCTGTCAGCCAAATTCTGGTACGAAGTTAGGGAGTTGCAGAGGGAATGCAAAGATTGTAAACTCTTGCTGCCTTCCGCTCCCTTTTTAGAGTCATTTCCCCAAAGTAGGCTCCCAGGATTGCTAACTGGGTGAGATGCCCTGCAAAAACAAACAGAGAATGGGGAGGTTCTCTGATCAAATAACTTTGGAAAACACTGAGTTAAATAACATCAAACAGTTTTTTAAAGATAAAAAGAGAAATGCAGAACTTATAAGAGCCTTGATTAGACCAACAAGCGCTGAGACAGTCCAAGAGGGGCGTGGTGTGCGGTGCTCCCCAGGTGGGTGGGGCCGGGGAACTGCCTGCTGTGATGCTCTCTTGCTCATTACACCTGCTGACCATCCCTTGAAACTGCCTTGGGCTGTGGTGCCTGCTCCTGTAAACATCAGGATGAGCAGAGAGGGGGCTAGAGATCGGTAGAGAGGCGGAAACCGCTGGGCAGCTCCCACGGGAAGGACAGCCCTCCCCCTGACACACACACCCCTACACACACACACACACACACACACACACACACACACGGGCACTGTGGTTTCTTGCTCAGCATGATTAACCAGTGGTCAGCTTTGGAAATTTCCTTTCCAAAGGGAGAATGTGAAAATGAATTTCTCTCACGTAAGGGAGAATGTGTTGAAAGCTGGGAAATTCCTAGCAATAAAAAAGAGAACTTTCACCATGCTTACTGAAAATCCTCACCAGGCTCGAATTATTCTGAATCACGAGTGCAGTCTTGAGGGACTGATTCCCCCCTGCAGTGGTCCTCAGAGGGAACGTCGCTTTTCTGGAGCTTCAGGCTCTGAATTCTTGCTGCCCGGAGCACTGGGTAGGAGCCCTGGATGAGGAGCCCTGTCACCAGGCTCTGACAGTCTCCTGCGGCTTATGCCCGTGAGATCAGCCCAGGCTGGTTTTCTCCTCTGTGGCCAGTGCTGAGTGAAGCAAAGGTTTAAAAGAACTTTTTAAAGACTCAATCCACTCTTGAGGTAAAGGCAGGAAATCAGAATTTCCTGAACTTAAGTCTCAAACACAGAAAGCACCGCCTCCCTTCACATGCAAAGTCCTGCTTGGGTCACGGCTGATTTGCTATCTGACCCCAGAGTCCCGTGCAGGAGGGAACCCAACACCTCACACTGTCCACCTCAGAGCACAATGGCAGGGAGAGGACTTGGTGTCAGCCATGGGCTTTGGGGCTTTTTCCCATCAGGTAATGAGAGGTCTCAATCCAGAGTGTCTTCTTGGGACCCATCTTCCGTAACAGAACTGTTACTGTGATCCCATGCAATCGTGAACCTTGGGCTCATCATATCCTGAATGAAATGAAAACCAAATACTGCCAAGTCATCCCTGAGAACAAATCGGTAGTTGGGGGGAATAAAGGGAAAGCACCCATTTACCCATGGGTGACCACGAACGCACCGCCACATCCTGGCCCCGCGGCAGGTGAGCGGAATGATGAGGAGAACGCAGGCCGGGCAGAGCATGGGTGCTAACAGGTGCACAGAGTGCAGGAAGGCCCCAGCCGGCAGCAGGTGAGAAGGAGACCTGAGAGGAAAACGAGGCAGGGACAGTCACAGAGCCGGGTGGCCAGACCATTTGAATTTCAGCTAAACGTACCACAACTTCTCGGTGTAACTATGTCTTGTGCAAGATTTGGGACATGCGATATTTGGGACATACTTCCATTAAAACGATTACTTGTTGTTTATCTGAAATGCAGCTGGGCAACCCTGTATTTTAATTTGCTAACACTGGCAAGAGAAAGTGACACTTGAGATGAGGCTTGAGGATGAGCACGAACCCGTCAGGTGGACGAGGGCAGAGGGTGGGGGTAGGATGAGGGACAGACGTTCCAGGCTGAAGGAACAGTGCGACCCAGAAGGACAGAAGGGCCCTGCGCGTTCCAGGAGCAGTGAGCAGAGTGGTGGGCTCGGGGCTGACTTAGCCATTAGGCACAGCAGACACCTTGGCTGGGAGCCGCATGATTTTTAGAGGTCCTTTTAATTAAATGTCAATTTTAATACTTCTTTAAATCGGAAGAAAAATTGAATAGAACAATATTACATATATCATTAGAAATCCAGTCTGGATTATATTCCCCTTTATAAAGCCATGGGCTCATATAATTTTTAATATGTTATATAGAGAAGGGGCCCACAAAGGCAAAAGTAACGCAGCCCTGGGTGTGGGGCGAATAACAGCCTTGCCGCGTGCTCTGCCTGCAGCTTCCTTCCAGGCTTCCCTCTCTCACCCTATCACCGAAGCCAACCTCATCACGAACATCATGACTAGCACTCCGTAAGAACCTGCTACATGAATTATCTCATTACATCTTCACAACACTACCACCACCACAAACCCTCTTCCTGCCCTTCAAGTTCGGGTGTCTTCTCAAGGTATTTGCACTCGCGTCCCACTTAGGGAAACAAACCTAAGGGCAGGCCATCTGCATTCCAAGATTCATTCACCCCCCTTGAGAAGACGACGTGAGGCAGGTGGCCCAGAGCACGCTGGCAGTCAAGGGGACAGTGACAGAGGGAAGAAGTGGTCAGACTGAAGGCAAGAAAGGTAGAGAGAAGAGTTAAGGCTCCGAGAAATCAGAGAACTGGCAGAAGTGAGCCATGACAAATAAGGATGAGGTTTTCAAACACACGGAATAGATTACTTTAGGGAAATTCTTTAAAGTGGTGTTTGTAGGGAATTTGAACCCACTTCTGGCTCTGTGCCTGGATTTCATTCATTCAATTAATTATTTAGCATCTATCTCCTACCAGGGAAGGATAGAAAGATAGAAAGATAGAAGCATATAAAGATAAAGCCCTCAAGGGGCCCCCAGATCCGAGGGACAAAAACGGTATAAAATATATGATGAGGACAGTGATAAAGACAACACAATATTATGGGAGAGTCAAGGATGAACCATAAATCCAGCTGAGGCTGGGGGGTGGGGAAAGGTATCAGGGAGAGCTTCCTGGAGGTGGCTGCCTGAATGTACTATTTTATAGGACGAGCAGGAATTTTCCAGACTGAAGTTGGGGGAAGAGAGGACATTCCACACAGAAGGGACTTGAGAGCTAAGCCAACAAGAGTAGAAACAGCTTCATGTATTTTTGGCTTGCAGGGTGGAGACCGGTCAAGGCCAGAGCTTTGGAAAGCAGGACTAATGAGCTTTATTGGGCAGGAGAGGGAAGGAAGCAGCGAGGCTGGAGGTGGTGAGGAGTGGGGGAACAGAGAGCTCCTCCTCTGCTGGGCTCCAGCTCTGCCTCCGCTCTTGGGAAAGGATCACTTCTGACCTCCAAGTCTGACCTCGCCCTTTTAGACCCTCTGCCTCCCCAAACCCTTGTCTGAGTCCCATTCTCCCAAGGCCTTGTGTGCACTGCTTTCATTCGCTCGTGAAAAGTCCTCCAGAGACAGCTACTTTCCACAGGGGACTCATTAGGACCAAAAATCTCCCAGACCAACACTTCCCAAACTGCCCAGTTGAACTCTAGGGAGTCATTCATAGATGCAAGGGTTTCTTCATTTTAAAAATTGGGGAAATGCTGCATATTTTGGTTCCATCTCAGAAGGAAATAGTACATGTTAGCATATTAAACAAGGCCCTGAGAAGGCCTGTGGAGGAAAACCTGTGTCATTTTGTTTAATCCAGCAGCCCACAACCTTATTTGACCAAGGAGCATTTGAGGACATCTCTAATAGAAGTGTTCTGCTGGACAGAACTTGGGAAATGCAATTCTACCAAAAGGAATGGCCAAAGGGTCAACCAAAGAGTCGGCCAAAGGGTCAACCAAAGAGTCAACCAAAAGAATGACTCTCTAATGGAAGAACTGCTGATGGCAAATTAAGTTCCTTCGGTGCAGGGGACCTTTCCAGCCCCTATTAGTAGAAGGCGCCTTTGGCCTAAATGACCTGACAAATGGCCACCACACCTTTTTATGTGCATCAGTTGGACTGACCCAGTAAGTGGCCAAACTCAGCCATGGTCTCATTTCTCCCTGACCTTGAGCTGAGGTACCCAACCCTCCTCCCCTGTCCTCACTCTCCACCCACCCTAAATCCTAACCCCATCTGGCCAACCCTGCCATAGCTCACAATTGCTGGGCTGGAAGATACTCCAATGGTTGGTTGGTTGTTTTGTTTTGTTTTTAGATTTATTTATTTATTTATTTATATATTTGAGAGGGGGAGAGAGAGAGAGTGAGAGTGAGAGAGCATGAGCAGGGTGAGAGGCAGATGGAGAGGGACAAGCAGACTCCCCGCTGAGCCCGGAGCCTGATGTGGGGCTCAATCCCAGGACCCTGTGATCATGACCTGAGCTGAAGGCAGATGCTTAGACAACTGAGCTATCCAGGCACCCCACTTCAAGGGGTTCTGATGCTGGCTACACACACAGAAAAAATCAGCCATTGTGGTCTTCATTAGTGCCATTCACCAAATAATCACAGATCCTTTCCACTCCTGGCTATATGGTAAGATTACACATTTGGGTTCCCTTGTGGTTGACTGAAGCCAGTGACTGACCAAAGAGCATGAGCAGAAGTGGCTTGTGTTTCTTCTGAGCCTGACATTTAATTGCCGTTATGAGACCCTCGAGAGTCTCTTTCTTTTCCTATAGGACGGCAACCAGAAACCTCAAGATGGTGGCTCTTCTGTCAACGTGGAGTGACTATGATGAACAGAGCCACTCTGCCAACCCACGACAGACATGCGTGGTAGAAGAGAAAGGACCCATTGTAATCTGAGCCACTGAGATGGGGAGGTTGGTTGTTACTGCAGCGTATCTTAGTCTATCCTGACAGAGGCAAGTTTTTATTATGATGAGGCATATTGTGGGCCATGAAGACAAAGAGAACGGTCAGCAGAGGAGGGAGAGTGGTGAGTGTAGAGGCTCAAAGGGATGGGGGAGTGCTAGGAGATAAAGTGGAGGAGGTACCCAAGGGCCTGATCATGTAGAGTCCTTGGGACATTGTAGGGATTTAGGATTTTATTCTGAATCAGCCAGGAAGCCATCAGGGGGGTTTTAGAAGATAGGTGACAGACAGGATGTTAAAGGAGTCTTTGTGAAGTTAAAGGACTCTTCTAGCTGCTTTGTGGAATACAGACTGTGGAGGAGCAAAAGCAGGGCAGGGAGACCTGTGAGGCCACTGCAATAATGCATGCGGGTGACAGTGGGGACTTGGACCAGTGTCAGCAATGGTGGTGCCGACAGGACTTGCTCAAGGTCTGGGGGTGAGGGGCCAGGAGAGCAGGAGTAAAGGTGTGATCAGAATGATTCCGAGCTTGAAGCCAAAGCAGTGGCATCTCTAAGAAGGCCAAGCTGCACAGGTCTCATGCAGGGGACCTCAATCGGGTCTCATTGTGGAGCTTTTCTGCTGGGAAGGCACCAAGTAAGAAGAGAGATGCTCCCTCCTGACATCCTAACTCTGGGTAAGGCAGGAGCCAGTGCAGGGGCCAGGCTCTGATGGAGTCTGCCAGGCCCTGAGGTCTGGAATGCCATTAAAAGTGTGTGTGCCAGGCCAGTTGGCTCATGATCAGGATGAATCTGCCACTGCTCCCTCTGACAATGTTTAGCATGAAATAAAAAGTATGGCTTTCAAATGATACCACAAGGAGGATTCTTGAGCAAATATGGCCAAAGCCGCTCTGCAGAATGTTCTCAGAGGCTGGGATTCCATTCGCCTCCAGCTCTCTTTTTCCATCTGGTCCCTCCCAGCCCTGCACTGAGGTCCAGCCGGACAATTGCACTGGCCTCCTCACAGGTCCCCCGCCTTCCAACCCTACCCCTCCAACTCCACTCACGGCTGCCAAATTAATCTTCCGCACCTCGCTCTCCTATTCAAAATTCCTCTCTACCTTCCTGCTGCCAGTCAGATCCCTCAGACTGCCAATCAGAGCCTCCACAAATCTTTTCTCTGGTGGTTGTGTTTATGTCCCCCAAATCTTCCTGTTTAACCTAACCTCTACCCCTTCAGTTGCTATGGATGACCTACAGAACCTCAAAATACACATTGAGCTTTCTATACTTTCCACAGCTGGACCCTTGCCCAAGTCTTTCCCTCTGCTGGGAATAAGGTCCTTCTTCTCTTCAGCGCTCCAGATTCTCCCCAGCTGGTGTCCATCACCCACTTGACTGTGGTCCTGCGGCCAAGCTCCTCATGTGTGGATCACGCTGATGGCATGGGCCCCCTTTCTTGTATATATGTGTGCACTGATCTCATGTTCTCTGCTAGGTTGAGGGCTCCTTGAATGCATGGGCCACATCTGGTTCATCTTTGAATCCTGAAGAGCCCTGAGCACATGCTGTCACATGTAGCAGAAACTCAACTCAAGCTGCCTTAAACAATGAAAGGGAATCGATTAGCTCATGCACCTGGAAAGTCTTAGGTGGATCTGGTTCAGAACAAGCTAGATCCAAGTGTTCAATTAACACCATAAGGAAGAGCCCCCTGTCAACCACTTCACTGTCTTCCATTGGGTTGGCCTCGTTCTTAGACCATTCTTCCCCAATGTGGTAGCAAAGATGTCCAGTGGAAGTTACAGGCTTAGATCCCACTCTCTTAACTACCCAGTAGACAGAATGAGCACCTTATTTAATAATTCCATCAAGGACCTTGGAGGAGATTCTGACTGACCAACTAGAGCCAGATGCCAATGTCTCCACCAATGGCTATGGCCAGGGGGATGGATAATTCTGTCCCAGCCTAGGGCATGTGTTTATGTTTGGTGCCAGCTGGTAGGCCAACTTAACTAAACTGCACGGGCTAAGAACATGGAAGGTCAGATGCTGTGAAGGAGATATGGGTGCTGTGACCTAAAGAAGGAATGAGGGATGCTGAGAAGCCAAAAACAATAGATGTCCACAACAGTCATTTTCTGTGATAGCACATTCCAGCAAACAATTTGGCACCTCTTTTCTCAGACTGATTTTGACAACCATCTGCTCAAAGAAATTAAGGTTTCCATCTTGGTTTATTTGTTTGGCCATAACAGCAAGTTCATATAACAATTCAAACAGAACAACAGGGAGTAGGGGGCATCAGTTAGAATGTAACTAGGAGAAATGTAAGTATTGGTACTTCAATTTTTTTTTACAAAAAAAATAAAGGAATATTGGATAGGTGGATAGATGAAAGGAGGAAGGAAGGAAGGAAGGAAGGAAGGAAGGAAGGAAGGAAGGAAGGACTGTTTTATTTATTTGATTGTGTCATTGTCAGATTAAAAATCCTGTTAAAGGGCACCTGGGTGGCTCAGTCAGTTAAGCAACTCTTGATTTCCACTCAGGGCATGATCTCAGGGTCATGAGATCAAGCCCCACATTGGGTTCCCAGTGGGGAATCTGCTTGAGATTTCTTCTCCCTCTCCTTTTGCCCCTCCCCCTGCTCTCTCTCTCTAAAAATAAATAAATAAATAGTTTTAAAGAAACCCTGTTATAATGGGCCCCATTAAAAAGACATTCAAAGAAGGCTCAATTAATAGAAAACCCTATTGCAGTGGTTGAAATAGGGGCTTACTTGTCTCACACAATTATTTATGGATATGTATGTGGTGTGTGCCACAGGAATAATTTTTGCAGGCAGATCTACCAATGGATGCTAACATTAGTGGGCATAAGGTTGAGGAGAAAAAGATACATTATCTCAAAATATCTCACCCAACATATTTATTAATTACAAAGGGAAAAACAGCAAATTTACATGGAGAAACTCAGCAGACACCATCTTCACTAAGTGATTAGGGCTAAGATCACCAGTAATAAGAAATATTGATAATCATGTTCCCTGATACAAATGAGAAGAACACAACATCACTTCTTCCATTTTTGCCAAAAATGCAAAACCTCTCTTTAGCCTTGAGAAAGCATCAAACTCAAATTAAAGAACCTTCTACAAAATAACTGATCAGCAATGTTCTAAAGTGTCAAGTACAAGAGAGAGAAGGAAGGACAGAAGAATTGTTCCCAGCCTGGAGTAGGTGAAGGAGATGTGACAACTGGATTGAGGTGGGATCTCAGATTGGATCCTCAAACAGGAAAAGAACATGAGTGGGAAAACTGGGGAAATCTCTCTTAATAAGGTCTGCAGTTTCTTTAGCAGTATTGTACTGAAGTTAATTTCCCAGGTTTGATCATTGTACCTGGTTAAGGAAGATGTTAGAATTAGGGGAAGCTGGGTGAAGGGTGTAAGGGAGTACTCCTCTTATGATTTTGACAAATTTTCTGTCAGTCTAAAATTATTTCAAAATTAAAGTTAAAAACGAAAACCATGGTGTTGGTTCTTAGTAAACTTATAGACCAGTTGCCACCACAGTACAAAGATTTATAGGGCTAGTGCCCAAATCACATGTACAGACAAGTGATCTTAGAGTTCGGAGGAAGGAGGACACAGTGTGGCCTTGATATTTTGACGTCTCTAGCTTCAGGCAAGTTGCAGGGCTTCTGTTAGACTTTAATAGCATGGGCCAAGGGGTGAAAGGACTTCCACAGGGAACCCGACAGAGCAAAGATAAAGAAGTGTGAATGAATGCCCGTGGCATGTTCTGAAGGCTGCTCGAACTTCTTCCCAGGCAAAGAAATAGACCTTGGGTTCTAATCTGGAGCTAGCATTCTGGAATTTCAGGCCTGGTGTGGGAGTGGGCAGGGTATGGGATTGGCTGTGGGACACCGAAAAACTGGGAAATAAAGGTGGCATCTTCAGAGAAATCAGTTATGGAAGAAGACATAGTGGATTCATTTCTGTGTTTAAAAAGACACAAAAATCTGAATGAAGTCTGAGACTAAAAGCCAGAGCGCACGTTAGAGAGCTTTTAAGGGCACCAAGCTGACGTAAACCAGGCCATTGCAGAGCATGTTTCTTTAGCGGAGCAGTGAATGATGTGGAGTCAGCTAAGGAGTTTTACTTATCTCAGTCTCATGTCAACTAAACTACCAAATTTCCTCTAACTTCAGTGTGCACATGGAGCCCCCAGAGATGTTGCTCAAATGCAGATTCTGATTCAGTAGATCTGGGATGTAGCCTGAGATTCTGCATTTCTAACAAGCTCCCAGGTGTTGCCAGTGCTGCCGGTCTGCAAACCTTGCTTTGGGTAGTAATGATATAGACCACTGGAGATGTTTGAGCTGCGGAAAGACAGCGAAGATAATGGTGATCTGGGAATATGTTCAACAAGGCTGTGTTGGTTCTAAATACCTTCCTGGTTTTCATGCTGGATAAACAGTCATAAGCAGAGTTAACATGGAAAGCTGAAAAAATTTGTATGAAAAGCCCCATCAGGCAAGTAGCACCAATTTGAAGAGCAGGTGGGAACATAGGATCCAGAGGTGAAGCCACAATGCATCCATAACACAGACTGTTTCAATCAGTCCATTGAGCCCAGCCCTGAACCACAGATGGGTGGCACAGGGCCTCCCGGGGCAGCAGAAACCCAGCCAGGTGAAGGCTCCCTGATGACCACCTCACTGCCACCAGTGCCTCTGGCCTGGCTGTGCAGTGGGTACGCAAGCTCAGCTCTTCCTCGTCTTTTCTCCTGTCATCACGTATTAAGTCTCCTTACATCCCCTCATCTCTTCCCTGCTCAAATATCCCATTACCCAGGAAAAGACCTTCCAGTCTTCCTACCAAAATGCAACACATATGCAAAAATGCAGGAGCTTCGAGGAAAGTCAAAGACCCTTTGACCTCTCCCAGGGATTTATCCACTGCTCTTCTTGAGAATGGAAGTGAGTTCTACCTCCTCTCCCCATCAGGCAAGTTAGGAACACTATTTCTAGTTGGAAGGCATTTTCATTTTCGGTGGGTATCTGGAAGGTGGGCCTCTTCCCTAAATGATCGGATTCTATTCTACCAAATGAGCAGAAAATGAGTGCTTCCTACACACACTGTGGTGACCAAAACACAGCCTCTGCCTTCAAGATGCTCCTCATCTTGAAGGAAAGAAGGCCAAGGTAAAACCGAAGCAGGTACCAAAGGCTGCAGGAGCCCAAAGGAGGGAATGCCCTGTGGAAAGTAGGTGTTGGAGAACTGAGAGATATACCCTGAGCAAGGGAGTCTGGTGGCGCCGTCCCCCAGCCCCACCTTCTCCGTACAAGACACCCTAGTGTCTACCGTCTCCATGTGGACTGTCAAGACCTCTGGCTGGTGGGGCTTCCCTGCTACTAGGTGCAGACTCCGTAGCAAACCCTGCAGACCGATTCAGTTGAGTCTCACATGGCACACTGTCTTTGCATTACCCACAACTGAAGTCAACCTTACAACAGCCTGATTTCTCCCAGGTTTCTAAATCATGGCCCCCAAATCTTCCTAGACCCCTTTGCTCTGAGTCTCAGTGTTCACTCACTGCCCTGGCTTCAGGGCCCCCACCCAGAGCATGCACTGCATGCCCTGGTGGCCTCACCCTCCCCGCTCTCTGAACAATGAGGACAAGAATCCCCCTGCCCTGTCCCCACACACCCAGCATTTCCCCTGGCATTTGCTTGGTGCTCTTCTCACACTGGCTGTTGTTTGGGAACATCATCCCCTTCTCCATCCAAATCCTAGTATTTTAAGTCTGTGTTCACCGACACCAGGTTGGGATCCACTGTTAGATGGCTGTTTTCCATGAGCCCAAACTCATCCCTCGGGTAGCTGGATAACGTTTTTGAGGCTCATTCATGTTGTAGCAGGCATCAGAACTGCATTCCTTCTTATGGCCGAATGATAGTCCCTTGTGTGTATATGCCATCACCTGTTTATCCATTCATCTGCTGATGGACATTTGGGGTGGCTTCTGCTTTGGGGCTATCACGAATGATACTGCTATCAACATTTGGGTGTAGGTTTCAGTGTGACTGTTTTTGTTTCTCTTGGGCGTGCACGTCGGTGTGGAATCAGTGGGTCATGTGGTCAATGTTGAACTTCGCGAGAAACCACAAAACTGTTTCCACAGCAGCTGCCCCATCTCGCTCTCCCTTGCTACTATGCCATGACCATTATTACTGCAGCTACTATTTATCGGGTGCATGATGGACCAGACACCCTGTTCCAAGACAATTGGATGAAGTTGATATTGAAGGAAAGCAGAATATGTCACTCCCAAATAGACCTCTTGGATATAAATTATTTGGGGATGCCTGGGTGGCTCAGTCAGTTAAGCGTCTGCCTCCGGCTCAGGCCATGGTCTCAGGGTCCTGGGATTGAGTCCCCCGTCAGGCTCCCTGCTCAGTGGGAAGCCTTCTTTTCCCTCTCCCTCGTGTGCTCTCTCTCTCTCTCAAATAAATAGAATCTCTTAAAAAATTATTTTGAGCTAAAGGCAGTTAAGAAGAAACAAACTCAGAAAAAGCTCCTCTTTTTCTGCCTCAAGGCAAGATAGAAATTCTCCTTCTACTGGTGACAGGCTCTTGTCAGCCCCGAGGTGGCACCAGAGGAAGCTGCAAACAAATCTGGCCCCATAGTTCCCTCCCATATACCCTTCCCACAGGTGGCCACGGCGCGGGGACGCCTACTGCGGCTCTCCTCTGTCCTGTCACTCCCCTACAGATGAACTGTTCTTTGTCGAACACGATAGATAAGCCACATTTCTAAGCCACTGCTTTGAGTTACTTTGGTTCCGATTTCTCCTGGGTGATGTGTGCTGCACATGTTAATAAACTGATCATTTTCCTCTTGTTGGTATTTTAGTTTAAGAATTGCAGCTGAAGCCTAGGATGGGTAAAGTTTAACCTTCCCTACGATATCATCATCGACTTCGTTTCATCTATGGGAAATTGTTAACACAGTGACTTGGCCAAGATCACACAGGGAGGATGTGGCCTCACCTGCCTTGGAATACTTGGAATGCACAAATCCAGCCGCATGTGCGGGCAGCGGTTGGGGCACAAAGGGGAGTCACAGGCTAGGCCCAGAAAGGAAGGGACTGGAAGCTGAGTCTTGAAAGATGAGTGTGTTTCTGTCAGTAGATGTGGCGGAAGATGTGCGGTCTCAGAGCCGTGGAGAGAAGTGAGTGAGCAAAGGCACTGTGCTCTGTGTGGACGGATGTAAGGTGAGCATGACAGTCGTGTTTACTGCTGTCTCTTCAGCACCGACATGGTCCTGGCACGAGGCAGGTGCATGATACCATATACTGGGGAAAGAGGTTAGAAAAGGGAAGTAAAAGAGAAAGCTGGAGAGCTAGACAGTGTCCAGATCAAGGGGAGCTTTGCCTGCTTTCGTGAGGAGTATGGACTTCATCTTGTGGGTAAGGTGAAGACTTTTGAGGGTCACATCAGAAAGCCCACTGCAGCAACAGTGTGGAGTATGGCTAGGACTGGATCAGAGTAGAAGCAGGGAGACCAGTCAGTCGGGCGGCAGCTGCAACGGGCCAGGAGAAAGATGGGGGGAAGGTCTGAACAGAGGCAATAATGCATGGGATGGGAAGGAGAGAAGATGAGGACGATGAATGGAAAGAAAAAAAATAATCTGTTGGCTGGACTAACAGATTGGATTTCAGGGCAGAGGGGGAAGGTGTGTTTGTGACCCATTTCCAGGTGTGTGTTTGGATGATGGGACTGATGGAGGGGCTGGCGCTGGTGGGCACAGTAGATACTGAAGCGTGGTGATGCGCTCTCCGTGTTGGCTGTGGCGTATTAAGGCTGCCTGGGGACACGAGCGTGAACCATAGACAGCTGAGTTCCAAGCTCAGAAGAGCAGGGAAGGGGATAGAGGGTTAAAGGTTGTCAGCACTCATGTCATCACTGGGTATATGAGGTCCCACAGGTATGGGCAGAAGCAGGAAAAGAGGGGAGTGGAGATAGAGCCCCCCTGCAAATGGCCCCAACCTACCCGTACCACTGTGCCTTCCCCAGTCCACTTAGAAACTTCCTGCTCGGTTCCTTGTTCTCAACAATGATCTAACGTAAGCTAGCCAGAATTCAGTTTTCCAGCCCAGAGACCACCTTCCTCTCTACCCCCACACGTGCTCACATCAGAAGATATTTCAAGGAATATGTGCGAGCCCCAATTTCTCTGCCGTCCTGATGATCTCATTCATTAACTTGAACTCATCAATTTCAATCATTAGGGAATGTATGACTACACAATTTTGTGGAGGAGAGAAAGCTGTGTCTTTTCCTTAAAAGAAAGGATGTTGCCCCTAAAAATGGAGTTTGGTGGCAGCGGGAGCAGAGCAGAGCTCACACGGTTGCAGGCATGGGCCGTGTCCTTGCAAGGAACGGCAGCCTTGGCCTAGGGACTTGGTGCCCTTGGGGCCTGGTGGCAGGGCTGACTCAGATTCTTGTCCTGAGAGAACGGTCTCTCCCTCCCCATTTAGACATTCGATTCCTCTGGCTCCGCTTGGTTCTCGGCATCTGCCGGCCTCAAGGAGGCACGAAGCTGGCTCCGCTGGTGTGGGGTTCTGAACCTTGCCCTGGGGATTTCGCGCTGGGAACGAACTCCTCCAGCTTCTGCTTTCATCTCGGTTGTGGGAGCCTGGGGAGTGTCGGTCTGCCCCTGCACTCGCTCTTGATCTGTGGACAAAATGCCGTGACCCAGCCTGCGGGCTCAGACACAGCCCTTGGACCTGGTCAAGCGCCCTGACTCCTGCCTGCCTGAGACGACGCTGCGGAGCAGGCAGCCCTCCCTGGAACGACCTGGGCTCTACTCTTTTTTTTTTTAACTTGGTCTCTGCTTGGATCACCTGTCACATCTGCCTGCAACTGCCCCTCCTTGCTCCTGAGCCTGCTATGGAATTTTCCTCTAAGTGTTGATAATGAAAAAACCATTCTTGATTTCTATTTTCTGGTTTAACTTTTTAGGGATGGCGTTTTTAGACTTCGACTTCCAGACTAGGAGAAAGCGTACTCATAAAACTACAGTGTTCACAGCTCAGTTAACTTCCTTAAAGTACCGTTTCTGGATACATTTTGTGAAGTCACAGTTTAGAAAAACAAAGGCTCCCAAATGGCTTTGAGAATGAAACCATTTTCAGATTGGCAATCAAACTAACTTATAAACATTTTCTCCCACTTATTTAACTTTCCCCATCCAAATGCAGAGATGGGGAACGTAGCATGTGCGGCAATGTGTTGATGCTGTTGGGGGGAGGGGAGCTGCTGGGCCCCTGCTGACCTTTGTGGGGGGGGTTCCCCCCACTTCAACCCCCTCCCCCATGAGCTAGTAGGCACATGTATCATGCACATGGCACATAGGAACTCACGTGAAACCAGGAGGCAGCCAACAAGACTGCAGCTAAAATATAATCCACATCAGCCTGCAAAACCACTGGGGTTTGGGTCCCCTTTTAATCACACCCCCAGGGCCCGTTTTGCCCTCCTGACAGCTCCCTACACTTCTTCTACCCCAAGGCTGGCTCTTTCTTTCTTTCTTTTTTTTTTAAGATTTTATTTATTTATTTGACAGAGAGAGAGACAGCCAGCAAGAGAGGGAACACAAGCAGGGGGAGTGGGAGAGGAAGAAGCAGGCTCCCAGCGGAGGAGCCCAATGCAGGGCTTGATCCCAGAACGCTGGGATCATGCCCTGAGCCGAAGACAGATGCTTAACGACTGAGCCACCCAGGCGCCCCAAGGCTGGCCCTCTCTGACAGTGTTCTCAGCTTTGTCACTCTAGCCTACTTTGCTATTAGGACAAATAGTGTTAATGGAGTGCCTTCTGTTTTCTCTATACCCTAAAGGTACTGCCTCATTCAATCCTGAGCAAAGTTAGGAAGAGGCAATGAGACCTGCTTTTTACACCCAAACACCCAAAGCTCAGAGAGATTCGTATGAACCTGGTTAGGGTCACCCGGTTGCTAAGTAGCGGAGGCAGGGTTGAGGGCCCGGTGAGGCTGGCTCTGCAGTGTGAGCACGCTCTTCCTGTCTCGCCCTCTGACCCTAGGCAGCTTCACCTGACAGATGGAGAGGTGGGTGACGGGGGACCCAACCACCAACTGAGCAAGAAAGAGAACGAGGCAGAACTTTTCTTCGCTCACACCTGTGAGGAAAAGTATTTCTGGCCAGTGTATTTCTTACCAGAGTATTTATCTGTAAGAGGTACAGGGTAGTACAGTGGGAAAAACACTCACCCAAGAACCAGAAGCTCAGGGACTCAGGTGTTTGCACTTGGAAGCTGGGGTGACCTTGAGTGGGTGTAAATCACCCATACGCTCTGTTCTTGTCTCTTCCTCTGTCGAGTGAGGATAAGCAATGCTTGCCCTCCCTTCCTCTCAAGGCTGTTACAAGGATCAATGAGGCAATCAAAGTAAAAATTACAAAATGTTCTACAAATCACGTATAAATGCATATTTTTATATTGCTGTAGTTCCACCTGATAAAAGAACATTTTGGGGTCATTGAAGTCATTCCTTAGCTCTGTTCTTGGACATAACATTCAATTTCTCTTGGCCTCAGTTTCCCCATCTGTAAAATATGGCCATGGGGTTCACTGAACCCTAAGCTTCTTTCTAGCTCTGACCTTCAGCAGATTACTGACCCTTCCTTATTCCAGCCATGCTTCCCAGCCAGCCCCTGGTGACTAGGAGAACACGGAGATGGAGTCCCCTCAAGAGCCATCATCCTCTCAACCAACAAGAGGCTGGATATGAAACCGCAAAGGTGTCTCCAAGGATGTTCAACTGTAAAAAATGTCAGCATTAAATTCAGAGAGGAATACTAAAGTTCATCCCCTCCAGAATGTTCATCGGTGGACATTATGTGCCACATGGGATGCTGGGAATGAGACTGGGTAGAAGAAATGGTCCTGAGCAGGAGACAGACTTTAAACAAATGTTTTCCCAGGTAATTATTCAATTGGAGGTATGACGTACGCTATGACATAGAGTGAGACTGTTGATCAGGAGATTATATAATGGGGTAGCTCAGAAGGATTTCCCAAAGCAGTGGCATTTCCAACTATTTCTTGAAGAAGGATCTGGATTTAGCAGGGCATGGGAGGGGGTTGAGAAGAGGTTAGAGGATATTCCAGGCAGAAGGAATGTCCAGTGCCAAGGTCTTTTGAAGAGGAAAGTTCTTGGTCTGTCTGAGTTGCTGAAAATAAGTCGATTTGGCTGTGATGCTGCTAGTGACGGGGAGAGGGGCATGACATAAGGTTCCAGATATAGACAGGAACAGTTCATTCAGGGTCTTATAGGTCAAGATCAAGAATCTGGGCTTTATCCTAAGCGCACAAAGATGCCACTGGAAGGTTTTAAGCTAGAGGATATGTTCCGAGTGATTGTCCAGAAAGATCACTGAGGCAGCAGCAGGGATGTCTACTAGAAGGATGTGGGAGCAGGTGCACCCACTCCAGTCAAGAGGCTAGTGTAGTGATCAAAGGCAAGAGCAGACAGTGGCTGGGACCAGGACGGTGGCTGGGTCCAGGACGGTGGCCGTGGAGATAGAGAAACGTGGAAGGAGTTGAGAGATACTTAAGAGGTGGGATGCTGGGGACGTGGTCATTGATTGGGGGTAGTGGGGGAGAAAGAGGGAAGTAATTTACATATACTATGCATTCTAATCCACTGGGGTTGCAGGGACCATGACCCTCATTTCCGGATAAACAAAGTCTCTGAGAGGCTGAGGTACTTGTCCAGATGGAAGAGCTGAAAAAATAGGTTCCCAGAACTCTCAGCTCTTACATCATAATTATTTCAGGGATGTAAAGGCTCTTGTCCCAAGTGACTCATTCTAGGCGCTATCATTACTTCACAGAAAACTCAAGGAAGGTCTGATTTCATGTGTTTTGGATGCCAAGCACACCACGGCAAAGGCCATATGATGAGAAGGGACCGGAGTGAGCCAGTGACATCATGGACCAAACAGAGTCGCCACTCCAGCGTGCACTGCAGACGCCTTACACAACCACCTAATCAGTTCCTGAGGAAGCACCGTACAGTGGCACACGGTGCGGAAGCCAACGGGTGACTGTCAGCGGGCCAGACGGTCTTCTTAATCTGAGCTGATATTTGGAAGATCACGTGTAGCAAGCTCAATGAGGTTTTTGTGGTGGCGCTTTTGGCTGAACAGGTCACAAATCTTTCATACCCAAGAGAAAGGCCTGTCCAGCCTCTGAGCGAACAGGCTCTTCCATACTCCGGAATTCAAAGTCGGCCTGACCTGAAGGCCTCCTCTCCTCACGTCCCAAAGAAAGGGAACAAAGAAGTCACGAAGTTCACGTAAAGACGTGTCTATCCTACGTGCAATGCAGCATTCGCGTACCACTGCTCCCCCGACTGCACTGACCCAACATGGTTTGGCCAAGACAAACACGGAGTTCTTTCCAAATATTCTCGCTTTAATGACAATAGTTGACTAACTTCCCTGAAGTCTCCATATCATAAGAGGCAGAGGTAGCAAACTGAGTCTCTCCAAGCTCAGGGTCATGCTGTCTCATAACCAGTCTGGGCCTCGGGTTCCTTGCGCACAGTGAGGACAGTCTCTACCTCCCAGCTCAGCCGTGACCGCTGATACCTGGAAAGTGTCTCACACACGGCTTGGCTCACGGCAAGAGCCCGACAAATGGTCTCCACGAATTCCAATAGAGTGGCAGTAGAGTACATGAGACATTCCAAACTAGAATTAAAATGAATATAAATTATACAAACAGCACACTCTGATTTATTCAGAATGACCGAGACTAACACTTGAGCGTTGCACATAGATCTGAGCTACTATTTAACAGAAAGTAACAACACGTTTCCCATTCAATGGCTAAAATTTTACTGGTTGGATCTGCTTCTCTCTGCTCTCCCTGCATGACTCATTCGTGATTCCCCAAGTACTTCAAGGTCTTGCTATGCTTTCGATCCTTGAAAGCAGCACAGTTTTGGAAAAGGCACTTAATAATGCCAACGCCGTTTCCCGCCTCGCCTGGATTTTGCCATGAGTAACATGTGTTACTCTTACGGGATTGATTCGTGCCAGATACGCTGCTCGACGCTGGCTCTACAAACAAACGGCCAGCATGGTCACTGGCATGATGCCGTTCCCGCTCTGGCGGGGCTGAAGGCCTGGAAGCCCCGGCTCAGATGTGGTGTATGGAGAACCTAACAGCAGCAAAGCCCATCTTTCTGCGGGGGAGAAGGGCACAGGAAGCTACCGCCTTCGTTCCAGAGGGAGGGAGAGTATTCAAGAGCCTGCCTGCTCCTCAACTGCCCCGTCCGAGCGAGACCCAGACGGAGGTGCAAGGAGGTGAGCTCACTTGCCGGTACCGGGAGAAACGGGTGGACGGAGGCAAGGAGGAGGACGCGGAGCTGCAGACCAGTGGCCAGCTGACCCCCACAGTGATTTCGTCCCGTGGGGTTCCAGTTCAGACAGACGCAGGGCAGAGGCGACCTGGCCGCCTGGCAGCTGACACAGGCCCGGCCCGGGCGGCCTCGTCTCCTCACCTCACCCCACTCTCCTTAGTGTATCACTTTCTATCACCCTATCCTTAGCTCCTGCCACCCAGAAATTTTTCTCCAGATGGGAGGACTGGCAGTCGGCTCCCCTCCCTTGTGTAATCAAATATCTCACCCTGAAGATATGCTCAGACTCTCTGGCCCGGGCTCAGCCCTCCGGTTTGCAGCATGGCATGGAGCAGCCGGCCGGCCCAGAGCCCCAGCGGTTTCTAATTAAAACGGGGCAAGTGTTTCTCTAGACACAGACAGAGTTCTTAGAGGAGAAACAACAGGTTCCTCTGAGGTTGGCCTTCAGGGCTCACACAGATGGGCTGTTTGTGAAGGGAAGGTAAATAGGCCGCTTTTAGAAAGTTCAAATGGATGTATTATTATTATCAATTATTTTAACCGTATTTGCCACCTGACACTGACTACAAAGAACTTAAATATGTCTCTGGAATGGCATTCAATAGATGGGGGCGGAAATCATGTTATTTTAATGTGTCAGAGCTGCAAAAATAAAAATAATTTCCTGTCTCCCTTAGGTTATAAAAATTTACCTAATCCTAACATAAGAACTAGAATGATCAGTAGGGGAAGAAAGGGATAAAGAAAGGGGGGGTAATCAGAAGGGGGAATGAAACATGAGAGACTATGGACTATGAGAAACAAACTGAGGGCTACGGAGGGGAGGGGGGTGGGGGAATGGGATAGACCGGTGATGGGTAGTAAGGAGGGCACATATTGCATGGTGCACTGGGTGTTATACACAACTAATGAATCATCGAGCCTTACATCGAAAACTGGGGATGTACTGTATGGTGACTAACATAATATAATAAAAAATCATTATTAAAAAAAAAATTTACCTAATCCTCTCCATATTGATCATATTCTGCACCATGCTATGGAAATGTAAACATTTCTGAAAATAAAGTTTTTATACTTTAAAGTTAAAAAAAAAACAACCAAAATTCCAAAGCAATTTGTGATTGAACACATTCCCTGCTCCAAGAGGCAAGATTGCATGTTTCAGCCCTGAGACCACAGACTTGATCGCCTAAAGGCAGGAGTATTGTTCAAACTGCTGAATGGCCATCCTGGCGGCACAGGGCAAGGACTAACCAGCAAACGGATGCAAGATTTAGCGCTGGAGCAGGGAGGTAGAGACCCTTGATGCCAGATGGGACCTCTCTACAGCCAGGTACGGGGGAAATGAAGTTGGGAGGTGCTGTTGGAGAATGTACCCTGAGCAAGAAGGGTGCTAAGCTGAGAAGAGCTATTTACCAACAGAACAGGATTTCACCCTTCAGCAACTGGTTCAGCTACACACCCACTAAATACTGGCCCTGCCCAAAGGGAACAGGCAAAAACCTAAACGGGGGAACTAGCTGGTCCAGGGGTTGACACCCCGAAGGAGCAGACATGACTTGGTTCTTATTAATTGCTGCTAGACCTTCTGATTTCTCAAGAGAAGCTAAAAATCTGTATTTCATTATGGCAAGTAATACACATTAAAAAAATAAAGCCACGTGAGCCAAAACAAACAGGTCGGCAAGTAACCATTTTGTCACTTGGGATTGACAGTGGCCTAGGGGAACAGGCCCACTTACGCCCACGGCCTCCACAGAAACATGAACCTACCACGTTGCTCCAAAAGCCAAAATCTCCCTCTACCGCTGAAGCCCCTGCACTGCTTCAGGCCACCTCCCGCCTCACATGCATTCCCACGAGAGACCGAACTGCTCTTCCCACAGCACCGCAGACATTCCCCTCCTCTGAACCTGCCACCTCCGAGGCGCCTGGGGGGCTCAGTCAGCGAAGCGTCCGGCTCTTGATTTTGGCTCTGGTCTGATTCCAGGGTCCTGATCCCAGGGTCATGAGACTGAGCCCTGTGTGAGGCTCTGCACTGCGCTCCAGGCCAGGCTCGGTGTTGGGCACGGAGCCTGCTTAAGATTCTCTGTCTCCCTCTGCCCTTACCTCCCCACCCTCCACCCCCATCCCCTGCGCACGCACTCTCTCTCTTAAAAAAAAAAAAAAAAAAAACCAACCCTATCACCTCCTATGCTAGTGCCTTGTCTGTCTCATCCAGAGGTTCCATCTTTTTGTTGCTGTGTCTACAGGGCCTAGCATGCAGTTTGGTACCCAGGAGCCACAGAAAGGGAAAGAAGAGAAAAAGGAAAGAAATTTTGTTCTCCTATTTTCTGTCCCTTGACTTTTTTTTCTAAAGATTTTATTTATTTATTTATTTATTTATTTATTTATTTATTTTAGAGAGAGAGAGTGCATGCATGTGTGCACGTGAGCTGGGGGAGGGGCAGAAGGAGAGGGAGAGAGAATCTCAGACAGACTCCCTGCTGAGCATGGACCCTTACTTGGGGCTCCATCTCATGACCCTGAGATCATGACCAGAGCTGAAACAAAGAGTCCTTCACTTAACCAACTGAGGCCCCAGGCGCCCCCAGTCCCTCTACTATGTCAAGCAGTAGCACCTAATGGTGATATGCGATATGGCAAACCCAGCTTTATTTAACGTGGAAGATGCTCACTCAACCAAAGAGGAAATAAATAATATGACATTGAAATATTTTACATCATAAGAGAAAGCCCCAAATTGAAAGATGCAGCAAAGGCCTCTGTAATAGTCACGGTCACCACATGAACTCTTTCTTTTAAATTCAACTACTGAAGGATTTTTTTAATCATGAAAACATAGCACCAATTCCTTAATAATTTTTTAGAAAATTGAACTTAAAGTTTAGAAAGGTATTCTATAGCCATTTCTCCTATAATGTTTCACTCCTGAAATGTATATATTTTTCAGGTCTCAGGAACTGCTCTTAAAAAGAGATAGTCCTCATTTCCCAACAATGTGAATATCCTTAACCCAACTGAACTGTATACTTAAAAATGGCTAAGATGTTAGATTTTATGTTATGTGCTTTTGCTACAATAAAATTATTTTTAAAATAAATATATTTTAAAAAATAGAGATGGTCTCAGCCCACTTTCCTTAAGAGGTCCTTAATACGGAGAAAGCAGGCAACAACACAAGGTAAAGAAGTATAAGGAGAGGCACTGAGATGGAACCCATACATTGGTCCTGGCATTCCATAGTCTAGTCCCAGAACCAGCTGTACCTAGGGGCAAATTGTTTGTTTCCTTCCAGTTGTTAGATCCCACCCTTCAGGGGTGTTCATTCATTCAGCAGGCATTTACTGAGTGCTATGACTGAGGCTCTGACGATATCCTTAAAGCATAGTCTGCGCCCTTCACTTACTCGAAACCCAGATTCCAGCAAATGTGCTGCCAATACCTTGGAGTTGGAGATGAAGTAGGTGGTGCTAAGGCCCAGCCTCACCATGATTCATTGGTCCTGAGCAACATTCGCACGCCTGGTCACGAGGTCAGGTGGCCCCCAGGGAGCCCACGCCTGCCTGTGGCTAGAGATGCCCACCACTTTCTTACTCACTTTTAGGTATGAAAGCATAAATATCTCCTCACGAGCTTCCTCTTTGCCATCCTGCTCCCACTGCAAGAGGTCCGGGACGTCCCCAGGCAGCAAGACAAAAGCTGAAGGCAAAATGAATGGTGGAGGCGTCTGTTTATGTCCACTGGGCAAAAAAATGTAAATGTAACCCACTGCCATGTTTTCTCTGAGCCCTGAGCCTCTGCTTTCCGTGCCCCTGGAAATTCACCACGTAGCAGTGATTTCTTCTCAGGCTGGCTCCTGGCTGAGGCACTTGTCCATACAACCTTAGCTTTCCCAGTGGATTGGTGGGAGTTAGATGAAGGATATTAGACCCAAAAGAGAGCCTAGAATCAAGAACTCTCATTTTAGAGATAGGAAACCCCAAGAACTGGTAAATTTCCCAAGCTCACAGCAAATTATTGGTTAAGTTGGAAGCAGAACTCAGGTCTCCTGACTCCCACCATAATCTATGCTAAGTCCAAGATACCTCCACTAAGAGAACTGGAGTAGACTATTAAGCTATAGCTGGTCCAGTTTCAGACTCTGATCACATAGAAGTTGTAAAAGTCTTTCAAGTTCATTTTGAATGTCTTGTTGGTAACTCTCTGGATTAAGGTAATGGTGGCGACACCTATATCCAATCAGGGATTTTATACAGAAAGGCAGGAGAGGGAGAGCCTTCCAGGAAGCCCCCCACCTGGTGATTGGATCATGTTCTAGCCTTGGGTCTAGTTCCATGGGAGCTTGAGGACCCAGACTTCAGTTCAGTCGTCCAGTCAGTGGAGTGACGGATGTCACTATCAGCTCTAGAACACATCTCCATGCCTCTGTATCTTCATAAGTGAAATGATTCATTGCGAAACTCTAGTGAGGTTATTGTGAAAATCAGGAAGTGTCAGCTGTGGTTAAATGTACGTGAGTTTAAGATAGAACATTTTTGATACGGATGTGTCAATCTAGGTTCATCTCATGTAAGGAATGTGCCACCCTGGTGGAGGATGATGATGATGAGGGTGACTGTGTGTGTGTGTGGGGGGACGTGGCAGGGGATATGTGTGGGAAATCTCTGTACCTTCCTCTCAGTTTTGCTGTGAACCTAAAACTGCTCTAAAAAATAAAGTACATTAAACAATACAATTTTTTAAAAAAGATAGAACACCTCTAGTCCACATTTCCTTTATTATCATACAGTATCTTTCCTCTTATATCAAAATATGGGGTGTTCCGGGGCGCCTGGGTAGCACAGCGGTTGAGCGTCTGCCTTCGGCTCAGGGCGTGATCCCGGCGTTCTGGGATCGAGCCCCACATCAGGCTCCTCCGCTATGAGCCTGCTTCTTCCTCTCCCACTCCCCCTGCTTGTGTTCCCTCTCTCGCTGGCTGTCTCTGTCCTGTCGAATAAATAAATAAAATCTTTAAAAAAAAAAAAAATATGGGGTGTTCCATGTTATGGGCAGAAAGCCAGAAAATCAAGAGGCTGGAGTGGGGCCAAGACAGAAACACTGCTTGCGGCTGCCCGGATCAAGCAGCCAGTCTCTCAACTCAGCCATATCGTCATCAGGGTCTTGAGGGCACCTGAGGCACCAAGTTTCCCAGGTCTCCTCGAGCTCAGAATCAGAAGGAACACGACTACTCTGTGCTGTCATGAGAAGTGTTTCATGGAGCAGTGTTCATGGCTTCTTGCTTCAGAGTCACTTGGGACACTTGTCACAAATGCAGAATTGTGGGCCCTGTCTCAGGGTCTTATTGAATCCGAATGACTGGGAGTGGGGCCTGGGACTTGATATTTCTGGTAATTGTCCCCTGATGACTCCGAGGCAGCCCGATGTATTGGAATCCATTTCTGCTGATATTGGATCACCCTTTTATGTCGAGACCATACACGAGAAGGCTGAATCCATAGTGTGTCTTAAACCCAGAAAGCCTCCCTCCAGGCAACATTCTTTCAGCAACTTGTAAGGCACCACAAGCTGTCAGAAAGGGCGGTATGGACAAGGACATCACTGAGGGCATTTTGGATTTCAGAAGGGGGAAGGGTCCAACTCCCATTTCCCAAAGAATGACTGCTTTAGCAAACGGGTGAGTGAGAGGTTAGCAATGCAGCCATGGCCACAATTATGTACTGCCCAGACAGACACTGCCCGAGTACATGACTTACACCCCAGTCACGGGTTTGACTTCTGTGGGATCTCTGGTCTGACATTTTCTAAGACCAGATCGCTTTCCCTCCATCTGAGGGTTGGTGGGATATTTATGAACAGTGCCCATAAAATGCCACCTGGGGGCTACAGAAACTCTCGGTCCCAGAGATACCTCAGTCATACCTGCTACTTTAAATCTAATTTAAGTCCCTGTGCTTCAGTTTCCTTGGAAGCAGAACAGAAATTCTCTCACTGCCCCGCCTCTAAGGGGCATTGACAGGAGAAAGAGGCAAGATTTGCCGAGAGCTGAGTGGTGCAGGGGAGTAAGCCTCAGCCCACCTTCAGATGCCCCTGGGATTTAGGTCCCCTCCTTGTCTGAAAATCAAAATGGATTGCACCTGCCATGGCTCACATTCTGGGTCTTGTCGAGCCGCATGCCCAGGGAATAGAACTGAAGGGAAGCCAGCTGCCCCTTCTAACCCTACACAAGGCCTTCCCGCGTTTCAGTACTTGGCCTTCCACCACTCCACTCCTTCAGCACACTCCATTTCCTCAGCTCTACCTCCCCACTCAGTGCATGAGCCCATGGCAGTCCCCTGACAACATTGGTGGAACCCACCTGAGGCCTTGACGCAGCCACCAAGGCAGCTCGCTGGCATGCCCCTCCTTCCTGCCTTCCGCATTTCCTGTCGGGCAGTCCTGAGATGTTTCTTCATTTCAGCTTTACTCCTTTTGAAGCAGCCTTGGAATTGTTGGTGTTTCTTTTAAAAAGAACAGAGAGAGAGAGATCAGGGAGACTAGATTGGAGAGTGACCCACACTCAAAATCCTCAAAGTCTAAAGTCTTTTGTGAGGCTTCTGTTTGGATTCTCCAACAACTCTTTTTCAAAAAACGATCTGAATTTTAAGTACAAGTCTCAGATCAGTGAACAGACTCCAATATGACTAATGATGGCTCAGAGAGTTAGCAAGAGAAAAAGAAAAACTGATTTCAGTTTCTCTGGACTGTATTTGAAAGACATGGGTAAAGAAATCAGATCTAGCTCTGGAAACCAAAGGCGGAGAGAAGGAAAACTAAGCTGAGAAAAGATTAGTCTAGAATTGCTGGCAAATCCATTTTTGTCAGGCCAAGGTTATGTACCGGTAGAGTGACTTATATACACCACGCCCTTTGTAGAACCATAGACTGCCACTTACTGAGCGCTTACTGATGTCTTGGCCATTGGTTAAGTCTTTCTCTTCTGTTAATTATTTCATTGAATCGTGACAACAACTCCACAAGATATGTATTGATTTCTCAGTTCTATAGTTGGGGACATTGAGGCTCAAAGAAGTGAAATAGCTTGCCCAAGGTCACCATACATGGCAGAGCTGGGATCCCAGCCTAGGTCTGTCTCATTCTAGTCAGTGACCTCCAAGAATAGTGGAGCTGAAGAAACACTGGGCTGCTATCAAAGATCTTTGTTATGGTCCCAGCTCTACCACTAACTAATGAGGTGTCCCAGAACATGTAGCTGACCCTCAGGGCTCCAGTTTTCTCAACTGTAAACTATGTGACTCAGTAGTAGACAGGCTTGAATGCCCTTTGCATGCTTACCAATCTCTATTTACAGCTTCTCTCTTGCACATTATTCCAGCAGCTCTCTGCTGCTTTCCCTGGATTTTGCGATACATAGCTGGTGATAACTATAACTTATGGGGTGCTTAATCCTTGATCTTGTTGACCTCCAAATTACAATACTGTTTTTATAAGTAAAAAAATACAGCCTGCTTGACTAGTGTCTGCTTTGCCACAGCCCACATTGTGACACAGCTCCCAAGGCACACTGAGGCAATGCTTGTCAGACAGCTCCAGAGATAAAAGCAGTAACATTTGCTTGTGTTGTTCTGTCTTCTCATTATTTACAGTCTTGTGATCTTCAGTAAAGGGGAAAAATTGAAAGCTACTACACATAAACCCAAGAATAATGTTGACTGTTGTTGACTGTTTATAATGAGAAAGATCTTGGAAGATGTGAGTAAATCCAGGCACGGCTGTTAGAACCACACATCTGGCCCTGTGCAGCTTCATGAATCTCACCTCCAAGCCACACATAATCAGGCAAAAGAGAGGGTCAATATGCACGATATCTCAGGCTTCAGCCAGTCTTGGACCAGTGAAATAAAGAGCATGGTCAGTGGGGCAGATCAACAGGAGAAAGACTAAAGGGATGGGTCACAGTCCAGTCTCCAACCTCCAGGTGGGGCTAACTATTGGTGGGCACTGAACGCGTAAGGCCTGGATTTCAAAACTAGGGTTGTGCATTTTTGAGGTAAAGAAATATATCTGCAACACGTTCTTCAGGACTTACTTGTTTCAGGCCAAATACACATATGCCACAATACAGCATTTCCAAGAAATATCTCAAAACCAGAATCTCTGAAAAGCCAGCCTCCTCCTGCGAGGGCGCCTCTGAATATAGAAGCAGTAATGAGAACACTTGTGTAGTGTTTCATTGTTTGCAAAGCGCTCTCACACTTTGATCTTTCTAACATCCCAGAGTCACTGAGGTTCCAAAAAGCTTATGTAACTTGCCTGACCCAGCATTTGAACCCAGGTCTCCTGACTCGAGAGCTTTTCTTACACCATGTACTTCTTTTTTTTTTTTTTTAAAGATTTTATTTATTTATTCGACAGAGATAGAGACAGCCAGCGAGAGAGGGAACACAAGCAGGGGGAGCAGGAGAGGAAGAAGCAGGCTCACAGTGGAAGAGCTCGATGTGGGGCTCGATCCCACAACGCCGGGATCACGCCCTAAGCCGAAGGCAGACGCTCAACCGCTGTGCCACCCAGGTGCCCCTACACCATGTATTTCTGAATAAGATTTTTTCCACAAAGGAAATAAATTTTCTTATTTTAAAAATCAAATAAGGGAAAGAAAAATGACTCTGTACTTAGGAGGCAAGACTGCTGCTGGTTTGTCATGGCTGACTTGCTATTTTTCATAAACAAGAGGCAGTAGGGTCAAAGGGAAGACCACATGGCACCCGATGAAGTGAACGCAATCTTTTTCAATGCTGGGGAGAAGCAATGGCAAATAAGAAAAAAAGCAACATCAAAATAGCCTATGAGAAATGCAAAAGACAGCTTTCCCATTTTTCTAAATTTAGATAGGTTTCGGTGCTGTCACTGCCAGCACCATGAGGGTCATTGTGTCAAACATGGCCAACAGCAAGGCCACAAGGAGGTACATTAGGGTTCCAACTGGCTTCAAGAGAAGCTGAATCAACCAGGACCAGAGTCCACCTAAGACAATCTTAGCCAAATCTTGGATAACTTTCACATTAGATGACAACCTCTCAAACACACAGAATCAAATTCTCCCTGAATACAGCATCCTCTCTGCCACCACAGTGATTCTTAAATATGGGGCTGATAAGGATTTGGGCTTGTTTTCTAAGAATATGTCTTTCGTGTACATTACTGGGATACTAATAATAAATAACCACGAGTGACCAACTATATTAGCATTTCATAATTTGCAAAGTTCTTACACACACACACACACACACACTCATTGGAACCATAAAATATCCCTCTGGATATAGTGAGGGTGATTGATATTGCCATTCTACTGATGAAAAAACCGAGGCTCACTGTTTATATCTTCCCTAAACTCACAAAATTACTAACTAGCGAAGGAGAAACACAAACCCCAAACTTCTGACTTCATATTTCATGCTACTTCCAAGATACCAGCCATACCACTGATTAAGACTCCTGATTAATGCAGTAAATATTCTTCTCTCATATGTTTATCTTTTGCCATGGCTGGTCAACTTCAGAGATCTGAGAGCAGCACCAGACATCTGGTCACATCAGCTCTGTCAGGCAGATCTGAGGAGAGAACCCAGTTGTCAGCCACCCACGCTTCAGAGTGACTTATAAACAGCAAAACCATCAGCCATAGATGTCTCAGAATAAAAAAGGCTATGAGGAAGACTTACTCATAGGCTTAGAATGTCATGGATACTTTGGATAGGAGGCTGTAATGCTGGATGTCTGCTTGTCTGTCCCAAGGATGAAGGATAAGACCAAGTGTGGAAGCCACAGCAACTCAGGGAACCACTTCCAGCTGAGTCAACTTGAGGGGAAACGAGAAGGGGCAGCAACTCTGCTGACTTAAAGGAACTGAAGGGAAAAAAATGTTATAATTATTTCCTTTAGCTATGACTTCTGGGTTTGTCCCAAGTTATTCCTGACAGTCTTCTCACCCTATAGAATAAAATCTGTCCCCTCACCCTCACCCCCACCGCCTCAAGAAAAACCAAGTGACCTCACCACCTTAAGACAAATTCTTAACAAGTCTACCCTCAGAAGATCAAACAGAAAGTCTCTCTGGAAACTAGTGGCTAGATACTCAAAATGTAAGATGAATTAGCTGCATTAGCTGCCTTAGCAATTGTATTAGTTGTCTATTGCTGTGTAACAAATTACCCCAAAATTTAGTGGCTTAAAACAACAATTATAATAACTCAAGTCCATACTGATGGTTGGACCTGGGGAGCAGGGGAGGGAGATGGACGACAACAGGATTCGAAACTTTGATGTTGGATCTAGATTTTCCCTTTTCCTGAGCGCTTAGTGAATGGTGATATGCAGCCTTGAAGAGTTCACATGGATCCAAGTGTTCCTTACGTCTTGTTGCAAGGTGTACTCATTCCCTAGGGCTGCCTTAAATTATCACAGACTGGGTGGCTTAAAACAACAGAAATTTAGTTTCTCACAGTTCTGGAGGCTAAGTCTGAAAACAAGGGCCATGTCCCCTCTGAGGGCTCTAGAGAAGAATCTTGCCTTGCCTCGTCCTACCCTCTGTTGGTTGCCCAACAATTCTTAGAGTTCCTTGACTCCAATATCTGCCTCCATTTCACACGGTTTTTCATCTCTGTGTCTTCACATGACCTTCTTATAAGGACACCAGGCATCAGATCTAGGGCCCACCCTAATCCACTATGACCTCATCTTAATGTAATTGTATCTGCAAAGACCCTATTTCCAAATAAGGCCACATTCTGAGGTTCTAGGAGGGCATGAATTTTGGGGGGACACTATTCAACCTGTATACTAGGAATATTTCCCAGAATCGTCTCTGTCCTCTCCAATTGGGCATTCACTGATAAGGTAACCACCAAGATAACAATAATCCTATCTAGCAAATATGAGTCATTCCTTTTGACCCTCCGTAATTCTATTTTTATAACCAATT
The DNA here is from genome assembly GCF_017311325.1 of Ursus maritimus. Taxonomy (NCBI): domain Eukaryota; kingdom Metazoa; phylum Chordata; class Mammalia; order Carnivora; family Ursidae; genus Ursus; species Ursus maritimus. The sequence continues at coordinate 34,621,222 of NW_024423897.1, forward strand.
CTAAGAAAAGAATCCTACATACATAAAGAAACTTTAGGTATAGAAATTAAGCAAAGCAGTGTTGCTTATGATAGCAAGTTTGAAAACAACCTATGTTTCCAATAATAAATGAATGGTTAAGTATTACAGAAAATATATCTGTATAATAAACTACTAAGTAGCCCCTAAATTTATACATGAGACTTGTAGTCATGTAGAAAATCTACATGCTTAATGAGTGAAGAAGATACCACATTTTAAATAAATATTATAATTATATTTTAAGAAGAGCAAATAATTCTCAAAATTGTACATAAAAGTTTAAAAACTGGAAAGCGATTCATCAAAATATTAGCACTATCTGTATTTAAATGAATGATTTCTTTTTAGTTTGTTTCAATTCTATATTTCTGCATAACAAACAACCCCATAACTTATTGCTTAAAATGACAATAATCATTTATTGTTCTCGTTAATCTGTGATTAGGGCAGGACTCCATGCAACAACAGCTGATGTGACAGAACTGAGACTGAAGGATCTGCTTCCCAAGATGGCTCAACAACACATTGGTGCTGGCTATCAGCTGGGAGCTCAGCCAGGGTTGGCCAGGGGCCTCGGTTCTTCTCCAACTGGGCCTCTCCACGGGGCTGCTGAAGCTTCCTCACAGCATGGCAGCCCAGTTTCAAGAACAAGTGCTCTGAGAGAAAGGAAGTAGAAACTGCTAGTCTCTTAATGGCAGGTCCTGGGAACTAGCACAGTGCCACTTCCGCCATGCTCTGTTGGTCCAGCCATCACACAGCCTGCTCAGATTTAAGGGGAGGGGCTCTTCCTCCCCACCCCTCCCCTCCCCTGCCCTCCCAGAGGAATGTCTCAAGGAACTTGTGGCCATCTTTAATCTACCATTTTATGTCAACATTTCCCAGATTTTCTTTAAGGAGTATTATTACAAGTGGGGGCAGATGAAGTACCTTTAAAATGATTTTACTTAAAATTTTGAAGACCCCCTAATATAAACTCTGATAATTCATAAAACTACTTAAAATAGCAAATTTCTCCACTCTTAGCCCTCAAAGCCCCTTCTCCACCTATATACCCCTAGACACACACACACACACACACACACACACACACACACACACACACACACAAGATCTCCCATCTTTAGGCACTTCTCTCCACGTCAGTTCTTTGATGAGGGTGTTGAGTAAATTCGAGTCATGGTCACGGTGGCTTGTGGTATACTTCCAATCCAGATAGACACTTTTCAAAAGGCATTTGTTCACAGCCCTCCCCCACTTCCTGACCTCCTCACACACAAGAAGACCAATAAATGAATGAAGCATATCATCTCTAAAGGGCCAGACCCAGATTGGATGTACACATCTAAGCAGGCATCTGGTTACCCTCCTTATCTCCTACCAAATCTGATTCATTGGTTACTAAACACTGAAGGGCTCACAGATGCCTGAAATAGTAATATCAACTCCTAAAAGCTTTTCTCAAATTGGCTCAAATCTCATAATATTCACGCTTAGATCAAATAAAGAAGCACTTACCTTTGGATGCTGTCCCTTCAGGGAATCATAAAGCTGATCTCTTCAGCTGCTAATGGGACAGAAGGCTAATCATCTTTAAAGAACAAAAATTAAGGTCTGTCTACAAAGCAACAAGATCAACCACCTAAGATTAAACGGGAGCCAGCGTATTAGCAGTTTGGGTTTAGTTTGTTCTGTTTGGTATTTTGTGCATATGTGAATGTGACAGTTAGGTCCTGATTTTCAAGTCTGGTTGGCCCAATTTTACACAGTCCTCCTGGGAGAGGAAAGAGCTGCTAGCAACACCAAATAACCCAGAATTTTAATTAATGCTGTGGATCCTTCCTACGGAAAGACATGCATGAGCATAAGCAAAGTGCGCTGCATACATCGGGGCATTCACAGACAGCCTGCTTAGGTTAAGAACCCCCATGCTAGAGATATCTCAGATCTTTGGTGATTCAGGATAGGAGGCAAGTGCCTGAGGATGTCAGGATGGCTTAGGGCTCATTAGGCCTTGCCAGGTACAACACAGGCAACTGTTTAGAATCCTGTTTCCTCCTTGAGCCGTCACAATGGTCACCTGTGAATAAACCCCAACAGACAAAGGCCAAGCAGCCCAGACACAGCCCGAGCTTCCGTACTAATGATCCTCCTTCCCATTGGCGAGGCAGAAACACTTCTCATACCTCATTCTCTCTCCATCCTTACCCTTCCCTGTTTCTCTCTTTCCCTTTGCCAAATATTTAATTTTTAACCCCCTTCTTGAGGCTAAGGCTAGGAATACAAATGTGAGTAAAATATGGCTCCTCTTACTCATTAAATAAATTCATTGCACATTCACAGAACCCAATGTGCTTTAATTTTTACAACCCACATCCCAGTAGGGGAAACACAGTCAAGCCCACAAGCCACACACGCATACACTTTCAATGAACATATAAAAAGGCCATAGCACAGAGATAGGGAAGCAACCATGGGGGCAGAGAAGGGAGCAACTAATTGTCTGCCAGGGTGGGTCACAGAAGGCTGCTCGGGAAAGGTGACATTGATCCCCATATTCAAAAACAAACAGGCCGACAAGGAAGGAAGAAGGGACAGTATGTGCAAAGACACTCAAGTGCAAAGCACATGGTACTTCCCGGGTTCAGAGTTGCTGGAACTGAGAAGCATGTGCAAGATGAGCGCGAGTTAAAGCAGGAAAGACAGGAAGAGGCTGAATCTGGACATCCTAAGCGCCACACAAATGGGTTCAAACTACTGACACAGACACTCTGGTAGGCTCTACGCAGATGGATGAAATGATGGGCTTTAGTTTTAGAAAGCTAAGTCTGATGGCAGAATAAAAGATGGATTTGATGAGGATCGAATGAAAAACAGGGAGATTAGTTGGGAGGGAGGCTCCTGGGAGGTCCTGGTGAGGGATAAAATAGGGAGTAAATTCTAACAGGGGC